>NC_092139.1:90599817-90907999 GCF_043159975.1 Macaca nemestrina | reverse complement strand
CCCATGTCCCAGCTTAATGACTCCATTGTCTGTGCAGGGTGCCCAGGAGCTCCTTTTGCTCCAAGCCAGTTGTTCAAGTCATCTCTGAGGAGGGCTGCAGGTCCCTGTGAGCCACAGACCTCCTGAAGGTGAGAGTAGTGGCAGAGAAATGCAGAGATTGCACATTGACTCTGGCTGGTACCTGGGAGGCACAATGCTGAGTAACACAAGGACTCAGGACACCTGGGGCACCAGGAAGGAAGAAGGTCCCTGGCAGAATGTCAGAGGAATTCATTGGAGGTGCATCCATCCTGAGATTTCAGAGATGAGCTCTAAAGCACAAACTCCAGGTTCTCTTTCTTATGGGAAGGGTGACTCTGGTGACAAAAGGGGCAGAACTGGGGAAAGGTTGGCCTTTCCTGAAGAGGATTCAACTTCTTGGGACCTGCTGTGATGTAAGACGTCCATATCTGGTGGCTCTCCCATGGGGGAGACCCATCTTGGGAAGCTGCAGCCCAGAGATGGAGCCACCGGGCAGCCCAGATGCCACTGAGCCATCGCCACAGAAGCTTGGCCAGAGGACTGCCCCGTGGTGGCCAAAGCTGCCTTCCTCCACTGGCTTGCCCTGCCTCAAGGATACTCTCACCAGCAACCAAAGGATTGGTGCGGAAGTAAAGTAGATGTTTGCTTTTCCAATCATCAGGGTGAACTGGAATAGCAGGAAGCCAGGGGCCCGGGGTCCAGTACTGACTCTCTGCGGGATGCGGGGCACAGAGACTCTCTGCCTCTGAAGACTTTAGTTTCCTTGTCTGTGAAATACAGGGTTAGAGCAGGATGGTTCCAGCAGGCCTGGCAGCAGCCCTAGGGTCCCACTTACCTCTCCGTCAAGGTGAAGTCCCCGTCCTTCAAGGCTGGCACCTTCTTCAGGGGGTTCACCCGGGCAAAAGCATCGCTTAAGTGCTGACCTGGGAAGAATCCAGCATGGTGAGTGGTGGGAGGAGAACGCTGAGCCCGCCATGGTCTGTGTCCCTCCCTGCAATACTCAGGTCCCAGTTTCATAGCTCTTCTTCCCACCAGTCTGCACTCCTGGTTGGCAAAGACTGGAAGGGCCCCTGCGGGAGGAGGAGGAGGCCACTCCACTGGCTGGTACAAAATAGACAACATCCCTTGCTAAGTCCTGTAGGCACAGCCTCCTTCCATAGCCTGCCCCTCTGCAACAGAGCTCACTGTGCAGGGTGTGGTTCCTGGACCTTGGCATGCACCCTACCCACCTCCTCTTTCCACTATTGCCAGCTTCATGAACTTACAATCAGAGCATCCCAAGCTGCAGGATAGGTCACCTGAGGGGACTCTGGCTTACTACCTTGTCCCTTCCACCATTAACTCTAAGGCAGGGTCATGAAACACAGAGAAGTGGCCTTTTTCTGGTATCTACCTACTTAGAAGCAACTTCTACTGGCTCTGCCATGTCCCTTTGTTCACCGTGCCCTGTGCATTGTGGAGCTGTCTGTAACATACCTGCTACCACCTTCCGTACCCTGGCCTTTTATTCTCCTTACAGATGGGGTCTCGCTATGTTGCCCAGGCTGGTCTTGAACTACTGGCCTTAAATGATCCTCCCACCTCGACCTCCCAAAGTGCTGGGATTACAGGTGTGAGCCACCATGCCCAGCCTGCTACCCTCTCTTTACCCTCCCTTCAGACTGTTCCTTCACCAGGAACACCCTCCTCTCTTTCCTAGTAAAACATGCTTCCCTCTGCACCACTATATTTGACAACCAGCTCGGACATCCTCTTGCCTCCCATTCCCTTTCCTCTGCCCCATACTCTGCAGAGGAAGTCCTTGTGCAGGACAGTGGGCAGTCTCCAGTAGAGACTAGGTGGAGAAGTTTCAGGCAGAGGGCCAGCCATGGAGTGGGAGCCCTGGGCAGAAGGCTTAGCCAAGTAGAGTCGCCTTACTTGCCCAATCAGCCATACCTGGGTTCTGCTTCCAACCCCTCCTACTACCCCACCCAGCACTGGGCCAGGGCCTGCCAGCTGAGTCCTCAAGGGCCTTGGAGGCATGCCAGAGAAACAAAACAGGGTGTAGGGCTCACCAAGCCCCAGGGTCCCCCTTCTGCTCCCAGCATACCCCCTGGGGCAACCTACCTCCCCAGCAGGAACAGGAGGCAGAGGACAAGGTTTTGGGAGGCAGAGGTTGTAGTGAGCTGTGATCCTGCCACTGCACTCCAGCCTGGGTGACAGAGCAAGACTCCGTCTCAAAAACAAACAAACAAACAAAATGCCTTGGGCCAGGCACAGCAGTTCATGCCTGTAATCCCAGCACTTTGGGAGGCTAAGCCGGTGGATCATTTGATGTCAGGAGTTGGAGAACAGCCTGACCAAAATTGTGAAATCCCATCTCCGTTAAAAATTAGCCAGACATGGTGGCACACATCCGTAATCTCAGCTACTCAGGAGACTGAGGCAGGAGAATCGCTTGAACCCGGGAGGCGGTGGTTGCAGTGATTTGAGATCCATGCCACTGCACTGTGACAGCAAGGGTAAGATTCTGTCTCAAAAAAAAAAAAGAAGTGGAAAACAAGGACAAGGTCAGAGGCAAAACAGGAGGAGCAGAGGAAGGAAGGGACAAAGAAGAACCCCAATGCAGACTGGACAAGTGCAGAGGGCAGGGACGGAAAGTCACGTCCTGAGCTGTTTGCTGTTGCAGAATCTCAGCAGCTGGGCCACAAAGAAGGGACTTGATCCCGCCCCAGTCTCTACACTTGGCACCCTTAACCTCTCTCATCCCGCCTTTCCCTAGGCCCAGGTCACACGCGTTTTCATTTTGTTTCTTATTTTCATTTTAAGATGGGGTCTTGCTAGAATGTCCTGACTGGAGTGCAGCGGCTATTCAAGGACACCATCATAGCGCCCTGCAAGGGGAGCCCTGACAGACGGCACCTGGAAAATCGGGACGCTCCCACCCTAATACTGTGCTTTTCCAACGGCCTTAGCAAACGGCACACCAAGAGATTATATCCCGCGCCTGGCTCCGAGGGTCCCACTGCCACTGAGCCTGGCTCACTGCTAGCACAGCAATCTGAGATGAACTGCAAGGCGGTAGCGAGGCTGGGGGAGGGGTGTCCCCCACTGCTGAGGCTTGAGTAGGTAAACAAAGCGGCTGGGAAGCTCGAACTGGGTGGAGCCCACCGCAGTTCAAAGAGGCCTGCCTGCCTCCGTAGACTCCACCTCTAGGGGCAGGGCATAGCTGAATAAAAGGCAGCAGAAACTTCTGCAGACTTAAACGTCTCTGTCTGACAGCTTTGAAGAGAGTAGTGGTTCTCCCAGCACGGAGTTTGAGATCTGAGAACGGACAGACTGCCTCCTCAAGTGGGTCCCTGACCCCAGAGTAGCCTAACTGGGAGCCACCTCCCAGTAGGGGGGTGACTGACATCTCATAAGGGCGGGTGCCCCTCTGAGACGAAGCTTCTAGAGAAAGGATTAGGCAGCAATATTTGCTGTTCTGCAGCCTCCACTGGTGATACCCAGGAAAACAGGGTCTGGAGTGGACCTCCAGCAAACTCCAACAGACCTGCAGCTGAGGGTCCTGACTGTTAGAAGGAAAACTAACATAGCGCCCTGCAGCCTGGAACTCCTGGGCTCAAGCGATCCTCCCACAGCAGCCTCTGGAGTAGCTGGGACTACAGGCGTGTGCCCCTGCACGCAGCTGCGCCTGTTTTTGTCCTCCGGTCTCGCTTCTCTTCATGATCCAAACCCCTTTATTCGGCCTTAGGGGAACCGCGTGGTCTATTCCGTGAGACCGAGCAGAGTTTGGGGGAGGCCCCACTCTTGGATCTCCCTGCTGGCTCTTTCTCCGTTCGGTCTCCAAACCAGACCAGCAAGGGCCCCAGGAAGAAGGTGGCGCCGGGAGAAGTTCCCTAAGCTATGTATGCCTACCTGTCCCTTCCTGACTTTTCAGTTCCCCAAACCCGAGGCCAGAGCTACCTTTAATCAGATCCACGATGCGCAGCTCGAAGGGGATGCCGTTCTTCTTGGCGAAGATGTAAACAGCGCGGCAGGGCTGGGACAGCAGGTCCAGGTACAGCTCCAGGCCCATAGCGGGGACAGACCGACCAGAGGGGAAACCAGCGGGAGAAAGCAAACTCCAGTGCCAGGACTCGGGTCTCAGACCTCAGGCCACGCCCCTGCGGCCACGCCCCCCGACCGCGGTGCCCCATTGGGCGGCTCGGGCGCCTGGGGACGCTGTTTAGTCCAGTCGCGGGCGGCGGCCGGCCTGTCAGAGGGCTGGGCCAGCCTGGCTCCTGCAGGATCAGGGCGGGTGGCCAAGAGACGGTAGTCCCTCAGGGGGACGTACAGAAAGGCCCCAGTTCCATCCCTTTCGTGCCTGGCTCTCTCATTTCACTTAGCATAATGTCTTCAAGGTGCATCTGTGTTGAAGCGTGTGTCAGAATTTCCCATCGTCCCCATTTTAGAGGAGGAGATAAACACTGAATGATTATAGACCCAGAAAGTCTGGCTCCAAAGTCCATCCTCTTGGCTCAACACTGCAGAGTCCTTGGTGCCAGCAAGTGGCAAAGCCTCAGGGCTTACGTTCAGTGTTTTGTGGCCACTTGCTTCACTCCAGTCGCACTCCCTGGAATGTGACAGCCTTGGTCTTCCTGCTCCTGCCAGCATAGTGCCATCCCTCGCATTCCCTGGGTTTATTTCTTCCCTTCTCCAGGCCTGTGTTTCTCCATCTTTAAAATGACAGGGAAGCTAGAGCCCTCCTAAGTCCTTGCAAGTGCACACCCCTAAATTCATCTGCCAAGTTGTAAGCCCAGGCCTGCCCCTTGCTGCCAGGGAGCCCCCCAAGGCCTGTCATGGAGCCTGTCAAATAGTATCAGGGTCACATATCACTTTCTAAAACAAATCCCACTGAAAGCATGTCAGCCAAAGCATAATGTTTTCTAGAGAATAAGGAACATTTCTGCAAAGAAAGTGGAAGTAATAACTATTTTATTTTATTTAGATAGAGTATCTCTCTCTTGCCCAGAGTAGAATGCAGTGGTGTAATCACAGCTTACTACAGCCTCCAACTCCTGGGCTCAAGCCATCCTCCCATCTCAGCCTCCCTGAGTAGCTGGGACTACAGGTGCGCACCAAGATGCCCAAGCTAGTTTAAAAAATTTTTTCTGTAGAGGCAGGGTCTCGTTGTGTTGCCTAGGCTGATCCTCCCACCTCTGCCTACCAAAGTGCTGGGATTAGAGATGTGAGCCATGACAGCTGGCCAGTAATAATGATTTTTTAACTGGAAAAAAAGTAAGGAAAGATGAGAAATTCAGATTTCCATGTTAAAGTTTTGAAAGGAGGTAGACACTCAGAGAAGGCAACGGCTGCCTTCCCCTCACCTCTGGATAACTTCAGTCAGAGGCCCGAGGAGGAGCTGTCAGGATTCTGGTCCAAGGCTCAGCCTGTCTTGCAAGTTCAAAACCTAATTTGGGGTGCGAGTGGTGGCTCATGCCTGTAACCCCAACACCTTGGGAGGCTGAGGCAGGCAGATCACCTGAGTTCAGGAGTTTGAGACCAGCCTGGCCAACATGGTGAAACCTTGTCTCTACTAAAAATATAAAAATTACCTGGGTGTGCTGGCATATACCTGTAATCCCAGCTACTCGGGAGGCTGAGGCAGGAGAATTGCTTGAACTCTACAGGCAGAGGTTGCAGTGTGCCGAGACTGCGCCATTGCACTCCAGGCTGGGTGACAAGAGGGTAACTCCACCTAAACAACAACAACAACAACAACAACAAAAAACAATTAATTTGGTCCATGTTTCAGGGTTCATCATTTTCTTTGGGTCTGACTCACATAAACCAACTCACAAAGGCTGTATTTATTAATTTATAGAAAACAAGATAAAAGTGAAAGTATGTGGGGTTCTTTTTTTTTTTTTTTTTTTGACTTAGCCTCTCTCTGTCACTCAGGCTGGAGTGCAGTGGTGCAATCTCTGCTTACTGCAACCTCTGCCTCACGAGTTCAAGCGATTCTCGTGCCTCAGCCACCCAGGCAGCTGGGATTTCAGGTATGTGCCACCATGCTCAGCAAATTGTTGTATTTTTAGTAGAGACAAGGTTTCACCATGTTGGCCAGGCTGGTCTTGAACTCCTGGCCTCAAGTGATCTGCCAGCGTCAGCCTCTCAAAGTGCTGGGATTACAGGCGTGAGCCACCGTGCCCGGCCTGGAAAAAAGAGAAAAGTCATTTAGACAGAATGCTCCCAAACATTGCTCAGTGCTCTCTTGGCTGTATAGTCTCCTAGAAAGCCTCGTGGGTGTTACTGGCCAGGACCAGGTCCGTTCTGCCCATGCACAGTAAATTAATCACTGTGACACTAGTTTTGCAAAAGAGAAAAGATTTATTCACAGGGCACCAAGCAAGGAGGTAGGATAATAGCTCTCAAATCCACCTCCCTGAAAATAAGGCTTAGGGATAAGCCTTGCTTCCAAGCAATAGAGCACAGACCCCAGCCACACTCAAGGGGAGGGGGCTATACAAGGATGTGAATACCAGTCTGCCTGCCTCGTGGGCCTACAACGCAGAAGGGCCATGCACTTGGTTTAAAGCTTTGCCGTTGCCATCTTGACATTCTTAACAATTTAAAAATAAGGGTCCCCACATTTTCCTGTGTAGCCAGTCCTGTCCAAGGAGTCCGAAGAGCTCATGAGGGTGGACAAGGCACTGTCTGCTCTGGGCAGGGATGTGGCCACTAACAGCTGTTCTCCCGTCTCCCAGCCCCTACCCCAGGGCCACACCTTCCCCGTGGTCTCTCACATTCTTGTTTATTTGTTTGTTTGTTTTCTGAGACAGGGTCCTGCTGTTACCCAGGCTGGAGTGAGTGCAGTGGTGCAAACTTAGCTTACGGCAGCCTCGACCTGGGCTCAAACAATCCTTCTGCCTCAGCCTCCCATGTAACTCAGACCACCAGAGCATGTCACCATGCTTGGCTGATTTTTTGACTTGGTAGAAACGAGTTTGCACTTTGTTTCCCAGGGTGGCCTCAAATTCCTGGGCTCAAGTGATCCTCCCACCTCAGCCTCCCAAAGTGCTGGGATTACAAAGACGTGATCCACCGCCCCTGGCCTCCCTCACATTCTTGACATTTAAAGTTACCGTCATTGACAAGGAACATGGTTACACTCAAATTTACTCAAGAAAAAACCTCTTTTCTCCGTTAAAGAGCTATGTGGCCTAGCTGCTTCCTACTCTAGTTGAGGTCTTCTTTTTCCTTTTTCTTCTTCTTCTCTCTTGTTTTTTAGAGACCAGGTCCTGCTATGTTGCCCAGGCTGGTCTCAAAGTTCTAGCCTCAAGAGACCCTCCTGCCTTGTCCTCCCAAAGTGTTGGGATTACGGGTGTGAGCCACTCTGTCCAGCCTCAAACTGTGCTCATTAGATCAGCAGCAGCAGCAGCCTTGCCTGGGAGCTTGTTAGAAATATACTACCAGGCTCCCACCCCTAAACCCAGACCTACTGAATCAGACAGAGTCTGTATTTTCATAAGATCCTCAGGTGATCCAAATGCGCCTCAAACTTCGAGGAGCTTTGATCCAGAACCTGCGCTGGAGGCCACCGGGGGCCACCCTGTTCTTCACAGACTGCAAGGCACGTTTTTTTTCTTGACTCTTCTCTCTGTCCCAATGTCTCCTTCTCTCTGTGTCTGACCCTGAGGACCCTATGACATCTTCTCAGGGGAGTTTCCACTGCCAAAGGCCTGATTCTCTCTCTCTTTTTTTTTTTTTTTTTTTTGAGACGGAGTTTCACTCTTCGTTGCCCAGGCTGGAGTGCAGTGGCATGATCTCTGCTCACCACAACCTCTGCCTCCCAGGTTCAAGAGATTCTCCGGCCTCAGCCTCCCGAGTAGCTGGGATTACAGGCATGCACCACCACGCCTGGCTAATTTTTTGTGTTTTTGGTAGAGACAGGGTTTCTCCATGTTGGTCAGGCTGGTCTCGAACTCCTGAACTCAGATGATCTGCCCACCTCAGCCTCCCAAAGTGCTGGATTACAGGCATGACCCACTGTGCCCAACTGCCAGAGGCCTGATTCCCTAGAATCTGATGTGCTCTTCTAGACACCAATCTCTACCTGGGCTCTTGTTGAAGAAGCCAATCAGCTTGTTGGTTGGAGCTCACGTCATATAAAACATGGCCACCTTCCAAGCCCTGTGTGTGGACAATGAGATAGGGACAAGTAGGCATATCACGTTCTGATACCTGGGCCCACGTCTGTCCTCAGGCCCCCAGGATATACTTTTATGGGGAGTTTTCCTCCCTTCCCCCAATATGGTCACTCATAACTTTACACCCAACAGTCAAACAGGAGTGGAAGCTATAGGGTTTCATGAAAGCAATAGGCTAGGCTGTGGGGCTGAGTAAAAGGCGCTGGACTGCGGTAGGTCTTACTCCAAGACGGCCAAATGGAAGGGCTTTTAGCTTTCTTTGTTTTTGTTTTATATCTTGAGATAAAATGTTCAATTTCTACACTTTAGAATAAAAAGAGCCATACTTTATGTTTCATATTTTTTGTATGCTTCCTTCCATACTCTTTTGAACAATGCAATCATATTTTCATTATAAGGTGTAATTCACATACCATAATGTCCACTTTTTCAAAGTATACTTTAAAATTCAATTGGTTTAAAGTCAATTCAGTGGTTTTTAGTATATTAACCAAGTTTTGTCACCATCACAATGATCTAATTCTAGATCATTTTCATCACCCCAAAGAGAAACTCTGTACCCATTAAACAGTCACTCCCCATTTCCCTCTTCTCCTAGCCCCTGGTAACCATTCATCTACTTTCTACCTCTGTGGACAGGAAGTATTTGCCTCTTCTGGACATTTCACTCAAATGGAATAATGAAATATGTCGCCTGTTATGACTGGCTTCTTTCATTTAGCATTATGTTGTCAAGATTCATCCATGTTGTAGCATATCACAGTACTTCATCCCTTCTTATGGCTGAATTATATTCTATTTTATGTATACACCACATTGTGTTTATCCATTCACCAGTTGATGGACTTTTGCATTGATTCTATGTTTCAGCTATTGTGAATATTGCTGTGATGAACGTTCATGTGCAAGTTTTTGTCTGGACATATGTCTTCAGTCGTCTTGGGTATATACCTAGGAATGGAGTTGCTGGATAATATAACTCTATGTTGCCCGGGCACAGTGGCGCACACTTGTAATCCTAGCACTTTGGGAGGCTGAGCTGGGTGGATCACCTGAGGTCAGGAGTTTGAGACCAGCCTGGCCAACATTGTGAAACCCCGTCTCTACTAAAAATGCAAAAGCTAGCTGGGCATGGTGGTGCCTGCCTGTAATCCCAGCTACTCAGGAGGCTGAGGCAGGAGAATTGCTTGAATCCAGGAGACGGAGGTTGCAGTGAGCCGAGATGGCACCACTGCACTTTAGCCTGGGTGACAGAGCAAGAATCTGTCTCAAAAAAAAAAAAAAAAAAAAAGAAACAAACCAAAAAACCAAACTCATATATATATAATGTAATATATACATAATATATTATATATACATTATAATATATATATTTAACTTTTGGAGGAACTGCAAGCTGTTTTCCCAAGTGGCTATACATTTTACATTCTCAGCAGCAGCACACGAGGGTTCCAATTTCTTCACACATCTTCAACAATACTTTTAATCTGTCTTTTCTATTATACCCCTCGTAGAGTGTGTGAAGTGGTATCTCATTGTAGTTTGATTGGCAATGTCTTGATTATAGTAGCTTTGAAGTAAGTTTTGAAATTGGGAAGCATGAGTCCTACAACTTTTTCTTTTTCAAAACTATTTTGGAGATTCTGAGTCACTTTAATTTCCACATGAATATTAGGGCCAATTTGTCAGTTTGTACAAACAAGCCAAATGGAATTTTAATGCAGATTGTGTTGAATTTGACATCTTAACATTACTATGCCTTCCAATCATGAACATGGGATGTCCTCCCATTTATTAAGGTCTTCTTTAAGTTTCCCCCCAACTTTTAAATTATGAAAACATTTAAAATCCAGAAAATGAAAGGACTAGTACAACAGCACTAATATATGCAACCCCAGTTTCAACTTACTGTTTTTTGAACGTAAGATACCAACATCATGACACCCCACCTAAGGACTTTTTAGCAAAACATTCTAATTTTTTACTTCTCTACTGGGATTATTGTTTGTCTTCCTCCACAATAACGTGAACACTAAAGGTAGAAATTTTTGCCTATTTTGTTCACTACTGATTCCTCTGCACCAAAAACACTGCCTGGTGGTGGGTACTTTTCTAGTTTTAGGAAGGAGAAGACAAGATACAGGTCCTGACTCTGGTTCTGCCTCTCATTCATATGCTGCTCTGAAGATCCCTTCCCCTTGAAGAACTTGTTTTCTCATCTACAAAATGGGGATAATACTAGTACTCATCAGGGTAGTTGTGAGGATTAAACAGGGTACGAGATGTAAAATTGCATGCTGTCAGATGGTTTTGTGTTCCCATCTAGCTCCATGAGGGAGAGGATTTGCTCTGGTCCAGCCCTCTGGGCTCTGGGCTTCTAATGGGCAGACAGCTTCCTCCATGAGGTTTGGAACTGCAGATCCTGGCACAGTCCCTCAAGACAAGCTTTTTGACTTGAACTGCTGATGGTCTTCCATGCACAATTCAACAGAAATCCAGCAGCATACACTTCCTTGTATGCACTTGCCCCTCTTTTTACATTTATTACACATTCATTGCTACCTAATAATCCCTTATACTTATGTTTTACTTTATCCAATCATTCAACAGTTTTCAACAGAACTACCAAGAGGAGAGATTTTTCAACTTCATTAGACCCTGATATTATATTTTTAACATTTCTTCCACGGATTGTTGAATGTTTCCAACGATTGACCTACCTTCCCTTGGCCTTATCTGCATTCCAGATTTGGTTGTATGTCCATCTCTATCTTGCCAGACTTGCCTCACAGACCCAGCTTGAACACAAGATGGGTGCTTGCTGAAGAGCAGGACTCATTCTGTTGAACCTGCGTGTTTTCTCAGGTCAGATTGCTTGGTGGTGTTCCTTTAATTTCTTTCAACAGCACATTATAGTTTGCTGTGTTTAAGTGTTGCTTTTCTTTGGTTAAACTTATTCTAAGTATTTTATTCTTTTTGATGCTATTGTAAATGGAAATGTTGTTTTAATTTTTTGATCCTTTATTGCAAATGTGTACTATGGATTTTTGTGTATTAATCTTGTATCCTGCAACCTTGCTGAACTTGCTTATTAGCTCTAATGGTTTTTAAGCGAGTTCCTATAATGTCATCTGTGACTAAAGATAGTTTTACTTCTTTCTTTCTGATCTGGATGCTTTTTCTTCCTTTTTTTTTTTTTTTTTTTTTTTTGCCTAATTGCCCTAATAAGTAGAGGTGGTGTGAATGAACATTCTTGTCCTGTTCCTGATCTTAGAGGGGAAATACTCGATCTTTCACAATGAATGAGGTATGGTGTTAGTTATAGGTTTTTCATAGATGCTCTTTATCAGGTTGAGGAAGTTCCTTTCTAGTCTTCATCTGCTGAGTAATTTTATCGTAAAAGGATGTTAGATTTTGTCAAATGCCTTCTCTGCATTAGGATGATCATGTGACTTTCTATTAGCATGGTATGCTACATTGATTGATTTTTGTATATTGAACCACATTTATACTCCTGGGATAAATCCTACCTGGTCAAGGTGTATAATCCTTTTAATATGCTGCTGAATTTGATTTGCTAATATTTTGCTGAGGATTTTTACATCTATATTTATAAGGATATTGCTTTGTAACTTTATTTTCTTATAATGTCTTTTTCTGTCTTTGGTATCAGAGTAATTCTGGCTTCATAGAACGAGTTGAAAAATATTTCTTCCTGTTCTATTTTTTGGAAGAGTTTGTGAAGGCTTTGTGTTAGTTCTTCAAGCTTTTGGTTGAATTCACCAGTGAAGCCATCTGGTCCTGGGCTTTTCTTTTTAGGAATTTTTAAAAATTAATATTTTAATCTTTTTATTTGTTACAGTTCTATTCAAATTGTATCTTTCTTCCTAAGTCAGTTTCGGTAGATTTTATGTTTCTAAAATTTTCTCATTTCATCAAGGTTATCTCATTTGTTCACATACAATTACTCATAGTATTTCTTTATAAACCTTTGTACTTCTCTAATACCAGTAGTGATGTGTCCATTTTCTTTCTGTCTGGTGTCTGTTTTTTTTTTTTTTTTCATTTTTTGAGATTAGGTTTTCCTGTGTTACCCAGGCTGGAGTACAGTGGTGCAGTCATAGCTCAATGTAACTTTGAACTCCTGGCTAAAGTGATCCTCCCACCTCAGTCACCGAATTAGCTAGGACTACAGGCATGCACCAACACACTCAGCTAATTTTTCTTTCTTTCTTATTTATTTATTTATTTTTGAGACGGAGTTTCGCTCTTGTCACCCAGGGTGGAGTGCAGTGGTGTGATCTCGGCTCACTGCAACCTCTGATTCTCAGGTTCAAGCGATTCTCCTGCCTCAGCCTCCCGAGTAGCAGGGATTACAGGTGCCCGCCACCATGCCCAGTTCATTTTTTATTTTTAGTAGAGACAGGGGTTTCACCATGTTGGCCAGGCTGGTCTCAAACTCCTGACATCAGGTGATTTGCCCGCCTCACCCTCCCAAAATGCCGGAATTACAGGCATGAACCACTGGGCCTTGCCTCCCAGCTAATTAAAAAAAATAAATCTTTTTGTAGAAACAAGTCTCACTATATTGCTCAGGCTGGTCTCAATCTCCTGGCCTCAAGTGATCCTGCTCCCAAAGTGATCAGCCTCCCAAAGTGCTGGGATTACAGGTGTGAGCCATTGTACCCATCTTCCATTTTCTTGGTGAATAATTTGAGTCTTATTTTTTCACTTGGCTGTTCTAACTAAAGGCTTGCCAATTTTTGTTGATCTTTTCAGAGATCCAATTTTTGGTTTCATTGATTTTCTCTATTGTTTTTCTATTTTCTATTTCATTTATCTCCATTCTAATCTTTATTATTTCCTGTCTTCTACTGGTGTTGGGTTTAGGTTGCTCTTATTTTTCTAGTTCCTTAAAGCATAAAGTTAGGTTATTGATTCAAGATCGTTCTTAACTCGTGTTTACAGCTATAAATTTTCCTCTTAGCACTGCTTGTGCTGCATCCTATAAATTTGGGCATGTTGTGTTTTCATTTTTATTCATTCAAGATACTTTTTAATTTCCCTTGTGATTTCATTTTTGACCCACTGATTGTTTAAGAGTGTGCTGTTTAATTTCTATGTGCTTGTGAATTTTCCAGTTTTCCTTCTGTTCTTGATTTTTAACTTTATTCCACTGTGTCCAGAGACCATACTTTGCATGATTTCAATCTTCTTAAATTTAAGACTTAGGACCAATTATATGCTCTATACTGGAGAATATTCCACGTGCTCTTCAGAAGAATGCTTATTCTGCTCCTGGCAGGTGGAATGTTCTGTTCATGTCTAGTGTGCGCAATTGGTTTATAGTGCTTTTCAAGTCCTCTATTTCCTTGATGGTCTTCTGTAGTTTTTCTATCCATTACTGAAAGTGGGGGCCAGGCACAGTGGCTCACACCCCTAATCCCAACACTTTGGGAGGCTGAGGCGGGCAATTTGCCTGAGCTCAGGAGTTTGAGAAAAATACAAAAAAAAAAATTAGTTGGGTGTGGTGGCGTGTGCCTGTAATCCCAGCTACTCGTGAGGCAGGAGGATCACTTGAATCTGGGAGGCGGAGATTGCAGTGAGCCCAGATTGTGCCACTGCACTCCAGCCTGAGTGACAGAGTGAGACTTCATCTCAAAAAAAAAAAAAAAAAAGAAAGAAAGTGGAGTATTGAAGTCACCAACTATTATTACTGACAATGTAGCCATATTTAACCCTTTACTTTTAAAATTCTTTTTGGAAACTGGAAGGATCTGTAACCACCACCCACTCCCACATCAGACCCTGTGCATACGCCAACTATCTGTTGCTCAGCAGCTGTGATGGTTGTTCCAGCTCTTTATTAGGCAAAGAAGAGGTGTCTTTTTTAGCATTTCCTTTAAGGAAGGTGGCTCAGATTGTTGAGCCAGCCAGGCCCTGCAGGATGGCTGCAATTAGGATCACAAGTACTTCTCCCGAAACTCACAGATTCTCTGCGTGACCATTGGATCCAATGTTGAAAAGTCCCAGTCGGCCAACTGCATTAGTCGATCGTGGGCCTCCTTAAAGAGGCCAGAGCCAATATTCAGCTCCACCCGCATGCGCCACTCAGCTAGCTTGGAGCTGTTGAGGAAGACATTATAGTTGGCTGCCATGGGCTGTGGATAGACAAAGAGGAAGATGTGGTCAGCCTGGGGACCAGCCCTACCTGGGTCCTCTCCCACAGCCTCAGGCCCCCGCCTCCAACATCTGCCTCTGCAAAGAAATAGGCTGCTGACCCCCAAGGCCTGAGCAAGGGGGTCCCAGACTATGTAATAGATGTACATGGGGATGGAGGATCCAGAATCCCCCAGGGTCTCTGGTCACTGATCTTCTTGCTCTAAGCCTTCTGGACCATGCTGAGAGGGCTCCCGGCCCAGGCAGCTCCCACTTCTCCAGCCTGCGACCTCACATGAATTCTGCCTTCTTCCAAGGAAACCCCTTATCCCAGGGGTGTATATGTGGATGAGGGAGAGAACTCAGGTTTTTTTCCCCATGTTTAACCTCCCACTGTGATCAGGCTCAGGGGCTAGAATGGGAGACCTGGCAAGCAGTCTACCCTGCAGTTTGGCTGGCTCACTAAGACAGTCTACCCTGCAGTTTGGCTTGTTCACTAAGACAGTCTACCCTGGACTTTGGCTTTGCACCCAAGGTCTTTGGGAAGCCCAAGAAGGGGTGGGTGGTGGGTGACATGTAAGGGGTGGGGGCGAAGCATATGTCTGAGCCCTCGGGACAGGCCAGAATGATTTTTCCTGGTGCTGGTCTGCACTGCAAACAGACCAAAGAGACTAATTTTCATATGAGCCAGAGATCTCTGGGATGAGGAAAGGAACACTGCATTTCCTGGCCAAGCCACCAGGATCCCAGGTGCCTCCTCCTGGGCATAGCTCTGGCTGATATGAAAATTAGTCTCTTCGGTCAGCGTGCAGTGCCCTAGCTGGTGTGCAGGATGGCCAGTTTAGACCCTGGCCAGTGTCTTGAGAGGCAGAACTGGTCACCCTCCCCTGCATGGAGAGGCCACATAAATGCCCCATACTCAGGTGTGCCTCCAAATGCACAGTGGATGCCCCTCAGACCCAGCCAGGAGAGCTGTCCTCCATAGCTGTCTGTCTGGAGCTCTGGGAACGAGGCAGGGCCAGAAGGAACCCCAGGGGCCAGTGAACATTTCCTGGCGAGTCCAGCAAGAGGAGGCGGTATCTGGGATGCTGGTGGACTGACCAGGAAATGCAGTGTTCTTCTCTATCCCAGGCTCACCCTCCAGCTCCTCCCACACCGAAGAATCTTTGTCAAGTGTGGAGAACTGTGATCCTCCCTGATTCACAATGTTCTGTGCTTCCTGTTGCCCCCAGACTGAGTCCAGGCCCCCAGACCTGGCTCCCACAGCCCCCATGGCAGCTCTACCTGCCTTTCCCGCCTCTCCAGCCTATCCTCAAGTGATGGCCCCACTGGTCACAGAGGAGTCCCACCTCTGCCCAAGGTCTAACCCTCCTCCACCCCAACCCACACCTGCATCATCTCCACCACGGCCACCAAGTCAGCCAGTGAGATTTGGTCCCCGGTGAGGAACATCTTATCCTGCAGAAAATACTCCTCGAAGAGCCGCAGGCTGTTCTTCACCTCTTCCACTGCATGCTCCATCTTCTCAGCTGAAACTTCCTCCCCTGTTATCTTTGGGATCAGCAACTGGCCAGGGTTGGGAAGAGGAGGGAAGAGGAGGCTGCACTCCAGGGCCACCTGCCCTGCCTGGTCTCTGTACTCTTGTCTGCTGGATAGATACTGGACAGTTCCCAGGACATAAAGTAGTTTCACCTCTTGTAGCAGTTCTGATTGGTGGAAGTTGCTGGGAACCATGTGTTCACAAGGATTTGGGGAGCTCAGCAGGTATAAGTCCTGTGACTGATTAGTGATGCCTGTGACAGGCATCGAATTTGATGTAACCAATCATGTACACA
This sequence comes from Macaca nemestrina, assembly GCF_043159975.1. NCBI lineage: Eukaryota > Metazoa > Chordata > Mammalia > Primates > Cercopithecidae > Macaca > Macaca nemestrina. The sequence continues at coordinate 90,891,813 of NC_092139.1, read as the reverse complement.
TGTATTGGTTATTTGTCACCTTCAAATTTTCTATTTTCTTTTTTTTTTTGTTTTGTTTTTGAGATGGAGTCTCACTCTGTTGCCCATGCTGGAGTGCAGTGGCGGGATCTCAGCTCACCGCAACCTCTGCCTGCTGGGTACAAGAGATTCTCCTGCCTCAGCCTCTGGAGTAGCGGGGATTACAGGCACGTGCCACCATGCCTGGGTAACTTTTGTATTTTTAATAGAGATGGGGTTTCACCATGTTGGCCAGGCTGTTCTCGAAGTCCCAACCTTGTGATCTGCCTGCCTTGGCCTCCCAAAGTGTTGAGATTACAGGCATGAGCCACCGCGCCCGGCCATCTTCAAATTTTCTATGAGCTTTTTTTTTTTTTTTTTTTTTTTTGAGATGGAGTCTCACTTTGTCACCCAGGTTGGAGTGCAGCGGCATGATCTCAGCTCACTGCAACCTCCACTTGGCTGGTTTAAGCAATTCTCCTGCCTCAGCCTCCTGAGTAGCTAGGATTACAGGTGCCCACCACCACACTGGCTAATTTTTTTTGTATTTTTAGTAGAGACAGTGTTTCACAATTTTGGACAGGTAGGTCTTGAATTCCTGACCTCAAGTGATCCACCTGCCTTGGCCTCCCAAAGTATTGGGATTACAGGCTTGAGCACAACACCTGGCCTTCTGTGGGCCTTTCGACGCTGAGATTCTCTAGTTCGGAATGAAATGCCTCAAATGCTGTCCTGGGTAAGTCATATCAGCCCCTCCTGTATGCCCTTCCCCTCGCCCTAATAAGACTCTTTCATGCCCATTGTTTCAGTCCACACCCCTGACAGCTCTGTAAGGCAGGCAGGAGAAGGAGCTGAGGAAATGAGGCCCAGAGAGGGAGGGAGACTTACTTACTAGAGTTCACCGGCAATCAGCAGGGCCAGAACTGGCCACCAGCCTCCCTGACTCCCTTGTGCCCTTGTCCCCAGGCCCCAGAAGTGATCCTGCTCACCTTGAGCCAGAGTATCTTCTTCATGGGCAGCTGAAAGGCCGCGTGTTGCCAAGCCATGAACTCATCCACACTGGCACGTACATGCAGGTCTGGCGGGTACCAGTGTGATGGAGCGCTGTACTTGCGGCACAGGTAGTAGAGGATGGCCACACTGCAGAAAGGGCCGGTCAGGGGCACTGCCCTTGCCTTCCTGAGTGCCAGTACATCAACCACCCCAATATGCCCTGGGCCCAACTGCTGGGGCTTCCAGAGCAAGAAGGAGCCCAAATGGCCCCGGGAAAGGCCTTCACCAGAGCTGTCTGTCTGACAGTCAGTAAGGGCAGGGAAGGAGCCCTGCAGGGTGAGTAGGAGTTGGGGGCTGGTGGTGTAACAAAGAGTAGGCCAGCAAGGGGAACAACACGTGTCAAATCAGGATGCTGAGGCGGGTGGATCGCTTGAGTCCAAGAATCTGAGGCTGCAGTGAGCCAAGATCACGCCACTGCACTCCAACTTCGGTGAAAGAACAAGATCCTTTTTCAAAACAGAAACAGGCCAGGCACGATGGCTCACACATGTAATCCCGGCACTCTGGGAGGCCAAGGGCGGGCAGATCTCTTGAGGCCAGGAGTTGGAGACCAGCCTGGCCAACGTGGTGAAACCCTGTCTCTACTAAAATGAAAATACAAAAATTAGCTGGGTGTGGTGACACACACCTGTAATCCCACCTACTTGGGAGCCTAAGGCATGGGAGTCACTTGAACCTGGGAGGCACAGGTTGTAGTGAGCCAAGATTGTGCCACTGCACTCCAGCCTGGGCCACAAAGCAAGACTCTGTCTCAAAAAACCAACAAATAAAAACACATGCTGAAATACCAGGGTAAGGGCAGCAAGGTGAATCTGAAGAACGGAAAGTAGGTGGGTGCAACTGGAAGGAGGGTGGGGGTGGTTGGGGAGTGGTGAGGCAGCAAGAGACACTGTGGAGGCCACAGAGGGTAGCCCCAGGAGATGTAGGGAAGTTATGGACTTAATCCATAAGATTAGGTGTTATACAAGCCAGGGCATGAAAGGATCCATCTCTCTGGTGCTGGATGGAGGGTGAGCCCGAGGGAGCAGAATGGACGACAGCAGGGCCAGCAACTATCGGGAAGGTTGTAATGTCCGGGAATGGTGGAGGTCATGGGGACAGAGGGAAGGGGACGGAGGGGAGACATGCTTCGGAGGGGTATCCTAGGCCTTGCTGATTGATGGCTGGTGTGGGAACCTCCACAGGACAAGTGCTCCTTTGTTATCATCAACAGCAACCTTGCCAAGGTAAAAAAGTTAGGGCATGGAGAGAGCTACCGATTAGAGAGTGGCGGGAGAGACAGCAACTGGCTGCAAGATTCAGAACTTGTTTGGATCCTGATCCAAACAAACTGCCAAGAAAATATTTAGGAGATAATCAGAGAGTTTTGAACAGGAGCCAGACATTAGATGAAATCTAGGAATTATTGTTAATTTTGTGAGGTATCTTAATGGTAATGTAGTGATCCTACCCTCTCTCCTAGCCCAGGCTGGAGTGCAGTGGCGCAATCAGAGTTCACTGCAGTCGTGAACTCCTGGCCTCAAGCGATCCTCCCGTGTCAGCCTCTCAAAGTGCTGGGATTATAGGCATGAGCTACCATGCCCAGTCTGTTGCTTTTCTTTTCTTTCTTTCTTTTTTTTTTTTTTAAGAACTCTTATCTCTGAGAGGTATGTTCCTAAACATTTATTGATTTGTTTACTATTTATTTTTATTTTTGAGATGGGATCTTACTCTGTTGTCCAGGCTGAAGAACAATGACTCAATCTCGGCTCACTGCAACCTCTGCCTCCCGGGCTCAAGCAGTCTTTCCCCTCAGCCTCCTGAGTAGCTGGGACTACAGGTGCAGACCACCACGCTAGCTAATTTTTGTATTTTTTGTAGATATGGGGTTTTGCCATGTTGTCCAGGCTAGGCTGGTCTTGAACACATGAGCTCAGGCCATCCCCCAACTTCAGCCTCCCAAAGTGCTGGGATTACAGGTGTGAGCTGGCCCCTAAACATTTATGACTGGAATGATGGGATGTCTGGGAGGCAGGGGAATAGAAATGATGTAAAATGGACTCCAGGTTGGCAACAGTCGGAGCTGGGCAATGGGTTTGTGGGGTTCCTCATGCCCCTCATTAGTTAGTATTCACTCTCCTTTAGTGTATGTGTGAGGTTTTCCATGGTGAAATAGACAAATGCGCGCACTGTGTCTCCCAGGAGGAGCAGAGACACATGGTGCAAGGGCCCTGGGGAAGACTTACCTTTCACTTAAGATAAATTTCCCATCTTTGAGGCTGGGCAGCTTCCTGAGGGGGTTGATGTCAATGTATTCTTTGCTGTGGTGGTGACCTGGGAGGGGCAGGGAAGGTATGAGGCTGTGGGACTCCAGGGGAGAGAGAACTGAGACTCCCAGAGACACAAATACCTCCCTCTCTATTTTCTCAAGAAGAGGGAACTGAGACCCAGAGGGACATCGCGTCTCACCCCAGGTCATAGGGCAAGGCAGTTGCAGAACCGGACTGGGATCAGAACTGGTGGCTCCCAGGCTACTCCACCCTAGGTTTAGTGACTCCCGTGCCTCCTACCTGTGTCCAAGGACAAGGATGACCCTTTGGCCCAGAAGCTGGAGGCCTCCCCCTCCAGCTTCCCCCAGCTGGGGGGAGGCCTCCAGCTTTGGGCCCACCCCCAAAGCTGAATCTGAAGCCACAGCCTTTGAATCACCTGAAGCCCTGAGGGACTGAGTCCCATCCCCACTCCCATCGCCCTCACTCCTCTGTCCCCTCTTTTTTTTTTTTTTTTTTTTTTTTGAGACGGAGTCTCGCTCTGTCGCCCAGGCTGGAGTGCAGTGGCCGGGTCTCAGCTCACTGCAAGCTCCGCCTCCCGGGTTCACGCCATTCTCCTGCCTCAGCCTCCGGAGTAGCTGGGACTACAGGCGCCCGCCACCTCGCCCGGCTAAGTTTTTGTATTTTTAGTAGAGACGGGGTTTCACCATGTTAGCCAGGATGGTCTCGATCTCCTGACCTTGTGATCCGCCCGTCTCGGCCTCCCAAAGTGCTGGGATTACAGGCTTGAGCCACCACGCCCGGCCACTCTCTGTCCCCTCTTTAAGGAAGCCGGGCCCAGCACACAGCTGGACATCCAAAAGGAAGCCTCTCAGACACAATCGGGGTCATCTGTACAGGGAACCTGATGTGGGGGCAGGAATTGAAACTCTTTCTGGACCAGCTGCTTCCCGTTGGGGGCTCCACTCGCACCCCATTCATTTCCAAAGCTTCCCTGTCTCTTCCTCTGTGTTCTAGAGGCTTCTGCTTTTGCAGGTTGAGGTTTTGGAGCCCCTCTGTGCTCAGGATGGAGTTGGAGCCCACCCGTCTGACCCTCACTCGGGGTCAGTGGGAGCCCTGAGCCGTTCTGAACACTGGGGAAGACGGGTGTAGACAGACTGTGCTCTTCTGCCCCCTTTGCCAACCTGGCAGGCAGGTGCTGAGTTCACAAGGTCCTAGACTTCCACAAGGAAGCCAGGGTGCCTGGTGGGAGCTCAGGGAGTCCCAGATGCTCTTCCTTCCCCCTTCTCCTCGAAAAGCCTGTTCATCTCCGGCATGGGGACTGTCATTAGTGGGGAATGACTAAGGTAGGCTAGACAGGGATGCAGCCTACAAGCCCCCTGGCATCATTTCTTTCCTGGGGACCTCTGGGGTGACTCCCTTGTCTCTGTCTCTGCTCCTCAGAAACACCCCTATCAGGCTGGGCATGGTGGCTTATGACTGTAACCCCAGCATTTTGGAGGCTGAGGTGGGCAGATCACTTGAGGTTCAGATTTTGAGACCAGCCTGGTCCACATGGTGAAACTCCTTTTAAAAATACAAAAAATTAGGCCGGGCGCGGTGGCTCAAGCCTGTAATCCCAGCACTTTGGGAGGCCGAGACGGGCGGATCACGAGGTCAGGAGATCGAGACCATCCTGGCGAACACGGTGAAACCCCGTCTCTACTAAAAAATACAAAAAACTAGCCGGGCGCGGTGGCGGGCGCCTGTAGTCCCAACTACTCGGGAGGCTGAGGCAGGAGAATGGCGTGAACCCGGGAGGCGGAGCTTGCAGTGAGCTGAGATCCGGCCACTGCACTCCAGCCTGGGCAGCAGAGCGAGACTCCGTCTCAAAAAAAAAAAAAAAAAAAACAAAAAATTAGCTGGGTGTGGTGGCGAGCACCTCTAATCCCAACTACTTGAGAGGCTGAGGCAGGAGACGCACCTGAACCCAGTGGAGATTGCAGTGAGCAGAGATAGTGCCACTGCACTGCAGCCTGGGCAACAGAGCTAAACTCCATCAAAAAACAAGAAAAAAAGGAAAACCCCAATCTGTGTGCCCTGCATCCCCCAGGACCAGGCCTGCCCGGTAGCAGTGGGAACTGACCTTTCAGCAGATCCACAAACTGAAAGTTGAACCGGATATCATGCTTCTTTGAGAAGATGTAGACGGCACGGCAGGGTGCTGACAGCAGGTCCATGTAGAGCTCCAGGGCCATGTTGAGACACATGCCGGGCCCCACAGCTGCAACTGGCCAGCCACAGACCTGGGCCTATGTCTGGCCAGAGTCCCCTGGCCCTGTGCCCTCTCCAATCTGGACCCAGGACCCTGTGTTCCCCAGGGAAACTTCTTGTTTCCCTTTGTGTTGTCATAAGGCCAGGAAGCCTGCAATTCTTACGGCAGCAAGGATTCTAAGGAGGCCCAGGAGTAGGCTCGGGAGAGGTCTGTGGCAAAGATGTGGCAGCTGTGACCCTAGTCTCCCCCTTCAACATATGCCTATGCCCCGTGGCACCACCTCACAGACACCCTGTCTGAGAAGGGATTATGCCTGGGAATTCCCATGGCTGGACTTTCATTGCAGAACCTGACGAAAGGGGCTTTGCAGGGTCCAGAATGAGGAGGAGGCAATAAGAATTATCCCTGGAAGATTCCAGAAGTAGAGACTGGGAGTATCCATAGGTGAATGGAGCCTGAACTTTGACTGAAAAGGAATTGGGAGAAAGAGACACAGGAATCTGGGAGCTTTGGGAGCAGTGGGGACACTACCACCAGGAAGTCAGGGGACACTCAGCCAGTGTGTGCCATGCAGAGGAACCTGGAAACTTTCTGGCCTGGGTTGGGGCTGCAGTGGCCAGACTGTGCACCTGGTGGCCCAGGAAAGTAACTAGAGCCCCACATGGGGGACTGAGTGCCACTCACTCTATGCTGTGTGATCTAATATGTCTAGGCTCAGAAATGGGACTGACCCCACTTCCAGTGACAGAGTAAGCCTGGAGACAAGCGAAGAGTATGCAGTGTGTTTATTGCAGACAGCAGGGTGCAGTGGAGTGGGCTGCACCCAATCAGCGGAGCCGCTCCTGCAGCAACTGCACCTGCTTCTGGGCCAGCTGGGGGTCCCGCTGAGCCTCACTGTGGTTCTGAGGCTAGAGAATGAGCTTGTGGGCCTCCAGGAAGAGCTCAGTATCCAGGGCGGCCTCCACACAGGCCTGCCACTCTTGCAGCCGGGAGTCTTGGCAGAGGTCACAGCCAACAGCAGTGGGCAGGGAAGATAGGACAGCTGGGGTTGGGGCTCAGCCCCATGCCCAGAGTCTCCCCAGAGGGCAGGTGGGTAGGAGAGCTTCACCTCCATCACCTCTGTCAGCACCAATCTTCCAGGGAGAGCTGCTCCATTGCCACAAAGGGCCTGGCCACCAGCACCTTCCCATCCAGGTGCTGCAGGGCTGGCGGCAGCCTCCCTAACAGCCATTCCAGTTGTGCAGCATCTGCAGGCTGCCCTGAGAAGTAGGGCAGGAGAGACTGGGCTTGGAGGAGAGGAGCAACTTAACCCAGACCCTTGGAATCCTCTTGGGCCTCCTCACCATCCCTTCCCGGCTGCCATTCATTAGTGATGTCCTCTGGGGCTCTGTGTTCAGAAAGTTTCTAAGGATTCATTCCGGCTTAGGGGAAGGAGTACTGTGATAGATTAGTGATGTCTGCTCAGGGCAGTGGAAGTGAAGCTAATATGTAATATGTGCCAATTGGTACCTTCCATCTCTGGGGATCCAAACTCCTGCCCCAGCCTGCATGACAGGGCCTAGGAAGCTCACTTTGCACAGGTAGACATTGGTGGCAGGCAGCTGGATGGTGACATGCTGCCATGCCAAGTACTCACCCACGCAGGTGCGGGCCTACAGCTCAGATGGGTACCAGTGTGCCTCCATCTGGTACTTTTGACTGAGGTATAAAACGATGACCATGCTGTGGGCAGGAGATGTCAGAGATCTTTTCTCCAGCCTGTCAGGGCCAGGCGGCTTTATGGCTCATACTCATGGTGATTTGACCAGGTTTTCTTCCCACCTTCCCCTTCAGGGGAGGACCACCCTATACCACAACTCCCTCCAGGCAGTATCTCCCCACGACCAAACCACTCTGTTTCTCCATTTCCAACTCGATCCTCCCTGGGCCCATGTTTCCACTTTCCCTCCCAGTTATCGCACCATCCTGCCCTCCATGCCCAGGCCCCACTCCCTGGCATCAGGGTCCCCACTCAGAGTGAGAGAGGCAGGCCTGCCACGTGAGCCCTGCCCAAGTTCCCTTCCTAGTGCCCCAGAGCACTAGGTGCCCATTTTCCATCCTTGGGTAAGCCCTGGGAGGTGGTTACATTATTCCCCCCACCCCATTTTACAGAGGAGAAACCTGGCACACAAAGTTCTGTGATTTGCTGAAGGGCACAGAGTGAGGAATTGGGGAGCTGGGATTGAAAGTGGAGTCTCCCCTGGGCCTTCCCAGCTCCTAGGACTCTGAAAGGATGAGCTGGGGACATTTGGGGAGGAGCCAGCCTCAAGCCTGAGCCTTGCCTGCTGGCTTCAGGCTGTCCAGGCTTATCTGGGTGACCTATGCCCTTTCCCCACCTGGGCAGCTCCAGATGGCTAAGGCTCTAGCCAGGTTCCAGCCTCCAGCTTTAGCCCAAAGGTGCCCATGGGTCCAGCCTCTGCATCAGAGCTACACAAGCTGAAATGAGGAAGGGGCTGCTGTGACTTGGAAAGATGTCCATCCCAGGGAAAGATCTCCCCTCTTTTCTCTGCCTCCCCCTACAACTCTGAGTGCCTGAACCCAGGCAGATTCTGGCTGTGACCCTGGGTGGTCACCAGGTCACAATTACCTCTCTGCTAGTAGGAAGTCGCCATCTCTGAGGGCAGGCATCTTCCCCAGGGGTTCACCTTCAGGAACTCAGGCTTCAGGTGCTCCCCTGGTGGGCAGAAAGGAGAGAAGGCTCAGTGCAGGGCCTGGTCCTTGGCACCCACTCCATGGAGTCCAGCTCAGCCACTTGGCTCACCCCAAGCCAACTCCGCCGGCTGCAGCTGAAAAGGGATGCCATTCTGTCTTGCAAAAGTGGATGGTGTGTCAGGTCCAGGAAGAGCTCTAGCCCCATTGCTGCTCCTCTCACCTGCCCTCCCAGAATTCTGGACCTCCAGGAGTTGCTCAGCTCTTCTCCAACAGTTTTGAGCTGTTTCCTGTTCATAGTCTGCTGTAATGGGCCAGAGCACAGGGCAGGCTGGGCTTCAGGGACCTTCTCCGGATATTCCTGGGAAGAGAACTTCATCTTCTCTCTTAACTCTTGCTGATAATTTTCTGGAGCTAGGCACCTTGTAAAACCCATGTCCCAGAATGTCAAACCTGGAAATACAATGTTGGCGCTGAAGCTGCATTGAAACTGAATGAATGAAGCCCCCACCCTCTTATCCAAATACCCTATCAGTCTGTTGAATGTCAAAGTATGTAGGGGCGGTGTGGGGGAGCCTATAGGGAGTCTCCATTTCTGTAGCCTTCCAGATGTTCCATGCAGAGTTTTCCTCTAATGACCCTTGGACACCGTGGCGGTCACTGTTTCCCTGCATAAACCTTTGATGATCCTTACCTTTAGTGCACCAGTGAAACACCGAATTCTGATTTTCAGTGTGTGCAGTCTATATAGTTAATAAAGTCAGTTTCTAATGGAATATGCCTGTGCCTGCTGTGTTTTTACCTAACCACTGCTAAGGACTCTCATTAATAGCTAGACCTTGGAGTTCCTTCCCCTGGACGCCTGGCCCAACTATTTTGAACTCATTCATCTGCCAGTGTGTTTCATGGTGTCCTGCTTCCCCAAGCACCTCAGGGAATGTTTGAGTTGAATATGAATGAATCGTTGCAGTCACCAAGGATGGGATTCAGGCCCAGCTCTCACCAAGACCATAAGGCAACAGTCTTTGATCTAGATTCCCCATGTTAAATCTGCTATCTTCACTGTAGTGAGAGTGATACTGAGAGAGAAAAGTTAGGTAATTAGGGTGGGTTCTTAGTAAAACTCCTTTAAACAGAGGAACAACCTGAAAAATCAGGCTTCAGACACAGAGAAGGAAACTTGCACAAACCTCTGGCCCACTCAGGTAAAGGAACAAGGCCCAACATAGAAACACCTTTTACCTTTGTGCCTAAGACATGCCTACAGCTACTCGGATAAGGGAACAAGACCCAACATAGAAACACCTTTGTCCTTTGTATAACCAGTGGGCTTCTAGGAAATAGTCTCTTCTACTTTTGTGGACATGTACACGGTGGGCTACGATGGGTACCAGTGGGCACTTTCCTTTCTTGGACATGCTTTAGACTGTGAGCCGAGCCTCTGTGAATCATCACTTCAGCCCGACTGGTCCTGGGCCAGGCTATCACTTCAGCTCCTAATTGGTCCCTGGCAATGTCCAGGGGCCAAGCTGAGTAGTGTTCTCTCCAAGACCAGTCAGCACATTCCTTCCCTTCCCAGTCCATAAAAACCCCAGACCCAGCCTCATAGTGGGCAACCTGCTTGGGCCTCCCGCCAGCTGCGATGAGCTTTCTTCATTTGCTTATTAAACTTTTGCTTCAACTTCACCCTTTGTGTCCACACTCCTTAATTTTCTTGGTCGTGAGACAAAGAATTCTGGGTGATACCCCACAATGAGAGACTGGTACATTGTGGTGTATGGGCAAGACTGCAACAATGTTTTCTGCTTGCTTGTTTGGACTGGCGTCTTCCCAACTCTCCAGGGTGCTCTCTCCCCACTGTGGCCCTGAGCTTTGCCTCATTGTAACACTGTGCATCCTGACACTCCTGCATGATCTGCATGTTTCTCACCTCTGGACACTCCCCACACAGCTTTTTGCTGCTTGACCACCCTTCCCACCTACTTTCAACTGTTTCTCTCCAGCGCATCTTTCATGATAAGGCTCGAGTGGAAGCTGCATCCGAGGCAGAAAGTTATCCATGCAGCTTTGAAACTATCTGTTTATGCTTCTGTTTACCCTCCCCCAATACTGTTTACCCTAATACTCAAAGTCAAGGTTGGTGACTCAACAATTTTCAAAACTTCTAGCTTATCAGCATAGCTTTATTGTACTGAGTGTTTCACCATGCTTTTACTGTCTTTGAAGTTTAAAAACCCCCAACATTCACTCCTATTTAAATCATCCTTGCTAGACTCAAGCAGCTATGAATTCAACCACAGTGTAAAGTTCTTCCCTACAATGCTTTATTATTATTATAGCTCCCAAGAGAGTACCATCTTTCAGCCCAAGGCCTTGACAGAAGCCCTTCAATTCTGTTGCCTTTTTTCACCTCTGGAATGCTGACACCACCCATCACCCCTCTCTCCTTGTTCATTTACTAGGTTTTGTTCTTTTTTTTCCTTTTGTTTCAATATCCTATTGTATCTGTGCCTTTTGGGCTTCACATCCTTTTTGGAAAGAGAGGCACAGGTAATATAATGAATGAGGATGCTTTTCCTACCTGGTTCCCTCTAAGTCAAGTTTCTCCAACCCGCTGGTCGGCTTGGCTTTCAATGCGGCTCAACACAAATTCGTAAACTTTCTTAAAACATTTTGAGATTTTTTGGTGATTTTTATTTTTATTATTTATTTATTTATTAGCTCATCAGCTATCCTTAGTGTTAATGTATTTTATGTGTGGCCCAAAACAATTCTTCCAACGCGGCCCAGGGAAGCTAAAAGATTGGACACTTCGCTCTAAGTGTTCCCCAAGTTTCCACTGTTTTGAGAGCACATGTCCCAGGTAATCGCACACAGCCCATTATTTAGCGACTGCTCAGGGCGCAAGCTGTGGAGAAGGGAGTCCGACTACGAGCTGGTGCTCTGAGCCAAGCACTCGAGGACCGACGGCGGGGATCCAGAACCAACAAGCTCCACTCCCGCATTTCACAGACACACACACACGCGCCGCCCAAGGGTAGCAGTCTGCAGGGCCCCAGCTAACCAGCCACACGAGCGGACAAGCGGCGAGTGTGCCCCCGCTGATTGGCTGGCGCAGCCGGCACCGGAGCCAATGGGAGCAGGCCTTGTTGTCAGGCGCGCAGCCGGCATGCGCGGTGGTCGGGAAGGACTGGCCGTTGCTGTGGAGACGCCTAGTGAGTTCCTGGAAGGCTGGTTTGAAGGCGGTGGGGGTGGGGGTGAGGCTCAGCAGAGCTGGGGGTACAGGCTTGAGGGGCTGCAGGCGCGAGGCTGGGTTATGTGAGGACGCTGGGGGTTTCGCGGGCAGCTTTGGAGTCACAGTCGGGGAAACCGAGGCCGGGCTTCCTGGCTGCCCCGCGGGCCTCTTCACGGCTCTTGCCGCCGCCTTGAGGTGCCTAGGATGGGTTCCGGCCTCGGGGGTGGTTCCCAGTAACCGCAGGAGCCACCATTGATTTGGCGTCTGCTGGGTGCAAAGCCCAGCGCTAACCCTTTACTCGCGACCTTTCGCTTCACCTTCACAGCAGCCCTGCGAGGTGAGTGCTGTTATTAGTGCCATTTACAAGGGTGGAAACTGAGGCCGAGGGAAGGTGAAATGACTTGCTCCAAGTCACCCAGTGGGTGAGCGCGACTCCAGACTGAAAATTGTGACCATTCTGCTTCACTGACTCCCCGCAGGAGGCGGGCCCTGGCCAGATGGAACTCACCTGACATTCCCAAGGTGTCTGTCTGCACAAGTGGCTTTGGGAGTCACTTAACTCTTCAGGACCTGAGTTATTACAGGTTTTAAGTGTGGGATCGTCGGATTCCATGTGGCTAAGATTCCTTCTGTGTGATTATTATGGTTAGAAATAGAATATGCTTAGAACGGTCTCGTTCAGCGGTCGGCAAACTTTTGTTGTGAATATATTAATGTTTACATTGCTATATTGTAAATATGAGTATAATAGTATTGATAATAGTAGTTTAGGCTTGGGGGGGGCCATCCTGTGTCTACTCAAGTGTGGCAGTGTGGTGTGGATACAGCTGAAGACAATGCGTAAGAGAGTAGCTGTGTTGCAATAAAATTGTAATTATGGGGACCAAAATTTTAATTTTATATATTGTTTGTATCATTTTCATGTGTCATGATTTTTTTTCCAAATATTAAAAAATGTAAAAACCATTCTTTGCTCCTGGGCTGTACAAAAAGGGTGGGCTGATTAGCTTGCAGAACCCTCATCTAGTACAGCACCTCATACATGAGGGGAGACAGACCCAGAGACTGGCATCTGTGTCAAGTCAGTCACACAGCCAAGGCACTGCCACCACTGAGCTTAAGACATAGGCTTCCCACCTTCCGGGCCGGGAGACACTCCCAGTTATCACTCTGTATCAGGGTGCCGATGTCTCAAAGTGTGTTATTCTTTAGCATGTGTTCTGAGGCCATGGACACTATAAGGGGTTTGGAAACTTACTAGCTTAGACTAATAAGCCTGGTGAATGTGCTGCTATCTGAGGAAATGCAGCTGCTGGGCTGGGAGTCAGAAATCAATAGATATTTTTCTTTTTCATGATTATTCAATAGCTTTTTTTTTTTTTTTTTTTTCTGAGATAGAGTCTTGCTCTGTCGCCCAGGCTGGAGTGCAGTGGTATGATCTCGGCTCACTGCAATCTCTGCCTCCTGGGTTCAAGCAATTCTTCTGTCTCGGCCTCCCGAGTAGCTGGGACTACAGGCGCCTGCCACCACGCTTGGCTAATTTTTGTATTTTTAGTAGAGTTTCACCATATTGGTCAGGCTGCTCTCGAACTCCTGACCTCAGGTGATCCATCTTGGCCTCCAAAAGTGTTGGGATTACAGGCGTGAGCTACCATGCCCGGCCTCAATAGCTATTTTTTTTTTAAAGCTCCTTTTGGTGAGTTTCTTGGATTTATGGTGAACAATACAGTCACCATCCTCACATTGCTTACAGATGATAAATATATAATCAAAATGGTTATTTCTTTTTAAGCTTTTTAAACTAATTTTAGATTTAGAGAAAAGTTGCAACAATACAAAATGTTCTCTGTCCCTCACCCTGCTTTCCCTAATGTTAACATCTTACATAATGAACAGTTATCAAGAACAGAAAGCTAGTGTTTGTACAGTATTATTAACTACATTACAGACGTGATATGAATGTTACCATTTTTAAAATTAAGGTTGTGTTTTCATTCCAGGATCCTATCCAAGATCCCATGTTGCATTTACTTATTTCTCCTTGGTCCATAACACTTCCTTAGTCTTTTCTTGTTTTCCTTGGCTTTGATGCTTTTAAAGAGTACTGATCAGTTATTTTGTCTAATGTCTCTCAATTTAAAGGTTTGTCCAGTGTTTTCTAATGATTGGGGTAAGATTATGCATTGTTGGCCAGAATAATACAAAGATACATTATCTTTGTGTCTTTCTCAGTGCATCAGATGGAGTCCAAGATACTGGTATGTCTTGTTACTGGTAATATTTACCTTGATCTATTGGTTTACTTGGTGTCTGCCAGGTTTCTACACCATAAAGTTACTATCCATTTCTAATTAATGAGTCTCTTGAGAGAGATAGATTGAGAGGACACAAATTCTGGTTCTCCATGAATTTGTATCCACTGACTTTAGCATCCATCTGCAGATCTTTGTGTTTGCCTAAAGGTAAATTATATATCTCTTTCCCTCAGCATTTATTAAGTCAAGTTCTACTGAAAGGAGATCTACTCTCTCTCTCTTTTATTTATTTATTTGATTATTTATGTGTCAGTATAGGCCATGGATATGCATTATATTCTATGAGTTAAAATTCATTATCATCATTATTTTGTTGCTTACTGTTACAGCATTGGCTATTTAGTTAGGATCTCCTTCAGGGTAGCTTCTGTGGCCTATCAGCTGGCCCTCATTTTTTTTCTTGTTTTTTTCTCTGAGCACTTACTTACTTTATGGCACCATAAGGTGTTCCACGCTCATCTTGTGTTTTCTCTGCCCCAACTCTGGAATCACAGTTCTTTTTGTCTTTAGCCTATCCTGTCAAGATACGGTTTTCCACAGCTACTTAGGTTAGTTCTTTTCTTCCTCATGCCCTTCAGAGTGGTTATGTTAGTTGTAATAGGTTCACTGTTAGGGTTTATATTTGTTTTCGAGTTCCCCTTATGTCCTAGCTGATTTTAGTTTGTTTTTGGGGTATGAATTATGACTGATTTCTGAGAGTCAGAGCTACACACAAAGGTATACTCAGAGAAGTGTCTTTCCCTCCTCATGCCTGCCACCCTGTTCCCATTCACCCCTTCTTTTCACCCCTTTCCCACCTACCCTGTATAGCTAACTTTGGCAACTGGATTATCTTGCGTTTCTTTTGCACAAGTGAACAGATAGTTGTGTATTTTCTCATATCTCTTGTTTCTTACACAAAGGTGACACGCTATAGATAATTGTGTTTGCTTTTTTCACTTAATAGTATGTTTTAGACTGGGCATGGTGGCTCATGCCTGTAATCCCAGCACTTTATGAGACTGAGGTGGGTGGATTGCCTGAGGTCAGGATATCGAGACCAACCTGGCCAACATGGTGAAACCCCATTTCTACCGAAAATACAAAAAAATTAGCTGGGTGTGGTGGCAGGCACCTGTAATCCCAGCTACTTGGAAGGCTGAGACTGGTGAATCGCTTGAAAGTGGGAGGCAGAGGTTGCAGTGAGCCGAGACTGCATCTCTGCACTCCAGCCTGGGTGACTGACTGAGTGAGATTCCGTCTGCAAAAAAAAAAAAAAAAAAGAAATGTGTGTCTTGAAAATCACCCCATATTCATAGAGATCTTCCTCATTCATTTTTAAAAACATCTTTATTGAGGCCAGGCACGGTGGCTCACGCCTGTAATCCCAGCACTTTGGGAGGCTGAGGTGGGCAGATCATTTGAGGTCTAGAGTTTGAGGTCAGCCTGACCAACATGGTGAAACCCCGTTTCTACTAAAAATATTTAAAAAATTAGCTGGGCATGGTGGTGCATGCCTGTAGTCCCAGCTACTCGGGAAGCTGAGGCAGGAGTATCGCTTGAACCCGGGAAGTGGAGGTTGCAGTGAGCCGAGATTGCACCACTGCACTCCAGCCGGGGCGACAGAGCGAGAACTGCCCTGCAGCCTAGGTGACAGAGCGAGACTCTGTCTCAAGAAAAAACAAATAAACAAAAACATCTTTATTGAGATATAATTTACATACCTTACAATTCACCCATTTAAGTATAAAGTTTAGTGGTTTTTTAGTATATGCACAGAGTTATGCAAGCATCATCGCAGCACATTTTAGAACATTTTTATCACCCCTAAAAGAAACCCTGATCCGTTAGCAATTAGCAATTACTTCCCATCCTGTCTTCCCCCAGCTCTAGGCAACCAGGAATCCACTTTCTGACTTTATAAATTTGCCTGTTTTGGACATTGCATGTAAATGGGATCATACAGTACGTGGTATTTTGTTACTGGCTTCTTCCACTTAGTATAATGTTTTCATGGTTCATCCATGTTGTCAGTGTTTCGTTATTTTTATGGCTGAATAATATTCCATTTTATGGATATACCACCTTTTGTTTATCCTTTTATCAGTTGATGGATCTTGGGTTTCTACTTATGCATTATTTTGAATTATGTTGCTATGAACATTGCCTCATTAATTTTTACAGCTGCATATTCATTGTATTTCATACATTGTACATTCATACATTGTGTGAATGTACCATAGTATGTACCACAGAGTAGATGAATAAACTGTTACAGTTTATATTATATGAAGAAACTATTATAATAGTTTATTTTTCTACCCTCCTATCTATGGCCATTTAAGCTGCTTCCATTATCTTGCAGTTACAAACAGTGCTGTACAGTGAATAATTCTGTGCTTATGTGTTTTTGTATTGTTGGAGGTACATATTCAGGGTAGTTTCTAGAAGTGGAATTTCGGGGTTGAAAGGTAAATGCATATGTAATTTTCTCAGATATTGTCAAATTTCCCTCCTGAAGGGTTGTACCAATGTCCAGCAATGTATGAGAATAGCGCCTGTTTCTCCACAACCTCGCCAACAGTGTGTGCTGTCATGTTTTAATTTTTGCTAGTGTGATCAGTGAGAAATAGTGTGTAGTGTTGTTGTTGTTTTTTTTTTTTTTTGAGACGGAGTCTGGCTCTGTCGCCCGGGCTGGAGTGCAGTGGCCGGATCTCAGCTCACTGCAAGCTCCGCCCCCCGGGTTTACGCCATTCTCCTGCTTCAGCCTCTCGAGTAGCTGGGACTACAGGCGCCCGCCGCCTCGCCCGGCTAGTTTTTTGTATTATTTAGTAGAGACGGGGTTTCACCGTGTTCGCCAGGATGGTCTCGATCTCCTGACCTAGTGATCCGCCCGTCTCGGCCTCCCAAAGTGCTGGGATTACAGGCTTGAGCCACTGCGCCCGGCCAGTGTTGTTTTGTTTTAATATACATCTCTCTATGATTCAAACATTTTTTCATATGTTTTCGAGCTAGTTGCGTCTTCTTTTGCGATTTATCTGTTCATATTTTTCCTCCATTTGCCTACCAGGTTTTCGTTTTTCTGTTCTTTAGCTTTTTATTTTTTATTTTTTATTTTTTTGTTTGAGACGGAGTCTCGCTCTGTCGCCCAGGCTGGAGTGCAGTGGCGCGATCTCGGCTCACTGCAAGCTCCGCCTCCCGGGTTCCCGCCATTCTCCTGCCTCAGCCTCCCGAGTAGCTGGGACTACAGGCGCCCGCCACCACGCCCGGCTAATTTTTTGTATTTTTTAGTAGAGATGGGGTTTCACCGTGTTAGCCAGGATGGTCTCGATCTTCTGACCTTGTGATCCACCCGCCTCGGCCTCCCAAAGTGCTGGGATTACAGGCGTGAGCCACCGCGCCCGGCCTCTTTAGCTTTTTAAAAAAAAATTGTGATAAAATATAAGTAACATACAATTTATCTTTTTTTTTTTTTTTTTAATTTGAGATGGAGTCTCTGTTGCCAGGCTGGAGTGCAATGGTGCCATCTCAACTCACTGCAACCTCCACCTCCCTGGTTCAAGCCATTCTCCTGCCTCAGCCTCCCAAGTAGCTGGGACTACAGGCGTGTGCCACCATGCCCGGCTAATTTTTTCTATTTTTAGTAGAGACAGAGTTTCACCATGTTAGCCAGGATGGTGTCAATCTTCTGACCTCCTGATCCGCCTGCCTTGGCCTCCCAAAGTGCTGGGATTACAGGCATGAGCCACCGCGCCTGACCCAATTTATCATTTTAACCATTTTTTAAGTGTGCCATTAAATACATCCACATTGTTATGCAATCATCACCACCGTCCATCTCCGAACTTTTTTCATCTTTTCAAACTGAAACTCTGTATCCATTAAACAGGAATTCCCATTCTTCCCTCCCCCAGCCCTGTGGCCACTATTCTACTTTCTGTTTCTATGAATTTGACTACTGTGGGTACCTTATATCCATGAAATCATACAATATTTGTTTTTTTATGACTGGCTTATTCCACTTACTATAATGTCTTCAAGGTTCATCCATGTTGTAGCATATGTTGGAATTACCTTCTTTTTTGTAACGTGTCAGGATTACCTCCTTTTTAAGGCTGAATAATAAATGTTTCATTGTATGTATATACTATGTTTTGTTTAACCATTCATCTGTCGATGGGCAGTTGGGTTGCTTTCACCATTCTTTTTTTTTTTTTTTTTGAGACGGAGTCTCACTCTGTTGCCCAGGCTGGAGTGCAGTGGCGTGATCTCGGCTCACTGCAAGCTCCGCCTCCCAGTTTCATGCCATTCTCCTGTCTCAGCCTCCCGAGTAGCTGGGACTACAGGCGCCCGCCACCACGCCCAGCTAATTTTTTTGTATTTTTAGTAGAGACGGGGTTTCACCATGTTAGCCAGGATGGTCTTGATCTCCTGACCTCGTGATCCGCCTGCCTTGGCCTCCCAAAGTGCTGGGATTACAGGCTGAGCCACAGTGCCAGCCACTATTTTTTTTTTCTTTTTTCTTAGCTCCAGCTTAAAGGAGGCCACCTTTTGACTATTGTAAATAATGCTGTGTTCCTCAGTTTTAAAACATTATTTATTTATTTTAAATAGTATGGTGCTCTTGTCAGCCAGGCTGGAATGCAGTGGCACGATCACAGCTCACTGCAGCCTCAACTTTTCTCCCTCAACCCCTCTGAGTAGCTGGGACTACAGATGTGTGCCACCATGCCCTGGCTATTTTTTGTAGAGATGGAGTCTGTCTGTATTGCCCAGGCTGGTCTTGAACTCCTGGCCTCAAGCAATCCTTTCACCTCAGCTTCCCAAAGTGTTGGGACTAAAGGCGTGAGCCACCATGCCCATCCTGTGTCTCAGTTTTTAAGAGCTCTTTGTATATTAGGGATATTATCCCTCATCAGTGGTATATGTTGCAAATATTTTCTCCCAATTTGTTAGCTTTTAATTTTTTTCTGACTTTTAAAATATTTTTTTGGTCATGCAAAATTTTTTAAATTTTTATGTAGTTAAGTGTATCACTCTTTTCTCTTACTTTTTCTGAATTTTAAATCATATTTGACCTTCTCTACTACTTAATACTAAGTGTTGATACAAAGATTAAAGAGGAATTCACCAGTATCTCCTTTAGTAGTTGTATGGTTTCATTTTTTATCATTTAGATTTCTAATTCATTTGCAAGTTTATTGTGAGTTATCTATTTCCAACAGTGAATACTGTTCCAGCAGTATTTAATACAAAGTTCATCTTGACTCTAGTGATTTGAGATGCCATCTTTGCCATATTTTTTATTTCCATATGTACTTGAGTCTAATTCTGGACCTCATCTTTTTGTCTATGTATGCAGCAGTACTGCACTGATTGTATTATGAAGGCTTTGTATAGTATGTTTTAATGTCTGTTATGCCTATCCCCCCTTACAATTTTTTGTTTTGTTTTCCTAGTCTTAAATTTTTGTTTTTCCATATGAATTTTAGTATCAACTTGTCTACTATCTTGTCAGTATTTGTATTGGGATTGTACTGAATGTATAAATTAACTTGGGAAGAACTGATATCTTTATATTTTTGAATCCTGTCCAAGAACAGGGGATGTCATTTCATTTGTTCGAGTTAACTTTAGTGTCTTTTAATAGTGATTTAAACTTTTTCTTGCACAGTTTTAATTAACTTTATTCCTAAGTATTTAATGATCTTGTTGCTATTGTAAATGGGATTTTTCTCTACCATAATGTCTTCTTTTATGGTTTGTATATATGAAGGCTATTGATTTTTATGTATTAATTTTATATTGTGCAACTTCACTGAGTGTTTTTTTTTTTTTTTTTCTGAGAAGGAGTCTCACTCTGTCGCCCAGGCTGGAGTGCAGTGGCACAGTCTCGGCTCACTGCAACCTCCGCCTCCTGGGTTCAAGTGATTGTCCTGCCTCAGCCTCCTGAGTAACTGAGTAACTGGGATTGCACCGCCTGCCACCACGCCTGGCTAATTTTTGTATTTTTGGTAGAGACAGGGATTCACCATGCTGGCCAGGGTGGTCTCAAACTGCTGACCTCAAGCAATCCACCCACCTCAGCCTTGCAGAGTACTGGGATTACAGGCATGAGCCACCATGCCCAGCCCACTGAGTTATTAATGAATAAATTTTATCATCGATTTTGGGGTTTCCAGGTAGTATATCATATTATCTACAATTAGTGATAGCTTTTCTTTACCCACTTTTTTTTTTTTTTTTTTTTTGAGACGGAGTTTCGCTCTTGTTGTGCAGGCTGGAGTGCAATGGCGCGATCTCGGCTCACTGCACCCTCCGCCTCTTGGGTTCAAGCGATTCTCCTGCCTCAGCCTTCCGAGTAGCTGGGATCACAGGCATGCACCACCATGCCCGGCTAATTTTGTATTTTTAGTGGAGACGGGGTTTCTCCATGTTGTTCAGGCTGGTCTCAAACTCCCGACCTCAGGTGATCCACCTTTCTTGGCCTCCCGAAGTGTTGGGATTACAGGCGTGAGCCACTGCGCTTGGCCTTTACCCATTTTTATACCTCTAATTGATTTCTCTCTTCTAATTTCATTGGCTAATATTGCACCGGTGGATAGTAGCAGAGATAGTGGACATCTTTGCTTTGTTCTTGATATTAATGGACATGCCTCTAGTGTTTGCCCACGAAATAAGATTTTGGCTTTAGGACTAAGGTATATTTATATTATATTAAGAAAGTACCTCTAAATTTCTTTTTTTTTTTTTTTTTTTGAGACGGAGTCTCGCTCTGTCGCCCAGGCTGGAGTGCAGTGGCCGGATCTCAGCTCACTGCAAGCTCCGCCTCCCGGGTCTACGCCATTCTCCTGCCTCAGCCTCCCGAGTAGCTGGGACTACAAGCGCCCGCCACCTCACCCGGCTAGTTTTTTGTATTTTTTAGTAGAGACGGGGTTTCACCGTATTAGCCAGGCTGGTCTGGATCTCCTGACCTTGTGATCCGCCAGTCTCGGCCTCCCAAAGTGCTGGGATTACAGGCTTGAGCCACCGCGCCCGGCCAGTACCTCTAAATTTCTATATTTTTTTGAGCTTTTTTTTATTATGAATGGATATTGAATTTTGTTAGACTTTCTCTTCTATGGAGATAATCATATAATTATTTTTCCCTTAGATGATTACATTGTGTTTTCACATGTGATGTGTGTTTTTTTGTTAGTATCTATTTTTTATTTTTTTATTTTTGAAACAGGGTCTCACTTTGTCACCCAGGCCGGCGTACAGTGGTGCAGTTACTGCTCACTGCTGCCTCAACCTCTCAGGCTCAAATGATCCTCCTGCGTCAGCCTCCCAAGTAGCTGGGATTACAGGCATGTGCCACTATACCCAGCTAATTTTTAAATTTTTTTTTTTTTTTTTTTTTTTTGAGACGGAGTCTTGCTTTGTCGCCCAGGCTGGTGTGCAGTGGCCGGATCTCAGCTCACTGCAAGCTCCGCCTCCTGGGTTCACGCCATTCTTCTGCCTCAGCCTCCCGAGTAGCTGGGACTACAGGCGCCCACCACCTCGCCCGGCTAGTTTTTTGTATTTTTTAGTAGAGACGGGGTTTCACCGTGTTAGCCAGGATGGTCTCGATCTCCTGACCTCGTGATCCACCCGTCTCGGCCTCCCAAAGTGCTGGGATTACAGGCTTGAGCCACCGCGCCTGGCCTAGATTTTTTTGTAGAGATTAGATCTCCTTATGTTGCCCAGACTGGTCTCGAACACCTGGACTCAAGTGATCCTCCTGCCTCAGCCTCCCAAATTGCTGGGATCATAGGCAGATTACAGTCATGAGCCACCATGTCTGGCTGTTAGTATTTCTTTAAATTTCTCCAACATTTTCATTCATTTCCTTTTATCTGGAAGTTGTTTATCAGGAGATTCTTAAATTTTTAGATAGACACGCCTTTCTTCTTCTGTTGGTGGTGATGGTCGTGTTAGTAAATTCTAGTTTTAAGCATTATGATTGGCAAGTGTTGTTTTTAGTATTTTTTTTTTTTTTAAGACGGAGTCTCGCTCTGTTGCCCAGGTGCCCAGGCTGGAGTGCAGTGGCGGGATCTCGGCTCACTGCAAGCTCCACCTCCTGGGTTCACGCCATTCTCCTGCCTCAGCCTCCCGAGTAGCTGGGACTGCAGGCGCCCGCCACCATGCCTGGCTAATTTTTTGTATTTTTAGTAGAGACGAGGTTTCACCGTGTTAACCGAGATGGTCTCGATCTCCTGACCTCGCGATCCACCCGCCTCGGCCTCCCAAAGTGCTGGGATTACAGGTGTGAGCCACTGCGCCCTGTTTTTATTATCTTTACTTGATGGAAGGTGTTTTCTTTGTGACGTGAGCAGTTTTTTGTGTGTGTGCGTGAATGTGCTGTGAGCACTGGAGAAGAATATATCATTTCTGTTATCAAGGTGTGGAGTTTGATATACATCTATATCATCTCCTCTATTCTGTTGTTTAGATCAATCATCTGTCTCCTTATTTTTTCTCCACTTGATTTGTCTTTTAAAAAAAATTTGTTTTTTATTTTGAGACAAGGTCTCACTCTGTATCCCAGGCTGGAGTGCAGTGGTGTGATCATGGCTTACTGAACCTTAAACTCCTGGGTTCAAGTGATCTTCCCACTTCAGTCTCCTCAGTAGCTGGGACTACAGGTGCACGCCACCATGCCTGGCTAATTTTTATTTTATTTTATTTTATTTTATTTTATTTTATTTATTTTAGAGATGGGGGTCTCACTATCTTGCCCAGGGTGGTCTCAGACTCCTGGAATCAAAGGATCCTCCTACCCCAGCCTCCCAAAGTGCTGGGATTACAGGCATGAGCCACCAAGTCTGGCCATCATTTAAAAATTTTTTTGTAGAGACAGGGTCTCGCTATGTTGCCCAGGCTAGTCTCGAACTCTTGGGCTCAAGCCACCTTCCTGCCTTGGCCTGCCAAAGTGTTGGGATTACAGGCGTGAGCCACAGTGCCTGATCAATTTTTTAAAAATTTGTTTATTTGTTTATTTATTTATTTATTATTTATTTTTTGAGACGGAATCTCACTCTGTCGCCCAGGCTAGAATGTAGTGACTCGATGTCGGCTCACTGCAAGCTCTGCCTCCCGAGTTCACGCCATTCTCCTGCCTCAGCCTCCCGAGTAGCTGGAACTACAGGCACCCGCCATCACGCCTGGCTAATTTTTTGTATTTTTAGTAGAGATGGGGTTTCACCGTATTAGCCAGGATGGTCTTGATTTCCTGACCTCATGATCCACTCGCCTCAGTCTCCCAAAGTGCTGGATGGGATTACAGGGGTTCAAGACCAACCTGGACAACATAGCGAGACCCCACCTCTACGAAAAAACAGTTAAAAACTTAGCCAGGCATGATGCCATGCACTTGCAGTCCCAACTACTGAGGAAGCTGAGATGGGAAGATTGCCTGAGCCCAGGAGGTTGAGGCTGCAGTGAGCTGAGGTGAGATTGTGCTACTGCACTCCAGCCTGGGCAACAGAGTGAGACCCTGTCTCTGAAGAAAAAAAAAAAAAGATGGTTGTTACTAGTAAAGGGTATTATACAGTACATATTCAAAGCCCCTACAGTCTTCCCAGTGTGTCCATTATTCTGGCTTCTTCTTAATTTTGCTACGGGAAATTTTGAGGGAGCTGAGGAAGAGTGGTAATGATGGAGTGGAAATAGAAGGCAGTGGGCAGAAGGGGTGCTGGTCTCATGGGCTTAATGTATATGATAAGTCTATATGAGAATAATTTTTTAGGTTCTCCTTGATTAAATGTTGTGTAGACAGTAAAACTGTATACCCACGAGTATGCCTCAGTTCAGTATGTGTCTGTGCCCAGGAGACACATTGAAAAGTGGTGCCCAGCTTAAAGCTTGGGTTCTGCTGCAGACCAGCTGGGCAGCCTGAGGCAAATCACCTAATGTGGCAAGCCTGAGGTGCCTCCCTATAAAATGGGAGCTGGTCTTTGTGAGTTTTTGATTAGCATATAATACTTGGGCATTGACGAGCTTTTTGCTGGTACTTTTATTAGACAATTGGAAATTTTGTTTTCTGCTTTATAGAGTGATGTTGATGCAGCATAAGTGATAGCCCAACAGCCTGAGCAAATACAATTTTATTCTATGGCCATCAGCAAACCTGTTCAGAGCCCTTGCAGGGCATCAGTTGTGGCTCTTAGCTAAAGCATAATAGCTCACAGCTGTGTGTGTCCAGGGGCAGGCAGGAGACTCTTTGCCAAGGCACATCACTTTTTGCTGTGCTAGAAAGAGTGCTGGGCTTTGAGTCCTATTTTTGTCTCTTTCTAGCATTATGACTTTGGGCAGGTCAGCTAGTCTCCCTAAGCCTCGATTCCCTAATCTGGAAAATGGGAATGATAATGCCTATTTTGTAAGACTGCATTAAATTCAAGTGAGATAATGTGAATGTGCTTTGTAAATGTCTAGGATGGACTGGAGATTTGGAGAGGTGCCAAGTGCTGCTGTTTTTAGACTATGTAAAAGCCAGCACAGGTACCCTTTTAGTGGGGACAGTTGACTTGAGTTTTAACATAGAACAATTTTGAAAATAATTAGGAAGCCTGAAATCTCTATTTCTTCTCCTACACTGTGGACTCTTTTCAGGGTGTTTGGGCCCTGCTGATCATGGTACTCAGGGAGCTGTTGCTTCAGGGAATCCAGGTGCCTTCTTTTTTTTTTTTTTTTTTGTTTTTTTTTTTGAGACGGAGTCTCGCTCTGTGGCCCAGGCTGGAGTGCAGTGGCGCGATCTCGGCTCACTGCAAGCTCCGCCTCCTGGGTTTACGCCATTCTCCTGCCTCAGCCTCCTGAGTAGCTGGGACTACAGGCGCCCGCCACCGCGCCCGGCTAATTTTTTGTATTTTTAGTAGAGACGGGGTTTCACCGTGGTCTCGATCTCCTGACCTTGTGATCCGCCCGCCTCGGCCTCCCAAAGTGCTGGGATTACAGGCGTGAGCCACCGCGCCCGGCCCAGGTGCCTTCTTTATGGAGGAGGAGGGAGGGATTGGTCTGGGGCAGGGACTCAGACAACATATTGGGCCAGAAACCCTGCTCTGGATTTGAAGCTCACTGTTTTTTTTCTCCAGCTTGCGTAGTTATTTAGTCATTCATCTGTCCTGAGAGGCCATCTCCTGTCAGCTCTGAGATTGGACTTGTACTCACCATAGTCCTGGAGGCAAAGAAGTATATGCTCCAGGGGAAGGCACAGGCCCACCTGGCACCATCCTGGTAGTGGTTGGATGCGTTCCTTCGAGACGTTACTTAGGAAGCAGACGAGCTGCTTTCTTCCTTGTGGAATAGGTTGGCCTTGGCATGATGGCTGTATTGATGTTCTCCTACCCATGCACATGGACCCTGCCACCGCCACACAGAGACCTGATCCTTCAGCCATTCACGGGCCCCTCCCTTGTTTTTCCTAGGTGGATCCAGTTGGCATCTAGGAAGACTTGCCATGACTTGGAGCTAGCACCTGTCCTGCAGAAAGTGGGTTGAGAGCCCTGTGGTTTGGCATGAGTGGATGAGAGCCCTGTGGCTTGGCATGACTTTTCTCCTGCCTTTGTGGGGTGGCAGGGGGCAGGAGAAAAGTCAGTGTGGATGTGACATAGGGAATCCCAGCTGAGTCTGCTGGTCTCTGGTCAGAGGAGCTCCAGGCTAGTGAAGCTATTGTCGCCATTTTATACACAAGGACACCAAGGGTTGTAAGGGATCAGGGGGTCAGGTATCTGAGACACAGCTCAGTCACACTGTGAAATTTTCCTATTCTGAATACAGTGTCCTTTCCATTTTTTCTTCTTGCAACCCCAGGTCTAGGTAGGACAACTGATTTTTACAGTAAGATAGTGGTGAAAAAAAATCGACCAATGGGTAGTTATTGAGCGACTGCTCTGTAAGTGAAGGCAGCAGTTCAGATGGAGGCTATGTGATGCTCAATGGAATTAGAAGTGTTTTGGAATTCAGTGCACAGAGCCCAGTGAGTGAGCACCGGAGAGTGGCTGTCAAGTGGGGGTTTGAGAGGCTCTCCCACTTCTTCTAATCTCCAGTGGGCTCCATAGCTGGCCCTTGGGGCTATAAGTTCTGCTTACTGGGAGTCATCAGGGTGTTGCTTGAGCTGCAGGTCTGGCCATGAGCTGTTGGCCTGCCTTGAGGATGATCAGAGCCTGTCAGAGATTTTATTTGGAGTAATGTCTTTGTGTTTTGAAAACAAGTTCAACTTTGATCCTAATTGGAAACTCTTCTATTGATTGTTTTACTTCTGGATATTTAAAAAAATTATGAAATATGCAAACAAAATTTACTATTGTACCCACTTTTTAAGTGTACAGCTCAGTGGCATTATGTATATTCACATTGTTGTGTTACCATCACCACCATCCATCTCCAAAACTCTTTTCTTTTTCTTTTTTTTTTTTTTGAGACGGAGTCTGGCTCTGTCGCCCGGGCTGGAGTGCAGTGGCCGGATCTCAGCTCACTGCAAGCTCCGCCTCCCGGGTTTACGCCATTCTCCTGCCTCAGCCTCCCGAGTAGCTGGGACTACAGGCGCCCGCCGACTCGCCCGGCTAGTTTTTTGTATTTTTTAGTAGAGACGAGGTTTCACCGTGTTCGCCAGGATGGTCTCGATCTCCTGACCTAGTGATCCGCCCGTCTCGGCCTCCCAAAGTGCTGGGATTACAGGCTTGAGCCACCGCGCCCGGCCAACTCTTTTCATCTTGAAAAGTTGAAATGCTGTACCCATTAAACAGTAACTCTCCACTGCCCTCTCCCCCTCTGGCAACCACATTCTACTTTCTGTCTGTATGAATTTTCCTATTTTATTTTCCACCTGTAAGTGGAATCATATACTATTTGTTCTTTTGTATCTGGCTTATTTTACTTAGTGCAGTTTTTAAAGTTTATTTCATGTTGTAGCATGTGCTAGAGTTTCCTTCCTTGTAAAGGTGGAATAATATTCTGTTGTATGTATACACCACATGTTCATTCGTCTGTTGTTGGACACTTGGGTTGCTTCTACCTTTTGGCTGTTGTGAATAATGCTGCTATGAACATGAGTGTACAAGTGTCTGTTCAAGTCCCTGCTTTCATTTATTTTGTGTATGTAGCCAGATGTGGATTTCTGGGTCATGTAGTAATTCTGTATTGTATTTTTTGAGGAACTGCCATACCCTTTTCCATAATAGCTGTACCATTTTGCATTCTCACCAGGAATGTACAAAGACTCCAGTTTCTCCAGGTCCTCATCAATACTTGTTATTTTCTGACTTTATTTTGCTTTGATAACAGCCTAGATGGAGGGTTTTAATGCTATAGTTTCTACTTTTTTCATATTGTATAGTGGTCCCAGTGTCCATCTTGGCATAGCTTATGATAAAGCTTCAGTTTCTGGCCAGGCATGCTGGCTTACCATAATCTCGTGCCTGTAATCCCAGCACTTTTTGAGGCCGAGGTGGGTGGATCATCTGAGGTCAGGAGTTCGAGACCAGCCTGGCCAACATGGTGAAACCCCATCTCTACTAAAAATACAATAAATTAGCTGGGCGTGGTGATAGATACCTGTAGTCCCAGCTACTCAGGAGGCTGAGGCAGGAGAATTGCTTGAACCTGGGAGGTGAGCCAAGATCGCACCATTGCACTCCAGCCTGGGTGACAGAGAGAGACTCCGTCTCAAACAAACAAAAACAAACACAAAAACTGCAGTTTCCAAACTTTTGATTAGCAGTATTCTTTTTTTTCTAAATGTGGAACCCAGGAGATAAAACAGCTATCAGTCTAGGAAAAGTTTGAATCTTCTTTGTCTGTGAGAAAGTACTTCCTTCCTTTCATGAACCCTAGGAGAACTGAGAGCCTATTTGTGAAAGCCTGTGCTAGAAGTCATTGCTGTAAACACTGATGACAGTAGCAGTCATTTTAAATTTATTTTATTATTATTTTTAATAGAAACAGGGTCTCATCTTATTGCCCAGACTAGTCTCAAACTCCTAGGCTCAAGCAGTCCTTCCACCTAAGCCTCCCAAAGTGCTGGGATTACATGAGCCACTGAGTCCTGCCACTAGCAGTTATTTTAATTGATAAAAGTGGAGTATGTGTTTAGTCTGTCTGTTTAAGGCTTGTCCCACTGCCTGCTGGGCTGTCCCAGGCCCTTCTGCCAGCCTCTCAGCTAGGACTTTTAACGGCTCCTCCTCCTGCCCTCCCTGACGTATTTGGTAGTGTGCATATCCCTATCCCGGTTCCTCGGGCCAGCCCCCCAGGTGTCAGGTCCTGTCAGTCTACCTCCTAGTGGGATTCCCCTTCATCCCTACTGTCACAGGTCCATCTGGGATCCTGGCATCTTTTTAAAAATAAGAGCTTTATAATTTACACACCATGTAGTTCACCTAAAATGTATGAATTCAATGGTTTTTAGTATATTAACAGAGTTGTGTAACCACCACTGCAATCAGTTTTAGAACTTTTTTGTCATCCCAGAAAGGAACCTCTTGGTGATTGCTCCCCAGTTGTCCTTCTCCCCAAGCCCACTAAACCAGCGGTCCCCATCCGTTTGGCACCAGGGACTGGTTTCTTGAAAGACAATTTTTCCATGGACCGGAGGCAGAGGGCAGGGATAATTTCTGGATGAAACTGTTTTACTTCACATCGTCAGGCATTAGTTAGAGTCTTGTAAGGAACGCACAACTGAGATCCCTCGCATGCACAGTTCACAATAGGGTTCATGCTCTTAGGAGAATCCAATGCTGCTGTTAATCCAACAGGAGGCAGAGCTCAGGCAATAATGCTTGCTCACCTGCTGCTTATCTCCTGTTCTGTGGCCCAGTTCCTAACAGCCCATGGACCAGTACTGGTCTGTGTCCTGGGGGTTGGGGACCCCTGCACTAAACTACTTTCTATCTCTGTAGATTTGCGTATTCTGGACATTTCAGATAATTGGAGTCAGAAAATATATGCTCTTTTGTGTGTGACTTCTTGCATTTAGCGTAATGTTTTCAAGGTTCTCGCGTGTTGTAGCATGTATCAGAACTTTATTCCTTTTTATGACTGAAGAATAAATACTTTCTTGTATGGACATACTTCGTTTTATTTATGCATTCATCAGTTGATGGACATTTAGGTTGTTTCCACCTTTTAGCTTTTAGAAATAACGCCTCTGTGAACACTCATGAACAAGTTTTTGGCATGGACGTGTTTTCATTTCTGTCGGGTGGATACACATAGGAGTGGAATTCCCTGGTCATATGCTAGCTCTGTGTAACATTTTGAGGAACTAGCAGACTGTTTTCCACAAGGGCTGCACCAGTTTACATTCCCAGCAACAATGCATGAGATTCTAAATCTCCACATCTTTGCCAATCCTGTGATCTTTTGCAGCCTCCAAACTAGTCTGCCCACCTCTAATTATTTTTCTATTATCTTTCTAAAACATAGGCAAAACATTTTGTTCTCCCTAAAACATCCATTGGTTCCCTGTTGCTTACAGATAAAGTTCATGGCCTCTGTGTTGTGGCTTGGCCCTCAACTACCTTTCCATCCTCCATTCACATCCCCGCTCTAAGGCCTTGTCTTCTAATTTTCCCATCACACCTCACTCTCCCTGCCTCTTTGCTTCACTGTCTTCCACTGCAGTGTATTCTATTCTTCAAGGTTTAATGCAGTAACTTACTCCTTTGCCTTCCTTAATCCCTTTGAATGAATTGTTCTTTTCTGCCTTTAGATGTTGCCTGTGTTTCTTTTCGTATCATTTCAGCTTTTGAAAAAAATAATAGGCTTGTTACCTCTCCTAGCAGTGATCCCTGGGGGCAGGGATTGTTGTCACTCTTTTGTGTGCCTGACACCTGGTGCATTGCCAGGAAATGATGAATGCTATCGTGAGGGACCAAGGAGCTCCTTGTGTGTTAGACCACACTGCTGTCCCAAGGCAGCTCTTCATTGGCCTGTCTGCATAGAGCTCAGGACTGGTTCCTGGTGGACCTTGGCACTGTGACCTTCCTGGCTCTTCATAGGCCTTGTCTCAGTTTGTCCTATTTCCTTTCTAGGAGAGTTGTGGACTGGGGCAACCTTTTCCAGTAATGAGAAGTGATGCTGCGTGGCAGTGCTGAATCTCTCTGAATATGGTAAGGACTGATGCCTGCCTATTTTGCGGACATCAGTGTTCTTATGTTACTTTACTCCTGGGGGTGAGGAGCATTTTTGTGTTAGACTCTGAAGGCTCTTATGGAATAGCCTTCCTCCCAGGAGAGCTGTTGGCACCTTTGAGGGTATGAGATTGCTTGCCTAATGGTTGAAGCAGCTTGTAGGACTTTGTCACAGTTGCTGGAAACACATAAAGTTAACATGTTTTGTTGAAATCTGTTGTTCCATTACCTTCTGCTGTGTTGAGCTGTTGCTGGGGTGTCCCCAGTGTCTGTTGCTTTTGCGGTGGACGGTACCGAGGATATACTTTCTGCACAGATTGGCACAACCCCCCCCCCCCCACCGGCCGCCGTTATTTATTTTTTTTCTTTAGAGGGTAATTTTTGTTCATTTCCTACATCTGAGAAGGCCATAGCTTTTCAAGGTAGAATAGATCATATGCTGGAGCAGAATTGTATTCATCTGTGGGTATTTGAAGAGATGAGTGACATCTCAAAGCAACTTATCTCTTCCACCAAACCCCTGTTTCTAGATTCGAATTGCAGCCTTAAATGCCAGCTCCACCATTGAGGATGATCATGAAGGAAGCTTTAAAAGTCACAAAACCCAGACAAAGGAGGCTCAGGTATGTAATGCAAGGTCTTCTCTGTAGGTGGACCTTCTCATTTCTATAGATGCTACCTCATTTTAAATGCATTTAGACATCTCCTCAGTGGAGTTTTAGGGGGAAATACCATTTTGAAAGATGGTTAGCTCTCCATCTCCTGTTAAACCTGTTTTACTTAGGAGACAATCATACTTAGGAGAAATTATATTTATTCTGTCAGTGTATGTGAAGGCCAGTTCAGCCCCCAGGCCCACTTCCATGCACCCCATTCCTTGTGCAGCCCTCAGGAGTTGGGATACCCAGGGAATGGTAGAATATTAATGGTAGATGGTGCTTCGAGGTTCCCTAGTGTATTGCCCTCATTTTATAGTGTGACGAGAGTCTTGAGGGGAGCAACCTAGACTGGGATCACCCTCCAGGTTAGTGAGGGAGCCAGGTCCAACCTCAACTCCCTAGATTGTTGGTCACTCCTCTTTCCCATGAGGCCTGGCATCTCTTCCATGTCAGCCTTCCTTCTTTCCATCCATTCATCTCTATACCCTTGTCCTATCCTAGTGTAACAGGGATTTGCTCCTGCCTTTGTTTTCCCTGAAATAAACGTATGCCTCCTTCCTCACCCTCCTGCATTTTATGGTAGAAATCAGGACAGTTCCAGAGCTGTCTCAGAAGTCTACTAGTCACCTGTCCCTAGTCTGTAAGGCATGTCAGTGAGGTTCAACCTACCCAGTGCCCCCTCCCTCCCACAGGAGGTTGTCATCCTCCCCAGGCAATGATCAGGCTATGGCAGAATGGTGAGTAGAAAAACATGGAAACCATGCTGGGCGCGGTGGCTCATGCCTGTAATCCCAGCACTTTGGAAGGCTGAGGTGAGCGGATCACTTGAGGTCAGGAGTTCGAGACCAGCCTGGCCAACATGGTGAAACCCCGTCTCTACTCAAAGTATAAAAATTAGCTGGGCGTGGTGGTGCATGCCTATAGTCCCAGCTACTAGGGAGGCTAAGGCAGGACAGTAGCTTGAACCTCGGAGGTGGAGGTTGCAGTGAGCGGAGATCATGCCACTGCACTCCAGCCTGGGCAACAGAGCGAGACTCAGTCTCAAAAAAAAAAAAAAGGAAATCAGTTTTTGTTTATTTTAAGAGGCAGGGTCTCACTCTGTTACCCGGGCTGGAGTGTAGTGGCATGGTCACAGATGATTGTAACCTCTAACTCCTGGGCTCAAGCAGTCTTCCTGTCTCAGCCTCCTGAGTAGCTTAGGACTGCAGACACCAGGCCACCATGCTCAGCTGATTTTTAAATTTTTTGTAGAGACAGGGGTCTCTCTATGTGGCCCAGGTTGGCTGTGAACTCCTCGGTTCACACCTTGGTTTCCTAAAGTGCTGGGATTACAGATGTGAGCCGCTGTGCCTTGCCTGCAATGGAAACCATTCACACTGAACTTTTTACTCACAACCCTTCTGACATCATATGTTTGGGGTATTTTTCCCCCATACCAACCAATTCTCCAACTCTCCATACACCAACTGGGTGTCCTACAATTCAGTTATGACACTAGCTATCCAGAGTTAGTGTCAGACTCTGCAGCACTAACAGCTCATCCCACAAAACTGCCCTCACTTCAGATGCCAATTGCAAGCATTGAGTGCGAGGATACCTACACTTCTGTCCAGCTGGGCTATAAAATCAGAGATTCTTACCTCCTACCCCTTTTAGGTTTGATACTTTACTAGAACGACTCACAGGACTTAGGAAAACACTTTATCTACATTTACCAGTTTATTATGAAAGATACAACTCAGGAACAGCCAAGTGGAGGAGATGTTTATGGCAAGGTATGGGGTGGATTCAGAGAGCTTCCGTGCCCTCTCCAGGTGTGGCACCCTCCCAGCACCTTGATGTTGTTCACCAACTCAGCAGCTTTCTGAGCCCTGTCCTTTAGGGTTTTTAAATAGAGCTTCCATCACATAGGCATGATTGATTAACTCATTGGTGATCAGCTCAATCTCCAGCCTCTCTTCCCTTCCTGGAAGTTGGGAGGTGGGGGAGCTGAAAGTTCCAGCTATCTAATCACATGGTTGGTTCCTCTGACTGTAGCCCTGCCTTACACACATTTTTGGCTTAATAAAGACAGATCTTTATGCTGTATGAAAACATCTCTTGTCTTGATTTGCAGGAAGCAGAGGCTTTTGCATTGTACCACAAGGCCCTTGATCTGCAGAAACATGACCGGTTTGAGGAGTCTGCCAAAGCTTACCATGAGCTCTTGGAGGCACGCCTGCTGCGGGAGGTGAGGCACCAACAGGCCAGGCAGTGTGCCGTGGTGGTTAGTGCATGGGCTGTGGGGCTGGGTGCTCTGGGCCTTACCTCTGCTCTCCTGTTTCTTGGCTGGGGAACCTCGAAAACATTATTTCACCTCTCTGCCCGTATTTCCCCACCTCTAGGGTATCTGCCTCATTGAGTTTTTATGAGGGTTGAGTAAATCCAGTGAAGCATGTAGAATGATTCCTGGTGTAAGTGCTTGTTAAAGGCCAGCTATCGTTATTACTTAATCTTCACAGCCACTCTGCCCAGTAGCTGGGTTTTACAAATGTGGAAACTGAGGCTTAGTGAGGTCTTGATGGCTCAAAGCCATCCAAGTAAGTGAAGCATTCAAACCAGAATTGGAGTCCGTGGTTTGCCGATACCTAATGATCCTGTTGGCAGCACATTTTAGCAAATGCCGTTTGAGTGAAAGACCATGAGCTTGGCAAGTCTGTGTAGACATGCCATGGAGTTTTGAATATAATCAGAAGGATTGGGGACACTGGTTACAGCAGAGAGGGGCAGTCAGAGCAAGACCTGGTACAGCATGGGGACTATGGTAGTGGTGAGTGAGTTAATCCTTGAGTTGACTGTAGATGTTGACTGGAGGTTTGGGAATTGGTCCCAACCTGAAATTAATTTAGGAAGGTGTATATTTCATTAGGAGGAAAGACGTTTGTTTTCAAGTACTCAAACATGCAGATGATGTGCATTAAGGAAGCAGATAAGCTCCATGGGTGTTTACTGGACTGCACAGTCCTTCAGTTGAGCAGAGTCTCCTACAGTGCTAGGCATACAGACACTTGCAGACATGACTCAAGCACACAAAAAACCTTGATGGTTTTTGCTGCCGATGACATAGAATACTGAGTTCTAACTGTCAGGAGATAGCATCTATTCCTTCTCTCACTCAAGGTATTTCTTTGTATTTCTGATTATATAGCTTGTCAAGATTCTTTGGTTACTGGTTACAGTGCCTTGGAATTAGGGGTATGGAACTTGTGACCTCCTCCTCTCCTGTTAGTAGGAAGTGGGTGAGGACCCAGAGAGGGAAAATTAGTTTATTCTATATTTACTGAGCTTTGGTTATGGACCAGTTGGAGGGCATGTTGGTCTTCCCTCTCAGGCCATGGTGGAATGCCGGGTGGGCCCAGCATCCAGCAGTTGCTAGGCAGGAGCCTTTTACCTAAGGGCATGGTCATGTGTCAGCCTTTTAGTTGTAGGTGTGTGCATCTTTCTGTGCGCATTATATCACTTTCAGCCTTATATCACTTTCAGCCTCACAAGGTTGTTTTAGCACCCTCCTTGCTTATAATAGTAAAAACATGCTCATTGTAAGCAACTGAAAAATACGGAAAATATATAGAACAGTTTCTTTTTACACTCATATTGCATCGGCATACTTAATGTTAATTACATAATTACAGTTTTGCAGAAGATTGGCATAAATAGGTCCTGAACCACAGCTGACTCCTAAGAAGCATTCAGCCTGACTGGTGGGTGTCCTGGAGGGACTTGCTGGGGCAAGCCTTTCAGGGTGAATGGAGAGTGGTGTTGAATGTAGGTAGTCTGTTAGGTGGAGATTAGTTAAGAGCATCCACTGTTATGTGCATGTGCATGTGTATTGCTGACTGTTTAGTCTGAAGTAGACTCACTCAGTCTCTGTAAATTTGTTCCCACTATTGTTTGAAGAGTTCTGTACCTGGAGGGACAGAGGTACCTGGGATCCAGCCCTGGTCAGCTGGTTCTTGGAGGCCTTTTTGTATGATAAGTCAGATGATGGTAGAAGATAACTGAATGGGGCTTCATTTGAGCTTCTCAGTCTTAAAGAAGTTCCTTAAGACCTCTGAGGTAGGTAGATTCTTGGATTAGTCAAGGGATGCTTCCTGAGGGTGGCATGTCTTCGGGTCTTACCTGTTCAGAACATGAAGAGCAATGTGTGGAAGCCACCTGTCCCAGGAAAGAGCTTCTTGGTGCCCCTGAGTTTTTTCTGTTAGAAAATGTTTTAGTCTTTGTCCTGTGGTTGGAGCAATAGTTTTCTAATCAGCAGTTTCTTAGAATATAAGGTCATTAAAGCTGTAATGAAATAATTTTTCATATTAAACATATTTGCAATTCCTACAGTCTTTCAGCTCACTTTATTTATTTATTTATTTTTTTTTTGAGACGGAGTCTCGCTCTGTAGCCCAGGCTGGAGTGCAGTGGCCGGATCTCAGCTCACTGCAAGCTCCGCCTCCCGGGTTCACGCCATTCTCCAGCCTCAGCCTCCAGAGTAGCTGGGACTACAGGCGCCTGCCACCTCGCCCGGCTAGTTTTTTGTATTTCTTTAGTAGAGACGGGGTTTCACCGTGTTCGCCAGGATGGTCTCGATCTCCTGACCTCGTGATCCGCCCGTCTCGGCCTCCCAAAGTGCTGGGATTACAGGCTTGAGCCACCGCGCCCGGCCTCAGCTCACTTTAACTCTTGATATTTAGGGTAGGAATTATTTTTCTTAATTACAGAGGTTAGACACTAATGTTTTAGTTAAATTAACAATTGTCTATGCTCATGTGATGTGTTATAGGGTTAGGAGCTCAGCCTGTTGATTCCTAATCCTGGAATGCCTGGGGTGAAGCTCTAGGCCTTTGCCCCCAGAAAGCCTGCTCATACCTTGTCTTTTATCTTATACCTGGAGCTGCTGGCTGGGTCTACCTATGCTGTAAATGTTATTCTCTAGGCTTGAACCCTCAGGCATGGCAGTAGTGGTGAGGCAGCTTCTCTCTATCTCTATGGATGCCCAGACTGTCTGCAAACTATTAATACCTCAAGGTGGTCTGTTCTTCCCTGAGTGCTTGGAGTAGGAGTGGTCTTATAAGAACACATGGTGCAGTGCCTTCGTTTTCCAGCGGTGGACAACACTAGACTGGCTCAAGGGCCTGCAGCAGAGGCCAGCCTGGAAGGCAAGTATCCTGCTGGCTGCTTGCTAAGGCTACAAGGCCTAGTTATCACTTCTGTTTCTGTTTTGTTCACAGGCAGTTTCATCCGGTGATGAGAAAGAGGGGTTGAAACACCCTGGGCTGATACTGAAATATTCCACATATAAGAACTTGGCCCAGCTGGCAGCCCAGCGGGAGGATCTGGAGACAGCCATGGAGTTCTACTTAGAGGTGTGGTTTTGGCAGTGCTTAGCTCCCTTGGTGTTTTGAAAGCTCTTGGTGGAGAGGATGAGGTTGGGGTCTTGTGGGCCAAAAAGAAGAGTTTGTAGTGGTGGATCACCAAGCTATAGTACCCAAGGCTCTAGGGTAGGTCCATAGGTGATAACAATTAGTACTGACCAGGCCTGGAGAGCAGGGGCTGGGGCAGAGCACGTGCTTGGATGCAGAGGACTGCGTGTGAATTCTTCCTTTGCTGCTCAGTGCATGTGTGGCTGTGAGTGAGTGATTCAGTCTCTTGGTGTCTGTAGGTCTACACCAATATAGTGGGAATAATAAAAAAGAGCGTAGTTGTGAAAGTTAAGTGAGTTGGTATGCATAGTAGTATGAAAACCAAAGTCTGAAACTGAGCATTCAATATGTTAATACTTCCAGCTATAATAGTATTGCTGTTATTTCATGTTACTATCAGTCTGTCTGTGGGCACCTCTAAAGCACCAGACACTACACTATTTGCTTCCTATGTGTACACTAATCCTCATGCTATCTTGCAAGGAAGGAGTCTTTATCCTCACTTTAGTGATGAGGAAATGGAGGCTCAGGATCATTCTGCTAATCAGTGTTGCAGCAGGGATGTGAACCGAGGTTTGTCTTCAAAGTACATGAATTTTCTTGAATCCCATAAGACTCTCATTTTTTCAAGTTTTTTTGAAGACAGGGTCTCAGTCTGTTGTCCATGCTGGAGTGCAGTGGCACAATCAGGGCTCACTGCAGCCTCGACCTCCTAGGCTCAAGCGATCCTCCGATCTCATGCCCCCAAGTAGCTGGGACTATAGACATGCACCACCACACCCAGCTAATTTTTTGTATTTTTAATAGAAATGGAGTTTCGCCATGTTACCCAGGCTGCTCTCGAACTGTTGGACTCAAGCATTCTGCCCACCTCAGCCTCCCAAAGTGGGATTACAGGTGTGAGCCACCATGCCTGGCCCATATTTTCTTTCTTCTCCTTTTACTTCTTTTACTTATTAAATATGTAAGGAATATAGATATTCAGATTGACAAAATATATCAAGAAAATGGGGAGACTGAGGCAGGAGATCACTTGAGGCTAGGAGTTTGAGACAAGCCTGGGCAACATACTAAGGCCATGTCTGTACAAAAAAAATTGCAAATTAGCTGGGTGTGGTGATGTGCCACTGTAGCCTCAGCTACTCAGGAAGCTGAGGCGAGAGGATTGCTTGAGCCCAGAAGTTTGAGGATGCAGTGAGTTATAATCACACTACTGCACTCTTGCCTGGGAAGTAAAGTGAGACTCAGTCTCAAAAAAGAAATTTTTTTTTAAAAAGTTCTAAGTTAAATAACTTGGTCCCTGTAACTTTTTATGTGTCATTATTGCTCTAGATCTTGGAAACATGTGACTCCAGGAAAGATGAGCTGGCATTGCTTGTCAGTTATAAGATAGTCATGGCACTTTTGCCATTTCCCTGGGTAGTTCGAGTGGCTGTGCCAGTGCTGTGCTCCTCCCATCCCCGGGGTGCCTGCTCAAGGAGAGATCTGACTCTGTGTGTGTGTGTGTGTGTGTGTGTGTGTGTGTGTGTGTGTGTGTGTGTGTGTGTGTGTTTGTGTTTGCCCTCTGCTTGTGTTGCTTCCAGGCAGTGATGCTGGACTCCACAGACGTCAACCTGTGGTATAAGATTGGACATGTGGCCCTGAGGCTCATCCGGATACCCCTGGCTCGCCATGCTTTTGAGGAAGGGCTGCGGTGCAATCCTGACCACTGGCCTTGCTTGGATAACCTAATCACTGTCCTGTACACCCTCAGTGATTACACAAGTGAGTCATGCTTTAATGCTTTCTTCCATGTGCCAGTGGTTTTTGGAACAGCAGAGGAAAGGTAATTTGGATAAACTGAAAGCCAAAGTTAACACTGAAGGGCTTTGCCAGACTGTCAGGGAGAATGGAAATGTTCTTAGATTTCTGCTTTATTCTGCATCTCTTTCTTGATTTGTTAAATGCCTTGTAGTAATAAAGTAGCATGTTTTCTGAATGATTTTACTTTTGGCTGTCTAATTTTATTTTATTTTTTTTTTGCTTTGCAAGGTTTTGTTTGTTTGACAGAAGAAATGGCTATCTTATTTCCTCCCTGCACTGTCCCATTTTGTGTGTCTTAGTCTGTTTGGGCTGCCATTAAAAAAATACCATAGATTGGGTGGCTTAAAGAAATTGGCTGGGTATGTTGCCTCACGCCTGTAATCCCAGCACTTTAGGAGGCCAAGGCAGGCAGATCACTTGAGCCCAGGAGTTTGAGACCAGCCTGGGGAACATGGTGAAACCCCATCTCTTCAAAAAATACAGAAATTAACCGGGCTTGATGGTGCATGACTGTCATCCCCGCTACTCGGGAGGCTGAGGTGGGAGGATTGCTTCAGTCTGGGAGGTTGAGGCTGCAGTGAGTCGAGGTTGTGCAACCACACTCCTGTCTGGGTGACACAGTGAAACCCTGTCTCAAAAACAAAACGAAACAAAAATAAATATTATCTAAATCAAATGTGGGTAAGACTTGAGGTACAATTCATCCTGAGACAAAATTCCTCTACAGTTGTAAACTTGTGAATACAGATAAATTATGTGCTTCCAAAATACAATGGTGGAACAGATACAGGATAAACATTTCCATTCCAACAGGAAAAAATAGGGAAGCAGGAAAGGGTGATGGGTCCCAAAACTTAGCAAACTTAGCAAGGCAAATTTGAGGTCCTAAGGCTCAGGAATAATTCTCTTTGCTCCGCCCTTGATGCCCACTGAGGTGGCAACATCACCCTCATAGCACGTAGGTAGAGGGACAAGCCCCACCCTTTTGGCTTGGCAAGATGCTAGGTTGAGACCTCCTGGCCTATGCAAACTGGCGAAGTGGCCCCACCCTTTAAGGAACTAGCCCTAGCCTCTTGGTTTGTGGTGGGAGTGGCAGCTCAGATGATCTTTGAATCACCTTTGAGGTTCTTCTTCCTTTTCCTTGAAGGATAACATATATTCTTGATGTTCTTTCATTCTTTCTCATTTTTTTGTTCCCATTAGTCCCCACTAGCAGTGTTTCTGCCGGTATAATCCCACCTTTCTGGCTTCTGCTGAGGTACCTGATTAAATCTGTGGTTCATACCCCCACTGATCTTATAAGGAAATTGTTGGTCAGCCACATGCATAGTGTTCTCAGAACAAACTTTCTCAATTTTTGCAGTATGGATAGACAGAATTTTCTAAATCTTTAAGTTCTGGTTCCTTTTTGCTTAACAATGCCTTCTTATTTTCTCTATCTTAGCATTTTGGTATAAGCAGCCAGGAGGAACTGGGCTATGCCTTTAATGCTTTGCTTAGAAGTCTCAGCAAAATAGCCAAAATTTCATTGCTTACAAGTTCTACCTTCCACAAAACACTAGAACATAGACATAATTCAGCCAAGTGCTTTGCTACTTTATAACAAGGATCATCTTTTCTTCATTGTCCAATAGCATGTTCTTTATTTCCATTTGAGATCTCAGCAGAATTGCCCTTGATGTTTATATTTCTATGAACGTTCTGTACATGATTATTTATTCTCTAGGAAGATGGAAGCTGTCTCTGTACTTCTTCTCTTCTCTTCTTTCTGAGCCCTCGTCAGAATCGCCTTTTTTTTTTTTTTTTTGAGACGGAGTCTCACTTTGTCGCCCAGGCTGGAGTTCGGTGGCATGATCTCAGCTCGTTGCAAGCTCCACCTCCCAGGTTCATGCCATTCTCCCACCTCAGCCTCCGGAGTAGCTGGCACTACAGGCACCCACCGCCAAGCCTGGCTAATTTTTTGTTTTTGTATTTTTAGTAGAGATGGGGTTTCACTGTATTAGCCAGGATGTTCTCAGTCTCCTGACCTCATGATCTACCCGCCTTGGCCTCCCAAAGTGCTGGGAGGCTGTGAGCCACTGCGCCTGGCCCAGAATCACCTTTAACAATCCTTACATACCAATATTCACTTTTTCCAGTGTACTCCTCAAAACTCTTTAAGCCTATCCCCAGTTCTAAAGCTCTTTCCAACACCAGACGTGGTAGCTCATGCGTGTAGTCCCAACACTCTAGGGGGCTGAGATGGGAGGATTGCTTGAGCCTAGAAGTTTAAGAACAGCCTGGGCAAGATAGTGAAACCCCATTTAAAAATATGTTTTTTTAAATTAGCTGGGCGGGGTGGTGCACACCTGTAGTCCCAGCTACTTGGAAGGATCACCTGAACCCAGGAGTTAGAGGTTACAATGAGCCGTGATTGTGCCACTGCACTCCAGCCTGGGCTACAGAGCAAAACCCTGTCTCTAAACAAAATTTAAAAAATAATTGTTTCCACATTTTTAGATATTTGTTACGACAGCAGCCCACTTGTTGGTACCACTTTCTGTCTTAGTTCATGCTGCTATAACAAAATATGATAGATTGGGTAGCTTAAACGAGAATTTATTTCTCTCAGCTCTGGAGGCTGGAGAGTCTTTTTTTTCTCTTCCTTTTAAAAAGACAAATAGGAATAGGATAGAATGTGTTGAGATAGATGAGGCCTTGCTCAACCTTCTCACCTCCAGTTCTTGTTCTCCATAACCACTTTTTAAATCTTTTTAATTGAGGCAAAACATACATACAATAAGGTGCATAAATCTGAGACCTGTCAGTTTGTATACGTGAAAACATGTCAAGATACAGCTCATGTGCAGCGCCCCAGGAGGCAGGTTACTTTGGGTCCCTTCCACTTTTTACAACCTTCTAAGGCAACCTTGATTTCTCCTTTTTGTCACCAAAGATGAACTTTGCCTGTTGTTGAACTTTCTCTAGGTAGAGTCAGTTCCTTTTAAGGAAAATGTGTGCTTTCCTTAGCCTGGCCCCTTCTGCTTGTCATCCTGCCTGTGAGCGCACCCATGTGGGGCACAGCAGTCACTACGTTTTATTTTTGTGTAGTCTATTATGTGCGTTTGTACAATGTAGCCATTCTGTACGTGGGCATTT
Organism: Macaca nemestrina; assembly: GCF_043159975.1. Lineage (NCBI taxonomy): Eukaryota > Metazoa > Chordata > Mammalia > Primates > Cercopithecidae > Macaca > Macaca nemestrina. Next base: position 90,850,854 of record NC_092139.1, on the reverse strand, counting down.
GGGTTATTTCCAGATTTGGGTTCTTAGTCATAACCTGCTGTGAACATTCTTGTATATGTCTTTCAGTGAACATATGCACTCATTCTGTAGGTTGCCCCTCATTTCACTCCCACCAGCAGAATATGATAGTTCTACAAGGCCGTGTTTTGACTCTAGCAGTTTCTTCTTCTGGAGGCTTTTAATCTCTTCTTGGATGCTCCTCCTACAGTTTGGGACCATCTTTGGGGTTCAGCCTTCCTTCCCTACCAACTTCTTTAGTTCTTTGTACCCCTCTCTCATTGTAGGAGAAGTTATGCTTGGTAAACTCAAGTCTTTGTGGGAAGATTTGGGTTGGAGCATTGTATTAGGGTTCTCCAGAGAAACAGAACTAGTAGGATGTATGTAAGTATATAGAAAGAAATTTATTATAAGGAATTGGCTCATGTGGTATTGGTAGCTGATAAGTTCCAAGATTTAGAGGGTGAGTCAGCAAGCTGCAGACCCAGGAGTGATGGTGTATAGTTCCAGTCCAAGTCCAAAGGCCTGAGAACCAGGAGAATTGATGGTACACTTTCAGTCTATAGGCTGGCAGGCCCAGGAAGAGCTGATGTTTTGGTTTTAGTGAGAAGGTAGGGGGAAAAAACCCAATGTCCCAGTTCAAAGGCAGTCAGGCAGAAAAATTCTCTTACTCGGGGGAAGATCAGCCTTTTTGTTCTGTTTAGGCCTTCAACTGATTGGATGAAACCCTCCCATATTAGGGAGGGCAATCTGCTTTACTCATTCTACTGATTTAAATGTTAATTTCATGCAAAGACACCCTCACAGACACACCAAAAATAATATTTGGCCAAAGTCTGGATATGCTGTAGCCCAGTCAAATAGACACATACAATTAATCATAACAGGGACTGAACTGATACATATACCTGTGAGAGCCCTGATAGATTTGACAGTCATTTAAACAAAAAAATTAAAGCAGCATGTTAAATTGACTCTCAGGGCATTTTATACATTTGATATGAGTAGGGAGGAATGCTGCTGGGTTAAGGCCTGATGATTGCCTCTTGTTCTAAGATTTCCCAGGCCTCCCCTCTGCAGGACTGTAGGGTGGCTAGTGAGTTTAACTTGCTACAGCTAATGTGCCTACTGAGAACCAGCATCATCCAAGTGCTCAGTGCCTTCTGGGTTTTCTCTCTGGAAGTCATTGATGGCCACCCTTCAAGTTTCATGTGGTCTCAGAGAAACCATGTCCCTTATTTGGCTGATGCAGGCACCTTTGGACCATCTGTTGAGCAGCTTAGACTGTGCTGGGATTGTACAGACCTCTCCTTGCTCACAGGCTGCACAGCCTTTGTGCACCTTGGGGCGTGAGGCCCTGCTGAGCATTGTGGCCAGTCTCTGCTCTCTCCTGCCAAGCACACTAGGAGCGCATCACTTCCTCCTCTCCCAAGGCTTCCATGTGCAGATTTCTACTTGTGCTCTGGTTTTCCTCCCTGTGTTGCTTCTCACTCTTAGGTGCTTCATTTTCTAGTTATTCTTGGTAGGAGTGACTTGCAGTCCACCCGCACCAAACTGAGAAGTTGGGCAGGGCATGATAGTGGTCCCAGTGTCTGGGCAGAGCTGGCACCCTGCTGCAGTATGCTGTTTCTCTGTGTGTTCACTGGTGAGACCTGGACTGTTCCCAATTACAAGTACTGAAAGCTTTCATAATTTATATCATAGTTCTGCTTTGTGAATCCATGCCATCCCATTTTTTTCTGTGTGTTTACCTGTTAGTGTCTCCATTCCTGGAGGAGCTGGAGTTGGCACAGGCTTTCCAGATTAATACCTTGAGGAGGCTCTTTATTACGTTGACATGAATGATGTACATGTCTTAAATTGCGGCCGGGCGCGGTGGCTCAAGCCTGTAATCCCAACACTTTGGGAGGCCGAGACGGGCGGATCACGAGGTCAGGAGATCGAGACCATCCTGGCTAACACGGTGAAACCTCGTCTCTACTAAAAAATACAAAAAACTAGCCGGGCGAGGTGGCGGGCGCCTGTAGTCCCAGCTACTCGGGAGGCTGAGGCAGGAGACCCGGGAGACGGAGCTTGCAGTCAGTGGAGATCGTGCCACTGCACTCCAGCCTGGGTGACAGAGCGAGACTCCGTCTCAAAAAAAAAAAAAAAAAAAAAAAATGTAGGTAGCAGCTTTAATAGTGGGTTTTTTTTTTTTTAAAAAGGAAAATTGGAAAATACAGGTAAGCAAAATTCAATCAGTTTTATGTGTATAGTGGAATCACACTATGTGACCTCTTTTGTCTCCTGCTTCTTCCCAGTACTGTATCTTGGCCTTCTTTCTGGTCAGTAAGCACACTCCTCGACCATCTCTGTAGTGGCTGCTTGGCAACCCATTGTATGAATTGGACATAATTTATTTAACCAGGTGCCATGGTGGGACAGAGTGGTTTCGAGATTTTTTTTTTTCCTTGAGACAGGGTCTTACTCTGTTGCCCAGGCTAGAGTACGATGGTACTATCACAACTCACTGTAGCTTCGACCTCCTGGGCTCCAGCGATTCTCACTGAAGTGATTCTCAAGCATCAGCCTCCTGAGTAGCTGAGACTACAGGTGTACACCAACAACCCTGACTAATTTTTGTATTTTTTGTAGAGATGGGGTTTCATCATGGTGCCCAGGCTAGTTTCCAACTCCTGGGCTCAAGCGACCTGCCCAACTCGGCCTCTAGAGTGCTGGGATTGTAGGCGTGAGCCCTGTGCCTGGCTATTTCCAGATTTTTTGAAGGCTGTTTTCCAATTAGCCAATACATAATCACTGTGAGCCCTGTTGGATTTTTGCAGTAGTTCCTAGAGGTGGGATTCCTGGGTCGAGGATCTGTGTGTAATTGCCTGTGGTCCTCCAAAAAGATCCTATGGTCTGTCCTCTGCCAGAGTCTTTGGTTCTACTCACCTTGCAGTGCCCAGTCTACTCTGGGTCTTATTACTAACCTGACTGAATTAGTTCAAGTGGTATCTCATTATTGTTTACTAGGCATTTCTTTGATTCTAGGAGTGGGAATATTTTCCTGATGTTAACTGGCAAGGCCAGAGCTTCTGAGTACAGTCCCCGAAGTCATAAACTGTTTCTTTCCCCGCCAGCATGTCTGTACTTCATCTGCAAAGCTTTGGAGAAGGATTGCCGGTACAGCAAAGGACTGGTCCTCAAGGAGAAGATTTTTGAGGAGCAGCCTTGTCTCCGGAAGGACTCTCTCAGAATGTTCCTCAAATGGTAAGTCCTTCTTCTTCCTATGCCATGTGTGCACGCTCTCCTGTGTGGCTGGTGAAGGTCAGGAGCACGTCACGTTTTCCCCTCAGGTCCATGGATGGAGCCCCTGTGCTCTGGGGCTTCATGCCCTGCTGCAGCCCCTCATCTAGTGAACTGACTTTGGGCTGCCTTGTTTATCACCCACCTGTACCTAATCTTGGCAAGGCCTCCTCAGGCTGCCTGCTGCCCACCTCTCCTGCTGCCCTGCCAGCTTTCAGTGTTCGCTAGCTCTCCTCTGGATGCTTGGGGCAGCCTGCTGCCCAGGTTGCCTCCTGCCTTTCCCCTCCCAGGATTTTATTCCTAGGGCTGCCCAAGATCAGTGTCTCAAACATGCTTCTGATCATGTACCACCCCTGCCTTGACTCTAGGACACAGCCCGTGCTCAGTTGCTTTACCAAAGAGGTTCTTTGCAGCCTGACCCCATAGTTCTCCCACCTCACCTCCTGCTTTTTCCCTCCCAGACTCCTTTTGTTAAGGCTGCGCCAACTCCCTTGCAGTTTCCAGGCGTGGTTCCATTGTGTGGCATCCTATCTTCTCACCCTGGCTTCCACTGCGCTCTAAACTGTCATGCCATCTTCCCACCTCTCCACCTGTCCTGCCATTGCCCCTCCTTTGCCAGGTGTCCTCCCTCAGGCACACTTCTGAGGTGACCCAACAATACCTGCTCCTCTTGCCCAGACTGTCCTAATGCCTGCCAGCAGGGCTACACCTCAGAGCTGCTCGCTTTTGAACTTATCTGTTTCTCAGGTCACCTCTCTGTTGCTTTCTGAGCTCTAGCTGCCCTTCCCCCGAGCCCTCCAGCCCAGCCAACTCCTCCTGCCCTCTGGTCTTCCTTGGCCCTGCAGCACACCTGTAGGGGTTGATTAGTAGTGATTTATCTTGGCGTCTATCCCCTGTGAGCCTGTCCTTCTCCTGAGGGAACTGCCTGTTGGCAGAGATAGGAACTGAGAGAACATCTGTCATGAGGGAGCTAACCTTCGTGAGGGAGACAGATGAGAAGCACATGAAACAGATAAATTCCTGAGTAGTTCTGCAATGTAACCCTGCTGGGAAGCACCAGGACAGTGGGCAGGAGGGCAGGTGATGCTGGGTTGCCTCAGAAGTGTGTCTGTGGGAGGACACCTAGGGCCTCCCAGCCCCTGCCCTTTATGTATTTTTGGGTCATGATACACTTTGGTGAGCTTCACTTGTCCGATGACTTTTTGTTGGCATGGGCAGTATAGGATAGTTAAATTCTTTAAAGATTTTCTAATAATAATTGAGAGAAAGATTTTATTTTTCTGTGGCTTTTCAGATATTATTATGATACTGATAATACATATGAAAACCCTTTCTCTGCCCAGTTTTGAATTGTCAAAGGAACAAAGAATATTAGTCATTTCTAGTGTATGTGGGTATTAAGAAGGCTATTTACTGCCCTCCCCAGGCCAGACTTAAGTGGTTATTTTATTCATAGGAAGAAACAATACACATTAAAAGGTATTAACCTAAATGCATTTTTGTGTGTAAAATTTCAGCCTCGGTTCTAGTTTGTAACATCGTAATTTCTCCCTGTCTCACATGCTTTTAGTGACATGTCGATTCATGATGTTTCGGTGAGTGCAGCTGAGACGAAGGCGATTGTAGATGAGGCCTTGGGGCTGCGAAAAAAGAGGCAAGCACTGATTGTGCGGGAGAAGGAGCCGGACCTGAAACTTGTACAACCCATTCCTTTCTTGACGTAGGTTGTCTAGCGTCTCTGGGAGTGCTGGGTCGGCCAATAGGCCCTGGTGTGGGATACTGCCCTGCACAGGAGGGAGAGACCTTGAGGCTTGATCCTGGGTTGGTGGTATGGATGGAGGCTGGGTGCATAGTGGCCAAATGGTTGGAGGTGCATGCTTGCTTCATTACTAAGAAGCAGGTCAGCTCTCTCTCAAGTACATCCAGTCTCAGTCCCTTTTTGCTGTTGCTGTTCTTGACCCCAGCCACCTGCCACATTCCTGTAAGGCCTTTCTCAGCCTGTCCCATCTAGGAGGGGAATGGAAACTAACATTTGCCAAGCACGTGCCAGGAGGGAACTGATGCTCAGAGCAGTTAAATGGGGAGCCCAGAGACAATCCCAGGTCTGGGCTTCCCTGCTCTCAAGTCCATGTTTTCCCTGTAGGGCCATGTGGGGAGCCCTGCGAGATGGGCCTCAATATAGTCCTTGCCAGCCCCATGATGTGAGAGTCTCTCTCTCTCCAGGAAGGGCAAATTGGTATTGGCAGTTCCCTGGAGTTGGGGTAGTTTAGTCCCTTAGCTAGCTCTGGAATTCAATTTCTGTATTTAAAATTCTGACATTGAATCGTTAAGTTTAGCATGACTTAGCAGTAGCATTCCATTTCTACTCCCCACCCACTACCTCCACCCCGTCTGCTTACTCTGAGGGAGCTCTGGCCTGGATCAGACTGACCTGACTTGGGTCCAATCCTGGCACTCCTAATGCTATGAATTGGATGACTCTGGGGACATTAGGAGCCACTCCCTAGCAATGGGGAGAGCAACATCTCTCTCGTAGGGTTGTCATGATAATGACATAAAATGTGTAGGGCTAGCGCAGAGGCAGCACATAGCACCCACTCAGGAAGGGCTGGCTCTGATGCGTATTATTATGACTGGCTGTGAGTTTCAGCAGGAATTTCCCAGAAATATTTCCATACACGAGCACCGAGATGGCCAGGAAGAAAGGGCTGTTCTTCAGGCTGCTCTAGGACTCCTGTCTGGTGCAATTTCTTGTATTTTGTCAGCTGGATTAGGGTCTTTCTCCCATCTGAGTGTGTGCTCCCCAACTACAGGGTTGGGGTTTTGGAAGGGCCCTAGGGTGCCTCCCTGTTACAGTGAAGGAGGAAAAGGCCTGAGAACACTACAAGGGATTGTGGCTATGTGACTGGAGAACAGAGGGCTGGGAACTGGCACTGTGGCCACCCTCCATGGTGTAGTGGGAGGGCTAAGTGGAAGCAGGAGGGAGTTACACTTAGTAGTTAAATTTGGGATTTGGTCATTAAAGGAAGAGTGTAGATTTCCTCTCTGGTAGCAGAGGACATGATGCTTTTATAGTAATCTCCATCTATTCTAGGGGTCAGCAAAACTTTTCCTTTAAAGAGCCAGATAGTAAACATACTAGCCTTTGTCAGCCATGTACAATTTATGTTGTATATTCTTTTCTTCTTTTTCTTTTCTTTTTTTTTTAAAAACAATTTTTTAAAAATGTGAAAACCAGCTGGGCATGGTGACTCATGCCTATAATCCCAGTACTTTGGGAGGCTGAGGCCGGAGGATCAAGAGTTCAAGTCCAGCCTGGGCAACATAGTATGAGTCAAGAGTTCAAGACCAGCCTGGGCAACATAGTGAGACCTCATCTCTACAAAAAATAAACAAAATTAGCCAGATATGGTGGCATATACCTGTAGTTCCAGCTACTTGGGAGACTGAAAGGGGAGGATTGCTTGAACCTGGGAAGTCAAGGCTGCAGTGAGCTGTGATGGCACCACTGCACTCCAGCCTGGGTGACAGAGCAAGACCCCCATCTCAAAAAAAAAAAAAAAAGAAAAAACAAAATGTGCTGCAGGGCACAGTTTACCACCCCTGGTTTCCTCAGTGCCTAGTAGACATGAGCAAGAGCAAGGCACGAGTAAGGGAAATGGTGTATTTAAGGCATTTGACACAACCCAGCCAGTGAGCAAATTCTTCCTGTCTAAATGTAACATTAACGGAAGGCAGGAAAAAGAAGAAATTCCTTGTAGCCCTGGGAGCCTCCATTATTTAGATTCTGGATTTTGAAGCACTGTCCTTTTTTTTCCTTTTTCTTTCTTTTTTTTTTTTGTTTTTTTTTTTTGTTTTTTTTTTGAGATGGAATCTCGCTCTGTCGCCCAGGCTGGAGTGCAGTGGCGTGATCTTGGCTCACTGCAAGGTCTGCCTCCCGGGTTCACGGCATTCTCCTGCCTCAGCCTCCCGTGTAACTGGGACTACAGGCGCCCACCACCACGCCCAGCTAATTTTTTTAATTTTTAGTAGAGACGGGGTCTCATGGTGTTAGCCAGGATGGTCTCGATCTCCTGACCTTGTGATCTGCCCACCTTGGCCTCCTAAAGTGCTGGGATTACAGGGGTGAGCCACTGTGCCCGGCGAGCACTGTCCTTTTTTTTTCTTGAGACAGGGTCTCGCTCTGTTGCCCAGGCTGGAGTGCAGTGGTGCAATCTTGGCTCACTGCAACTTCTGCCTCCCAGGTTCAAGCAATTCTCCTGCCTCAGCCTCCCAAGTAATCGGAATTACAGATATGCGCCACCATGCCTGGCTAATTTTTGGTATTTCTAGTAGAAACGGGATTTCACCATGTTGGTCAGGCTGGTCTCGAACTCTTGACCTTAGGTGATCTACCCGTCTCGGTCTCTCAAAATGTTGGGAGTACAGGCATGAACCACCGTGCCAGCCTGAAGCACTGTTCTTTTATTCCTTTCTCAACACTTCCTGGATGCTGGCTCTGTGCAGAGGACTGTGCTCTGTGCTAGGGGCGCAGTGTGGCAGGGCCTGGTCCCTTGCTACAAGTGATCCCGGGGGTTGTCAGTTACCCAGAGAAAGGAGCACATGCCTCAAGCTGATAAGGGCTGTGAGGAGAGAAGCACAGTGCTGGAGGGCCTCTGAACAAGGTTCCTGCTGCTCTAGGGGTTGGGGAAGGCTGGGTGGTGGAGCTGCGGTCTGACCGAGGTACAGGCATTGGCTAGACAGAGGGCTATGCTGTGGGAGGGTACGTTGCATCTGGGCAGAGGGAAGCCAGCCCAAAGGCCCAGTGGGATGTGAGAGTGTGATTTTGTTTAAGGAACTGAAAGAGAGCTAACGTAGCAGGAGTGCAGGAGGTGGTGTGAGACGAGGCTGTGCAGCACCATGAGGCCAGGCTGAGCAGTTGGTCTTTAGCCTGAGGCATTAGAAGCAATTAAGGGATGGATAAATGGATACATGGTAGCATACCACGCAGCATAGTAGACAACACACAACCTTGAACCCAACACAGAACACACAACACAGAATGTGAAATACAAAACACAATATAACACACCATACCATACCCCAACAAAACACACAACAGTCTCCTGTTGCCATCCAGCAGGCTCCAGCCCGTTTGGTAAATCCACTGAGATGCTGCTCCCAACGGGCCCTGCCCATGGTCCAAATTCTTATAGACCATGTCCCTGTTGGCAGTCCCCAACAGGCTGTCCGCATGAAACAGATTAGTGGCAGCAGAGAAGTTCCACAAGTGTTTTAAAGACTTGACCTTCCTGGGGAGGAGTTTTGGAAGTGAGTCAATGGATTTCATACATGCCTTGTTGAGTCTGAAAGTGCCTCAGGCCAAGATGCTTATGGGGCTTCTGCTGCAGTGAGGTGCAGGTGGATGCCAGGTCCCTGGTCCAGCTTTGGCGGCTGCACCTTCAGTTCAGCCGTGTTAGACTCAAGATTTCATCAGTTACGGCAGTGGTGAAACCTTGATCACCTCCCCCACCCCCATGGAGGTGGTAGCTCCAGGAGCAGCTCTGCTGCCTCTGTGCAGGCAGGCCATTTTTCCCTATGCTTGGAGTATTCCTCTGACAGGGTGGTGATCAGGTGTTGTGGCCCTCTCCCTGTAGCTGGAAGTGCCTCGGAGAGAGCTTGCTGGCCATGTACAATCATCTCACCACCTGCGAGCCCCCACGTCCCAGCCTTGGCAAGAGGATTGATTTGTCGGACTACCAGGACCCCAGCCAGCCTCTTGCATCCTCCGTGGTGGTAACGCCAGTTAATGTGATCCAGCCAAGCACTGTCAGCACCAGCCCAGCTGTGGCTGTCACTGAGCCTGTGGTCTCCTACACCTCCGTGGCTACAACCAGCTTCCCACTGCACAGTCCTGGTCTGTTGGAGACAGGCGCTCCTATGGGTAAGCAGGCCCCCTGAATTTGGCTTCTGGAGAGACCCTGTTTACTGAACCCAGCAGGAATGAGACTGTTGGGGAGTCCTGCCTCTTTAGAGAGAAGGGTCATGCTGACACTCATGACTCAAGTGGAAGTGGGAGCCCCCAGCCCTAGAGGAGCCTCTCAGCCTGCTCACAGTGCCACTGCCTGTCAGGGCCATTTCAGCTCTGAAGTCCCTGCAGTGAGGGGGAACGGGGGATCAGGATGCAGCTCCTGCTCCTTGATAGTTCCCCCAGGACCGTTTAGTGCCTTGGCTGCCACATTCTGGCATGAAGGTCGCTCTTACTCGTAACATGGAAGCTGGCAAAGGTCCCCTCTGCTGGTCCTGCTCTCTTGCTGACGGTGTACCTCCTGAGTTCTTTGATCTTAGAAAACAAAGTCAGCAAAGTCACCAACCACCGTATGTTTTATTGATTTTTATTATTGCTAGAGTTGTCAGAAGTTTTTGACAAAAGCTTCTGAGCCTTTTCTTGATTTCTATGTCACTGAAAAAAAGAAAATCTGGTAGATATAGAAGTTTCTGAATAAACATGCACGTGGTTGTCTCTTTTTTACTTAATCATACATGACATTCTTCCGTTGCCATATAGTTCATACTGTTTTTTTGCTCTTATCATATTGCTGAGTCCTCAGAGGGTCCTGGGTAGGGTCAGAGCCACTCACTTTCTCTGTTCTGGGTATATCAGGTGAGACCCCAAAGTTCAGCCGACCAGTGAGGGGATGGGAGGGTGAGGGTGTTGCTTGCTTTGTAACTGTGGAAAGTAATCTTGAAATCTGGCTTGTGGGTCCTGTGAAGTCAAGAAAGGTGTGAGAGTTAAGGGGTTTCAAATTAATTTTACTCGGGATTCTTTGTTGTTGAAGAAGAGATGGAACATTTTTTGAATGTCGAAGAGTTTAATGCTAGTAGATTTATAAAAGAGGGAGATTGATGTGTCTGTATGGTGCGTTTTTTTCACCCCTGCCACCGTGTAAGATTTTAATTTGCATTCTTTGTGAAGGTGATATTTCTGGGGGAGATAAGTCCAAGAAAGGGGTAAAACGGAAGAAGATTTCAGAAGAGAGTGGAGAAACAGCAAAACGGCGGTCTGCCCGTGTCCGAAACACCAAGTGCAAAAAAGAAGAGAAAGTAGACTTCCAGGAGCTTCTGATGAAGTTCTTGCCGTCCAGGTACTGTGTATTTTTTCTGATTGTCAGAAACAAACCCACAAACCTCCAGCATACACCATCAATAACATTTCTCATTCCATTGCAACCCTCTTTTCTGATCTCCTCCTTTGTGTTCCCATAACATCTGTGCAGATGTCTGAAGCACAAATCTCACTGGAGTGGGATCTTGGATTTTTCTTGCTTCTCCCCACCTCTGAAATTCCTGAAGGCAGGAGCTTTGACTTGTTCATCTTTTGAGAGCTAGAAGGAACATACTCATGTCCCTGTGTATTTACAAGACATCTAATTGTTGCTGGGAGGCAGAGGGGTGCTGTGCCCTGAAAATCCCATGCAGATGCAGATGCCCTGAAAACCCCATGGAGGGGAGCTTCCCTTCTGCTTTCAGGGAGTCCGTGTCTACTTGATTTGCTCCAGGCTCAGCAGGATTCCCTTGCATTCTGAGAAGGTAGAGGAGGAGCTTGTGAAGTATTCCTGGGTCTCACTCATTCTTAGTGCTTCTCAGGAGCGTAGGGGACAAGCAGGTACCAGGCTCCCCAGAGCTGGGAGGGACTTGGTCCCCAGTGCTTCTTACTTAGGTTTTCACCAGTCCTTCTGCTTTTTGTCCTTGCCTGCTCACCTCCTTTAGAGGCTTTAGGGTCCTCAATTTCTGAGCCTTTCTGGAGTTTATGGTACCAGTGGACTGGTTTCTGAATACTCCGCTTCCTCCTCCCTTTGCTGAGTGGAGAGGCCTCTCTCGGCAGACACCATTCTTCATTTGCACTGGACCATCTGCCTTCTAACAGTTGTCTGGTACATTTTGTCTGCTGGGCCATCCTCGCCTATCTTCTGTCTTTGTGAGTTTATACCTTTTTTATTTCTTCATTGTTACTGGAATGGAGTTTGGGAGCTAACCATGTGTGTTCTATATGCCATCTTTAAACAGGAGTTAAACTAGCAGTGGTTCTTTCCCATGACAGTTTATTTCAGTGGAACTAACATCAAAGTGGTGAAGGAGAAGCCAGAAGCTTTAGGTGGATTGTAAATTTATTTTACAGCAAGATTCCTAATTTTCTTAATTTGTTATCTTTCTGAGGTGAAGGTGAAATGCTTAGAAATAATGATTGTTCTCAGTACTTGATGCAGGACCAAAGTGGGGCTACAGTGCCTTCTGGTGAATTTTTCTTAAGGGATAATACCAGAAGAAAGTTTCCCTTTGGAAGAGCTGCAAGATTGATTGTTCTTTGGTTGATGGTGCCAAGAGATTTGAGTGACCCTATATTCCCCTTAGCCCTGCTTTTTACTCCAAGGTCTTATTCCCCTGTCCCATTTACCTGGAATGGTTTTGACTTTCTTTTTTATCTTTATTTTAGTTGTTGGTTTCCTTTGTGGTTTAGTGTCTGCTCCTTTGTTTTTTATTTTTGTTAGAGATGGGGTCTTGCCCTGTCACCTAGGCTGGAGTACAGTGGCACAATCATAGCTCATTGTGGCCTTGAACTCCTGGGCTCAAGGGATCCTCCTGAATAGCTAGGACTACAGGTGCACGCCACTATGCCCAGCTAATTTTATTTATTGTTTTTTGTAGCGATGAGGCCTTGCTGTATTGCCCAGGCTGATCTTGAACTCCTGGCCTCAAACCATCCTCCTGCCTCCACCTCCCAAAATGTTGAGATTACAGGCTTGAGCAACCACACTCAACTTAGTGTCTGCTTCTTTGAATGGTCAAGGCAAGAGCAACATGGTAGCTTGCCTGATGGAGTCGCCCTGGGAGTGTGTGCAATACGTGAATGAAGACATTCACAAGTGCCCTGAGTGTTTATGCTGCAGGGGTTCTGGGTTGAGGGAACATCACAAGGTTGGCTGAAATGGGTCCTTGGGAGGAGTGCCTGCCAGGAGAGGTGTCCCCAGTCCCAAGACTGGGCCCACCCACAGCTTTGTGAGGAGCTATGGAAGGACCAAGTTCAGATGGGCTTGATGTGTCCCCCAAACTCCCACCTATCTGTCTGCTTTCCACCTCACTTGTTGGGCTCCCATGAGGCCCTAGAACACACAGGTACTCTTCTGGCCTGTGCCTTTGTACCTGTTCTTGTCCTGCATCTTTGCATTGCCAGCCCTTCTCCTCCTCCAGTGGCAGCATGAACATCATCCCCTCTCAAAGGCTTTGTCTGACCTTGCTCTCTAAAGCAGAGCCCTTTTGACCCAGAGTCTCAAGCACTCTGTTGTGAGATGGTCCTTATTTGGGTTAGTTTTGTGTACCTGCTGATTGGCTGTGTCTCTTTAGAGGGTAAGCTTACTGCAGGCAGGATCTACCACATTTAGGGCTGCTGTATTCAGTGCCTAGCACAGTGCCTGGCACATAGCTGGTGCTCGGTAATCATCTGTTGATGAGATGAGTGAACAAGACAGGATACACACCAAATGCTAGCTCATAAAGCCCTGGAGAGAGGCAGAGCCTGCCGGAGGCCTGGGTTCTGGACCCCACCACCCACTTATTTTAGCTACCTTCTTCCTGGCTCAGATTTGGTTTCTCTAACAGGAAGAGTTCAGATGCTTGTGTCAGAACATGTGTTGTGACTTTGTGATTTTGGCATGTTACATGCAGGTTAAGAAAGCTGGACCCTGAGGAGGAAGATGATTCCTTTAATAACTATGAAGTCCAGTCAGAAGCCAAACTGGAAAGCTTCCCAAGCATTGGGCCTCATAGACTGTCATTTGACTCAGCCACGTTCATGGAATCTGGTAGGAATTGAGCAGTGTGACCATTCAATTTGGGAATTCTTCTTCCCACTATCCTATAACCTGCTTATGTTTTGTTCTGTGAGAATGGTTCTGGGGTGTTTTTTCGTGTGGCCAAGAGTCTGCCTGGATTAGTCTTGGACCTGAGCCCTGTGGTCAACTTGGAGGTCTTCTGAAATGTCTAGACTCATATTTGCTGTGCTTTCTTATGGCCAAATTCACAGGCTTCGCTTTGCAAATTGAATGTGTATAGGCACACTTGTTGAGTGTGTATCAGTATATAACTGCTGAGTGAGATTAGTGCACATGGCAGCACTTGGAGGTCTGACCTTTTGATGTCCACCTTAGATATGGAGATTCAGAGAGGCTCAATCATAGCTGCTGAGGGCTGGAGCCAGGCATTGAACCCAGTAGCCTGATCTCAGCACCACAACGTGGTATCATGTCCACCTGGATCAGATGGTAGAGGGAGGGAACAGTCTTTACTGTCCCAAAGAAAATGGGAGATCCTGGCATGGAAGGTCCTCTTTGTTCAAGTCAGGTTGTTCTTGCTCCCTGGGCAGAAAAGCAGGACGTGCATGAGTTCCTGCTGGAGAACCTAACCAACGGGGGCATCCTGGAGCTGATGATGCGCTACCTGAAAGGCATGGGCCACAAGTTCTTGCTAAGGTGGCCTCCAGGCCTGGCGGAGGTCGTGCTCAGCGTCTACCACAGCTGGAGGAGGCACAGCACCAGCCTGCCCAACCCGCTGCTGAGGGACTGCAGCAACAAGCACATCAAGGTTGGGGGGAGCCTCTCAAGGGCTGGTATTGAACTGGGACCAGGGCATGGGGACAGGGATCTTGCATGGGTGTGGGGCTGCTGTTGTGTTTGGCTGCATCTACTTGTGGGCCTGGAACCTGGGCTTTTTGTGGGTGTTGAAGCAGGAAGTCACTAAACCGGGTTTGTGCCTAGAAAGCTCCCTGATGGCTGAGTGGAGGATACACTTGCGGGTGACAGTGGGCTCAGGGGGCTGTCAGGAGGCTGCTGTCATGCCAGGTGAACAGTGGCTGAGATCCAGTGGTAATAGTGGGATGCTGGATTGTGGTTGCAGAGCTGGACATGGGATGTGTGAGGGAATGAGAGTCATGAGAAGGGCTTCTCGGGTTGTGTACTGAGTCAGAGGAAGGCTTGCCAGGAAAAGCTGGAGGAAAGGGAAACATTTGGTTTGTTTGAGGTGGCAAGGACTGTGACTGAGGCTTTTGTTGTTGTTGTTTGAGACAGGGTCTTGCTCTGTTGCCCAGGCTGGAGTGCAGTGATGCAGTCACAGCTCACTGCAGCCTCAACCTCCTGGACTCGGGTAATCCTCCCACCTCAACCTCCTGAGTAGCCGGGAGTACAGCCTTACACCACCACACCCGGTTATAGTCCCAGCTACTCGGGAGGCTGAGGCAGGAGAATGGTGTGAACCCGGGAGGCAGACCTTGCAGTGAGCCAAGATCACGCCACTGTACACCAGCCTGGGTGAGAGTGTGAGACTCCGTCTCAAAAAATATATATATTTGTTTTGTTTTTTAGAGATGGGGGTCTTACTATGTTATGATGTTATGATGTCAAGACATAACAGACCATAAATGGCCTGTGACTATTTTTAACAGATGATAAAACAGCAGAAGCTAAATAGGGTGCTTAGAGAAGTGTTGGGGGCCGCCAGCAGTAGGGGCTGAGCCTCACTGAGCCTTGTCTTCCTGCTGCATTCCACACCCCAGCCTCCTCCACTTGGTGCCTCCTAGAGCTTAAGGGAACACAAGGTGCTCTGGCCCTGTATTCCTGTTGGAGATGGGACACTGAATGCTGAAGCAGGAGCACCAGAAACATTCAGGGATGCCTGGTGGTCTTTCTGACTTGAGAGCACAGGAGGTAGAGGAGCTTGTAGGTCAGCCATCCCTTGCTGGGCATCTTCCACTGGGATACCTCAGGACTACCTCCTGGCAACTTCTTCCCACCAGGCCATGCTCCCCTGGAGCAGTTGTGAAACAGCAGGAGGAACCAGGGCTTTGATCCCCAGGCAAAGCAGGCTGATGATAACTTTCCAGCTGTGCCCACTGGGCAAGTGCCTTCTCATCGCTGAGCCTCAGCTTCCTCAAGTGCCCTGGGAATGGTATACCAGCTGCCCAGAACTTTTTTTTTGAGACTGAGTCTCGCTTGTCGCCCAGGCTGGAGTGCAGTGGCGCGATCTCGGCTCACTGCAAGCTCCACCTCCCGGGTTCACACCATTCTCCTGCCTCAGCCTCCCGAGCCGCTGGGACTACAGGCACCCGCCACCACGCCCGGCTAATTTTTTTTTTTTTTTTTGTATTTTTAGTAGAGACAGGGTTTCACCGTGTTAACCAGGATGGTCTCGATCTCCTGACCTCGTGATCCACCTACCTCGGCCTCCCAAAATACTGGGATTACAGGCGTGAGCCACCGTGCCCGGCCAGCTGCCCAAAACTTTTAAGGGTTGAATTCTGTGATTTGGATGCAGTGTCTGGCCCAGCACTTGGCAGGTGACAGGGTTGCCTCTTCAACAGGACAAGAACTCTGAAGACAGGTCTCCTGGCCCCTCCCAAGTCTTGTCCCAACATACATCCATGTGGCTCTTTTTATGTCTTGAAGAGTGGTCACTGATTATCACTTATGAAATGGCAAGTGAATAGAAAGAATTATATTTTTATCAAAAAGTAAAGTTTAGTTTTGTTTCCTTCCACTGCCCCCTACCCCCAACACTGAAGAGGCTTTGTGATACTGTTCTTGACCTTCCTATGCCTGTCCTGCAGGACATGATGCTGATGTCTCTCTCCTGCATGGAGCTTCAGCTGGACCAGTGGCTGCTGACCAAAGGCAGAAGCTCTGCAGGTAGGCGGCATTATGTGTTCTGTGGCCAGGCTAATTTCTGAACCCCCCAGCAGCTGGGAGAAAGCTGAACTGGCAAGACTGAGTTATGGTATTTAGACTTACATTTATAGTAGGCACATTTTTTGGGTTGGCTTGTCAGGGTCCCAGGGAAATCTCCTGGATACTCAAGAAGTGGTTAGCAGGAGCTAAGCCCCCAGAGGGAGCCACCAATCTGCTTTTGCTGTGAGATAGAAGGAAGTGGGATCTCAGTTTTGGTGTGACTATTCAATGCAGTGCTTTATGTAGCTTCAGTAATTTTTCTGGTGATATGGATTGTTATTGTTGTTGTTGTTGTTGTTGTTTGAGACAAGGTCTTGCTCTGTCACCCAGGGTGGAGTGCGGTGGCATGATCTCGGCTCACTGCAACCTCTGCCTCCCAGGCTCAAGCGATTCTCCCACATCAGCCTCCCGAGGAGCTGGGACTACAGGCGTGTTCCACCATGCCCAGCTAATTTTTGTATTTTTTGGCAGAGATGGGGTTTCACCATGTTGGCCAGGCTGGCCTTGAACTCCTGACCTCAAGTGATCTACCTGCCTCAGCCTCCCAAAGTGCTGGGATTACAGGCATGAGCCACTGGGCCCAGCTTCATTCTGACTTTTAAACCACCACCTGGTGGAATGTAGATATGCTCAATGCTGTCTCTAAAATTGCTTCCCCTTGCCCCTGACTCTCAGGGGGGGGTCTCTGCATATCTTTAAAGTCTTAACTGGTCCAACCTCTCTGATGCCTGCCACTCAGGGAGCTGTAGGGCTCTGAGGGGTCCAGGGTGGCCCTGGAGATAGGGTGGGTGTGGTTAGGGCCGAGGGCAACTTCTGAGAAGCAGAAGGGCATTAGGATGCTACACATGAAGTTGACTCGTTGGCCTCATGGTTTTTAGTGTCTCCTCGGAACTGCCCTGCTGGTATGGTGAATGGCAGATTTGGACCTGACTTCCCAGGAACCCACTGCCTTGGTGACCTCCTACAGCTGTCGTTTGCCTCATCCCAGCGCGACCTGTTCGAGGATGGTTGGCTGGAGTTTGTGGTCCGTGTTTACTGGCTGAAGGCTCGCTTCCTGGCGCTGCAGGTTGGTTCCATGGTCAGCTGCTTGGGGAGTATGCCCTGACACCCAGCAGGATGGGCAGAAAACTGACCATGTTGAGGGTGTGTGTCTGTGTGTGTGTGAGTGTGTGTGTGTGTGCGTGCATGTGTACATGCGTAGCACCTGCCCGGGCACTGGGCTTGGCATGAGAAACTGACACGGTGGGGAATTCTCAGCATCTCAGACTTCCAAGCTTGATACCAGTCTGTAAAGCTCTTCAGCATAACCACAGAGCTCTGGAAGGCATTTGCTCTGCCTCTGCCTCCCCCACTCAAGATTGCCTTGGCATCTTGACTGTTTGCTTATGTTTTCCTGAGAGAGCCTGAGCAAATGAATAAACAGATATGGAGCTTTCTAAAAGGGAATTATTCACCTGTTTTGTGAGAGTTCTGGGAAAGCTTCTCTTCAGAGCCTGGTCTGGAAGGCCAGGATGAATTGGCTGTTACCTAGTACCTTGCACATGGTGGTACTGGTACACTATGGTAGAATGAGTCAAGAGATTGCCAGGGCCCTGTCAGCAACCATTTAGTCTAAAGGAAGCAACACTGTTTGATGTGAAGAACACTAGTTCTGGAATTAGGACAGGCCTAGCTCCCAACTCTGGCTCTGCTCAAGTGTCCTCAGTGTTTTCATCTGCAACATGGGGTTTATGATATCTACCCTCACAGAGTTGATAGGGACTGTTCATTCAGTCAACAAGTATTTATTGAGCCTGAGCTACATGCCAGGCCCTTCTTAGGGATTACAGTAGTAATTGGTAAAAACCCCACCCTCATGGCCTCCACAGTCTAGTGAGATCAGAGGTGTAAGGCATCTGGCACATCATAGTCAATCTTATGCTTTGGTCCCCTGACCTGTTTTCCTTCTAACCAGGGAGACATGGAGCAGGCCCTGGAGAACTATGACATCTGCACAGAAATGCTCCAGAATTCCACCGCCATCCAGGTGGAGGCAGGGGCTGGGCGAAGAGACATTGTCATCCGGCTACCCAACCTCCATAATGACTCTGTGGTTTCCCTGGAGGAGGTGAGTGAGAATTTTTGTTTGTTTGTTTTTTTCCCATAGATGAAGTTTCACTCTTGTCACCTAGACTGGAACATAATGGTGCAATCTCGGCTCACTGCAACCTTTGCCTCCGGGGTTCAAGGGATTCTCCTGCCTCAGCCTCCCGAGTAGCTGGGATTACAGGTGCCTGCCACCATGCCTGGCTAATTTTTTGTATTTTTAGTAGAGACAGGGTTTCACTATGCTGGCCAGGCTGGTCTTGAATTCTGACCTCAGGTGATCCACCCACCTTGGCCTCCCGAAGTGCTAGGATTACAGGTGTGAGCCACTGTGCCCGGCTGAAAGTTTTTAAATGGTGTTTCTTAGTCAAAGATTTCTTGTGATTTGGCATAGTTAGCCCAGGGTTGACCTGTTTCTGAGGAACAAGAAAGCTTCCCACATGCTGAGCAGGGCCCCTGGTGGGAAGACAGAAGAGGCCAGGGAAAGGCTGCTCTAGTACACTGGGGCACTGCAGATCCCTGGTGGAAAGCAGGTATGGGAGTTCTCACCAGCACTATTTAGAAGCAGTCATTGGTCTGCTCTCCTGGCTATGTGTGGCAGCCATCCCAGTGGTAACTGGAAGGAAATACCAGCTGGAGGAGACCAGTATTGGGCTGGCCATGGGGTTGGGTCAGCAGTGTGTGGCCTATATGCCAGGTTCCACCCAGGTGCCACTTTATTCATTGTGCAGTTTCAGACCCTGCTGCAGTTCTGTATCTGTGAAATGTCCACACTGACTGAAAGTGGCCTTCAGACTCTCCTAGAGTTGTTTCAGGGACAAGTACAGGGCTGTCTACATGCCAGGGCTTCATCAGGTCCTGCGTGTAGCGTATGACAACCTCTGGTCCAGGCTTGCTGAGTCTCTGACAGCCTGATGTTCCGTGGTTCTGCAAGACTGGTTCACTGACCTGTGACCACAAGGCTGTCCAGCTGTCTTGGCGGATGCTTTCCTGGAACTCCTTTGCTTCTGGGTAGTTTTTGGTTTTTGATGTGCTTGTTTTTTAAAGAATTGGATGCCTTGCCATTAATAGAAATACTTTTAACACACACATTTAGTGTAAACACTAATGTATGAAGGAGGAGTCTAATTTTTGGGGGGCGGGAACATAGTCTAATTTTTATTCTCCTCATACAATTCTGATAAAAACAAACACTGGCCAGATTCGGTGGGGCAGGGGCCGAGGGGTTTACCCTCCTCATACAACATTGCCGGGCCTTTTTCAGATTGATAAGAACCTGAAGTCGCTGGAGCGGTGCCAGTCCCTGGAGGAGATTCAGCGACTGTACGAAGCTGGTGACTACAAGGCTGTTGTGCATCTGCTCCGCCCCACTTTGTGCACCAGTGGGTTTGACCGGGCCAAACACCTGGAGTTTATGACTTCCATTCCTGAGAGGCCAGCCCAGCTGCTTCTACTGCAGGTGTGTGCTGCCAGTGTCCCTCACACCCACTTGCACCTTCTCTCCTTGCTTCTCTCCTTCTCTCCTTGTTTATTCTCTGGAGGCTCTGTGGTAGGCTCACTTCCTGGCGCTGCAGGTTTACAGACATGAACCACTGGGCCCAGCTTCATTCTGACTTAAACCACCACCTGGTGGAATGTAGATATGCTCAATGCTGTCTGTAAAATTGCTTCCCTTTGCCCCTGACTCTCAGGGGGGTCTCTGCATATCTTTGTCTTAACTGGTCCAACCTCTCTGATGCCTGCCACTCAGGGAGCTGTAGGGCTCTGAGGGGCCCAGGGTGCCCCTGGAGATAGGGTGGGTGTGGTTAGGGTCAAGGGCAACTTCTGAGAAGCATAGCATATGTGTTCTTAAGAACACATAGCTAGAAGAGAGTGGATATCAACACCACTAAGCCCCCAGGAAGATGTTAGTCAGAAGATACGGTCAAGACTAGCGGAAAGTTAGAACCAAGGAGTGCAGGTTCTAGGGTTCTGCGTGGCTCAAGGTGATCCCCATACTTGACTCAGAACTTCTGCATGGCAGAGGAGGAAGGAAGAATGGTCAGGTCATCATCTGTCCATCTACTTGTTTATTCATCCATCTCATTTTGTATTGTTTTTTAAGGTAAATATAAAAGTGGCTAAAATATCTGTACAGTGTGAAGAATCCAGATAAAATAAAGACCCATGTAGCTGAAGAAAAATAACACTAGCCTTATGTTTGAAGCCTCATGTGCCCTCCTGAATCCTTCTGTGCTTCTTTTCCTCAGGAGGTAAACTTTTACCAAGAGCCTGCCAGGGAGCTGGCAGCTGCTGGGTGCTGGGCAGTTATTCAACCTCTCTGAGCTCAGTTCCTCATTTCTAGGATGGGGATGACCAGTGTCCTTAGCTCAGAGTCCTGTTGTAGGGATTACACAAGTTAATGTGTGTTGGCACCATGCCTGTCACTAGCAGGTGCTGTGGAGGTACTGCTGTCATCGTTGCCACCATCCTCAGGAGGGTTGAGTTGGCACCGAGATAAACATGGGAGATAATACTCAAAATATGCTTAGTGGCATTGAGTCCTGGTCCCTTATGCTTCATCCTACTAATCACATTGTGTTTTTTATCTTATTGGGTACTTCCCTTTCAATTTGGAAAGAGTCCAGTCTTCTCTCAGGTTTTTTGCACAGATTCCACAAAGCATTTTAATCATTAACATTCTTGAACTGGGAAATAGTTAAGAGGTGCAACTGTGGGAACAAATGGAAGCACCTCAGTCCTGGGGAAAGGGGAAGAAACAGTTGGTTTGGGGAAGCAGAAGAGAGAAGAAGGTGGAGGGAAGGAGGCTCCAGCTCCTGGCAGAGGAGGTCAGTCGGGCCCAGGCCAAGATCAGGGGATGAGATGTGTGTGACCTCAGTTACCTGGCAGGCTGCAAGATGGCCCAGCATGGCTATGTGTGGGAGGGACAGCCAGTGTACCAAGAAGGGTGCTGGGATGGAGAAAGCGGGGAGAGGCCAGTGGACTCTGCCTCCATAGGATGCCCTCAGTGCTCAGATGTGGTCTTGCTCTTACTGTCTTCTAGAACAGCTGGATGTGGCAGGATACCCCATTGATGGGGCAGGAGCTGCTGCTTGGGCAGGCACTGAACTGTGATAAGGGCTGTGCTTGAGGTCTGGGCCGAGTGCTGTGGAAACGCCTGCTTTTTGTGAATTAAGGACTCCAGATTATTGCTCAGTTTCATATTGAGAGTGTTTTCTTATTGATTCGGAGTGCTTTTTGTATATTAAAGATAGTAATCTCTTTCTCGACAGATCTTGCAAATATTTTTTTCCCAATTGTTTGCTTTTAAATTGCCGAGAAGTTTTGAATTTTTATGCTGTCAAATCTTTTGATGTTTTCATACATGTGTGATTTTGTTCATTGCTCATTGTGGTTTTTGTTCCTATGCTTAGACAGTCTTTCCAAGAGTGGAGAAATATTCATCTACTTCTTTATTTATTTTTTGAGACAGGAGTCTGGCTCTGTCGCCCAGGCTGGAGTGCAGTGGTGCGATCTCAGCTCACTGCAAGCTCCGCCTCCCGGGTTCACGCCATTCTCCTGTCTCAGCCTCCTGAGTAGTTGGGACTACAGGCGCCCACCACCAAGTCCAGCTAATTTTTTGTATTTTTAGTAGTGATGGGGTTTCATTGTGTTAGCCAGGATGGTCTGGATCTCCTGACCTCGTGATCCGCCCGCCTCGGCCTCCCAAAGTGCTGGGATTATAGGCGTGAGCCACCGTGCCTGGCCTTTATCCACTTATTCTACACACATAGCTTGAGCTTTTATGGGGTGCCTGGCACTGGGCCAAGAGGAAGGCTGCTCCATGTTCTGGAGGGGAGGCTGACAAGAGACTCATCAACAGAGAGATAAAAAGAGTATTTGCTTTTGTTTTATTCCTGCAGAGTTAATGTTTTATGTTTTGCATTTAACTTGCTTCATTTAGCTTTTTTCAAGCGGGGCAGTGAACTTGCAGTCTTCTCCCGTAGGTGTATAGTGGCGCTTTCTCCCAGTGGGCAAGCTGCCTATTATGTTCTTCAGTCTAATTAGATAGTTTGTGTCTTGTTGAGTTGACTCTTAGTCCTTAATATTTTTGGTTGCTATATTGAGCAGAATCTTCTTGTTGTTCATTATCTTTTCCATGTATTCCTACGTTGCTGGCTCATAGGAACCCTATTGATTTTTTCGTGTTTGAGTCTGGGTGCTTCACTGAGTTCCCATTATCGCTTGTTTTCTGTCTGGCTTGTTTGATTGTGTTTGGGTAGATGATTGTGTTGCCCCCAGTCGATGGTAATTTGGTCCCCTCATTCGTTGGTGTTTATTCTACTTTTTTGCTCTTTCTGGCCTTGAGCTCTGGAGATTATGTCATATTTTAGAGCACCATTAGCAGGTCCTTGTCTTGTCCCTGACTTTCACAATGACTCTGGTTGCATTTAATAGTCTTTATCATGCTGGAAAATAATCCTCTGGCTCTCACATGTTGGGTGTTTTGACCAGGAGGCATCAGCTCAGGCTTTGGACCCCCATATCAGCACCCTGTAGGCACCCTCGAACCCCAGTGGCCTCCTGGTAAAGGGTGCTGGCTTTCTCTAATGAAACACGGGCCCCATTTTCCTGGCAATTAGGATTTATAAATTGGGGGAGGTGTTGATCTGTGTTCAGATACTACACCACATTCCAAAGGCAGTTTCAGGTATTTCTGACCCCACACCTGTTGGTCTAACCTCAGAGAGTGGCAGCTGCATGTGTCAAGGTTGGGAGGAGCCACTGCCAGTCCTGGGCTGTGGTGAGGTTAGAGCCCAATGGGGCACCGGGCAACAGGTGCTTCCTGCAGGTGTAACAAGCGGCCCACCAGATCTGTGAATTCACAGACAGACTGTGTTTCCCCATGCACCAGCACAGTGATGAAAGAGAGATCCCAGGCATTTAAATAGGTTGTATTCTAGGTCAAAAAAAAAAAGGAGCTTTGCAAAAAGCAATGGCTTCCTTCCAAAGAGAAGCTTTTAAAATAGAAGTAACAGTTCAGTGTGGTGTTCTCAGAACTCTTCCATGTGCCAGGCACTGTGCTGAGTGTAATATGCACATCAGCTCATTTAAGGCCCACAGTGCCGCTGAGTGGATGATGTGGTGGCTGAGGCTCATATAGCTTACACATTGGCCCCATCAGGGCACCTGGGGAGGAGGGACCTGATAGAATGATGACTTTAGCGTTGCCTGGCTAGTTGCCTCTGTTGTGGCCTTGGCTCAGGCCCTCCTCCACTGAGATAGTCCCTCCCTGGCAGTCTGCCCCTTCCTTGCTGAACCCCCTCCAGAGCCCTGGCACTGGATGGGCACAGTGGCTCTGGGGAGAGCTGACAGGTGTTGGGGTCCCTGTCTCACCTTGGCTGGCTCTGCAGCCTCATTCCCAGCGTCCCTACTTTATAAATGGGGAAGGTGAGGTACAGAGGTGAAGCCTTTCTGAAAGCTCCGTGTGACTGGTGACATTCTCTGCTGCCATTGCCCACAGGCCATCAGACTGCCCTTCCAGGCACCTCTGGGCTGCATGGGGCCTATGCTGTGCTGGGGCTCGTACTTCCCTTTCTTTTGCCACCCCTCATCTGTTTTCCTTCAGTTGTCCCTGCTCAGGCCTTGGGCCCAGATGTGCTGAGCTCACCGTGCACTTCATCTGACTTCTTGCTGTACTAGGACTCCTTGCTCCGGCTGAAGGACTATCGGCAGTGTTTTGAGTGTTCCGATGTGGCTCTGAATGAGGCCGTCCAGCAGATGGTGAACTCAAGTGAGGCTGCAGCCAAGGACGAGTGGGTGGCCACAGTGACCCAACTGCTGATGGGTATCGAGCAGGCCCTCTCTGCCAACAGCAGTGGCAGCATCCTGAAGGAATCATCCTCCACCACTGGCCTCGTGCGGCTCACCAACAACCTCATCCAGGTAACCCCTGGCTCCTTCTCACCCTGCCCTGCCCCGGTAGGTATGTCTCTCTGACATCCCTCTTCTTCAGTAGTTAAGCTTTCATTGCTAATTAGGCACCTAAAGGGGACATGATGGCTTCTTTGGCTGGAACTTTCGGGATCTGAGGAGGGGTTTGTGTGCAGACTGCAGACCTTCCTGGGGCTGGTTGGATCTGGAGATTAGAGTCTATGTAGCACTTGGTGCCACAGGGTTCTTCCAGACCATCCACCCCAGAGGGGAAGAAATAACCTCACAGGGAGGCACTGGTCTGCCTGCAGCGAGTCAGAGGCAGAATGGGAGCCAGAGCGTAGGCCGTGATGGCTCCAGCATCCCATGCCGTCCTGGCACTTCCAGCTAAGGAGTGGTCACAGCACCCTGCATTGTCCAGGAAGGCTTTAAGGCAGAGAATCTTCCTGTGAAGCACTCTGGGCTGTCTCCTCAATTCCCGCTCAGACCTTCAGCAAGTCCTGCCAAATCTATATCCTCACCCCTCCAGCCTTTGTTTCTCCCTCTGTCTTCATATTTCTGCTGTAGTCCAAGCCACTGCTACTCTTCTTGAGCTGTGGCAGCACATTCGCCGCAGTCTCCTCTGCCCCTTCCAGCTACTGTCCAACCACAAAGGCACCTTTCCAAAACAGATGTGAATGTGCTCCCCCCTCACTTAAAACCCTTCATGTTCCCTCCATGTTGTGTGTCACCTAAGGTACACTGAGCCCCAGGCCTGTCTCTCCCCCTGGTCTTGTGCTCCCTTGGCTGCAGCCCTCCTGGGCTACCCTCTGGGGTCCCTGCCTGCATGCCTGTCCTCTGCCCCCACTCCTTGCCCTCCCTGAGTGTTGGATACACCACAGCCACACACCTGGAAACTTTTAAAAGGCTCTCCCCTGTCTGCCCCACCCCTCCTCTGTAAGCCATTGTGGCTGCATCTGTTCTCATTGCAGCAACCATATTGACGCTTTGCACTTGTATAGCTTGCCCATTGCTCTCTTCTCTCTGGGCTCTCAGCTCCCCCATGCCCTGTTCACAGGACGCAGCACATAGTAGGTACTGAGGGTATCAGTAACTGCATGTGGCATGGAGGGTGGTGTGACTCTATCTTTGGACATTATGGGCCTCTGTCCGATGACATGTTGAGGATCTGCTAGGTTACAGTGCCCACATCAGAACAGTGGGGGTGGGCAGGTAGCATGTACCAGCTCCCCAAGAGGCCTTCTGCCTCCCTTCAGTCTGCCCTGAAGGCTTACCCTGCTGTGACACGTCTGCTGTCTCCCGCCCCTCACTGTCAGGTCATTGACTGCAGCATGGCCGTGCAGGAGGAGGCTAAGGAGCCCCATGTCTCTTCAGTGCTGCCCTGGATCATTCTACACCGGATCATCTGGCAGGAGGAAGACACCTTCCACTCTCTGTGCCACCAGCAGCAGCTCCAAAACCCAGCGGAGGAAGGTGCACAGGCAGTGGGCGCAGTGGGGATGAGCTCCAATTCCCATGTCCTTGCCCCTGTCCTCTGCCCTAGGGTCCTGGACCTTATCCAGATGTTGTGAGTGGGGCTCCATCCACTCAATCCAAGCATTT
Source organism: Macaca nemestrina (assembly GCF_043159975.1). Taxonomy (NCBI): domain Eukaryota; kingdom Metazoa; phylum Chordata; class Mammalia; order Primates; family Cercopithecidae; genus Macaca; species Macaca nemestrina. The sequence continues at coordinate 90,825,220 of NC_092139.1, read as the reverse complement.
TGCTTGCGCCTGGACAGAGGCAGAAGTGTTCTTGGTTCTTCCTTAAGGGAGCTTACTGTGCAGTGGGCACGGGAGTCCTGGGTGTGTGAACACTGCATGTTTGGTGCAGGTGGCAGCATGGAGGGAGTGACAAGAGGTTACTACTTATGAGGAATGCTGACACTGCTCCAGGAGGCCTTGTACCCACTAGCTCCTTTAATCCCCATGACACCCCAAGGGATGGTAAGCCGAGGGCAGCATGGAGCGAGCACAGGTTCCACATCCCAACTGTCACTTCTTAGATGTGTGACCTTGGGCAAGTCATATAACCTCAGCCTCTATTTCCACATACCCATATTGGGAATAGTAGTATCTACCTCAGAAAGTTGTTCTGAGGATGAAATGAAATAATAAAGCCATGAATCACCATGGTGAGTCAATGCCTGGCTCATGGTGGGTGCTGAGTGATGAGAATCCAGGGAGGGCCTGCCCTAGACCCTTAATGGAGATGGCCCTGGATCCATGGTCAGTGCAATGGTAGAAAATGTGCTGGATTGAAGAAACAACAGTATGACAGCTAAATGACACTTAAAGGAAAGATCACCTATAATCTTATGAGATAGATCTTTTTTTTTCTTTTTCCCCATTTTTTGTTTTCTTGCATTTGCTGTCCAGACTTGGCCTAATGCACATCTAGTTTGTGTGCAGTTATTATAATAGTATGTGTCTATTGATGCTTGTATTCAACTAGCTTAAAATTAAGTTTATTGAAGATTTTTCCTCAATAATTTGTGAAACAAGAAAAAGTGGAAAGGAAAAAGTCATCCCTATTCCAACTGCTCAGAGAAAACCAGAGTTAACATATGGTTTTTCTCCTTCCCTTCACACTCTCTCTATAATTTTATTCACTGCTCAGAAGTTCATCAGCTGCTGACGACATGTCAGGGCTCTGTGAATAGGATACCTCTGGCCTTGACAGGTTTGTGGTGGTGGGAGACAGATCAACTATCTAACAGCATCAGGCTGGTGTGGTGGACTGAGAGGAGGGCACCTGATGCTGTCCATGGGTGTGGGTGTGGGTTGAGTTGAGCCCTGATGGAAGAGCAGGGGCAGAGGAAGACACTGGGGAGGCAGAGTGGGGCCAGGGACTGAGCAAGCCTTAAATCAGACAGGAGACCTGGGGCATGGGGATTGGACAGGGGAGGAGGGGCCAGATTGCAAAAGGCTTTTATTCTCTGTTTTGTAAGGCTGTTGCTCCATTTTGCTCCATTGTTTTCATCATGCTGATGAGCGGTGCATGCTCTGTTGAACCGTCCCCGCTGCTGAACCCTTAGTTTGTCCCAGCTACTCAGGAGACTGAGGCGGGAAGATTGTTTGAGTCCAGGAATTGGAGGCTGCAGTGGGCTATAATTGTGCCAACTGTACTCCAGCCTGGGCAACAGTTAGACCCTATCTCTTAAAAAAAATTTCATTCTTACAGGTCATGCCGTGATGAACACCTCATGCATGCCTTTTTGCTTCTACCCAATTTTTTTTTAGGATAAATTTCTAGCAATGTATATCTTTAGCGCTCTTGACAGTTATTACCTCTGGTACCTTATTGTTCTCCAAAAGGATTTTAGTGGTGAAAAAAAAAATTAAAGTTTACAACTATAAATTTTGTTATTTTTCTTAGAAAAGTAACACAAAAAAGACTTCTAGATTGAAATTCTCCTTTCCCTCAAAATTAATTATGCAAAGAAAAATTAGTTTTCAGAAAAACTGCCAGCAAGTAAACACGGATAGAGGAATAGTCAAATACCTTAAACTTTGAAAAGTATATCAAAGAAAGAAAGAGAGAGAGGAAAGGAAGGAAAGGAAAGAGAAAGGAAAGAAAAAAGAAAGATTCTGGTGGAGTAGCAGTAGGTGTGACTCTGTCTCTGCATGTCCCTCAGCAGGAGAACTGAGAGAAGATAGCAAGTTGACCAAATCCTGGGAAATATTATTAATATTCTCATTTGTGGAGAGTGGCATGAGGGGAATGCTCCTCCATCCCACCCTTGGCCTTGGCAGAGGCAGAAAGAGCCACAGGATCCTGCCATCTTCCAGTGTGCAGACTTAGCTGAGGGAAGGGGCCCTGGGATAAAACACACTATGGTTGGGTGATGAGGGGCCTGGTGAGGATATTATCACCCAGGAAAAATAATAGTAGTTATCACATACTGAATTCTCTGGAAGCAGATACTAAGACAGGGTTTATTAGGAAGGCAGAGGAAGCAGGATTGGACTTTTGAGCTGACAAACAGAATGAAACAAAAAGAATTGTAGAACTGAGGAAAACACTGCAAACTAAATCTCACCATTATGAAGTCATAAATGCAAACAGCAAGGAGCAGAATGAGTACAACAAATTGAAACAGTTGGTTGCAATTAAGAGCCAAAAGCAACAGGGCATGGTGGCTCACTCCCGTGATTCCCACACTTGAGGAGGTCAAGGCAGAAGGATTACGTGGGGCCAGGAGTTTGAAGCCAACCCAGGCAACGTAATAAGACCCTGTATCCACAAAAAGTAAAATAACAAAAAAAAAAAAGCCAGGTGTGGTGGTGGCACCTATAGACCTAGCTACTTGGGAGGCTGAGAAGGAAGGTTGACTTGAGCCCAGGACTTGGAGCCCACTGAGCTATGACCGTGCCACTGTACTCCAGCCTGGGCAAAAGTGAGACCTCATTTTAAAAAAAAAGAAGAAAAAGTACAAAATAAATTTCATGAAAGAAAGTTATTACTAGTGACTTCTGACATGTTCTGTCCTGATCCACTCTAAAAATGCTAGTTATAAGTCGTTAATGGGTTATGGCCCAGAGTTTCAAAAATACTGAGGGACCTTTATAAACAAACAATACCTGTAGTGGTAAACGAATGTGTAACTGGAATTCAGTAGTTCTTTTTCCTCCTATTTTACTCTTTTTCTTCTGTATTATTCAGGTAGACCTAAATCTAAGAACTTTTAAGGCCAAGCGCCATGGCTCATGCCTGTAGTCTCAACACTTTGGGAGGCCGAGGCGGGAAGATCACGTGAGGCCAGGAGTTCGAGACCAGCCTGAGGAACATACTGAGACCCTGTCTCTACAAAAAATCAAAACATTAGCTGGGTGTGGTAGCTTGCACCTGCAATCCCAGCTACTCAGGAGACTGAGGTGGGAAGATTGTTTGAGTCCAGGAATTGGAGGCTGCAGTGAGCTATAATTGTGCCAACTGTACTCCAGCCTGGGCAACAGTTAGACCCTATCTCTTAAAAAAAAAAAATTTTTTTTTAAGTTGAGAAATGGCATGTGTAGTATGGGTTCCATTGTTATAAATTACTTTTCTCTCATTCAAAATGCATCAGATATGCACAGAAGGATGCTTCGACTGGAGGTTCACCAGATGTCAGCATTGGTTCTCTCTGGGCTAGTATTTTGATGGATAAAGTGTGCTCCTTTATATTTTCCTATATGGCTTGAATTGTGTTTTGATAAGCATGTATGGCTTTAGTAAAGCCATTCAAGTCACTACTTATTTAAAAAGGCAAAAAAAAAAAAAAGGAAAAGAAAAATCTATGGTCATGTTGATAAAGACAGCAAAGCCCGAAAAGAAGAGACTGAGCCTCGCAGCCCCTGCAGGCACGCAGGTTCCCACACTAACTCTGTGTCTGTTGGCCTGGGCTTTCCCTAGGGATGTCGGAGACGCCCATGCTCCCATCCTCTCTCATGCTGCTGAACACAGCCCACGAGTATTTGGGCAGGAGGTCCTGGTGCTGCAATTCAGATGGGGCTCTGCTGCGATTCTATGTAAGTGCTTCCCCCTGGGCTGCAGACTGCCAGTGCAGGGCAGGGCTGTGGTGGGAGGTGGAATGGGAAGGGGACAGATTCATGTTGGCACGCCGAGCTTGCTCGGCCTTCCCTCAGTGGGCCCACTGTGCATCTTTGACTTAACAGCATTACTTAGTGTAGTTACTGAAGCTTGTCAGAAAGTCTGATAAGACTTTCTTGCCAGAAAGTTCCCTTGTGCACCTGATCCTCAGGAAGCTCTGGAACTCTTGAATAGCAGGTTGATTTAGATCCAGTAGTCCTTATTGAGTTTCTTCCTAGTCAGGCACGGGGCTAGGCCTTGTAGTTGTAATTTCAGGAGTAAATAACCACATGCACCACCACTGCCTTCTATTGAGTCCTGTTTGCTAAGCATGACTCACAATGCCAAGTAGTAGTTGCTCATTCAATAGCTATTATTACATCCATTCAGTTAGTAAATGATTAGTGAGAGCACATACACTTCCTTGCACTTGTCAGTTGTGATTGACTGGAAGTAGTTCCCTGGGTTTACTAGGGATAAGCAGCATGAACCCTGTCTCCAATCTCACTGTTGAGTAGGAGGCCAAGCAGCATGCAGACCAGTTACAGAGCGCCTGGTGTTCTTCATATACCAAGACAGGGACGTCAAACCCAGCCTATAATATTTATTCATGAAGTTCTATTGGAATATAACCATGCCCATTCATTTACATATTAACTGTGGCTGCTTTTGCAGTAGAGTGGCAGAGTCCAGTAGCTGTGATGGAACTGTATGGCCAGCAAAGCCTGAAATACTTAGTGTCTGGCCCTTTAAGAAAGAGTTTGCCATCACCTGCTCTACACCTTCTCTTCAGGGAACAATACCTGCTCTTTCACAACTGCACCCTCCCTCCCAGTCCTCACCATCTTCCTGTGCTTTCCCCCCAGCACTTATCCTCCAGCATGCTGTGTGATACACTCATTGTGTGTGTTGTATGTCTCTGCTCCACTGAAATTAACTTCAGAGAGAGTAGGGGGTTTTGCTAGTTTTGTTCACTGTTGGATCCAAGTACTTAGTACAGCAACTGGCACATAGTAGGTGCTTAATAAATATGGGTTAAAGTAGAGTATGCATAGGTATAGAGCTCATGTATGTATAGAGCTTGACAGTTTGCAAAACACTTAGGCTGAGGATGTGATTCGTCCAGGAGGCCCATCTGGCCCAGGTCCCTGTTGCTGGTTAGTGTCTGAGGCAATTTCCAGCCCCAGCTCCAGATACCTGAATGTCTCCCCTACCCTGTGAGCTCTGAGGGTCTTTGAGATGCTCACCCTGGGTCAGCTCTACCCTCCAAGACTATTTTTGGAAGAGTTTTTCCAGGATGTCTGTAATGCTGCCAGGACTCAGCCACTCCCTTTTTCTGCCTTCCCTCTGCCAACCAGAGAGTGCAGGGACGGTCTCAGCTTCCATAAGGTCACCTCCACAAGACCATCCTCCTTATGCTGATTGGGAAGAATGAGTTAATACCTTAGGCTAGCTTGGGTGGGAGTGGTGCTAAGAGTGAAGGGGTGGGCTGAAGGGGCAATAAGATGGTCCTATTTCGTTTTTCTTAATCTATATCTTTTCTAGTGGAGCATGAATTCTAGCTGCTGATACCTGCTAGTGAATTTGAGGGAGTAGAAGTGAGTTGAGCACTGTTGTGTTTCATTTTATAGTTCCTGATTTTCCTGCCCAAGGCCCAGCCTTTAGATATCTCCAACCTTTGCAGCAGCTTTCCTGACCACCGTGTGCCTTCTGCCTGCCATACTCTTCCTCAGCTTCTGCATGACTGGTTTGTTGTTTCCTTCCTGCCTTTTCAAAGAGACTTTTCTCTCTTGCCACATGCTGTCATGTCTACTGCTGGGGACCCTCACCATTTGTTTCTGTCATGTGCCCCTCCCCCAGCAGATAGCATCCCTGGGACCAGGGACCTTTTCAATCTTGCTGTTTGAAGCATCCCTGGGGCCTGAACAATGCCTGACAGACTGCTGCCCAGTTGATATTTCTTGAATGAGTGAATGAACAAACATAAAGACATTCATTCATTTCTCCAGAGATGCTTGCTGAGCACTCGTGATCTGGGTGCCATGGGGGTTATGAAGGTCAAATACTTACTTCATTACTACCTCTTCTCCTTGCCCCAGGCTCATGGTCTGCAGGTAAAAGGATTGCATTGTGAGAGTGATTTGAGGCCAACATCAGGGAAACCTTTTGTGTGGATTGTTTTCTCTTCTTAGATAGAATGGATATGTTCTCCGAAAGAAATCCTCTTGGATCTCTTCTTTTCTTTTTTCATATATTCTACTTGGGTTGATGGATTCTTATCTGTTCATCTCCACACAGCTCAAATGACCCGTGTGCTATAGAGCCTTTATTAACACCTGGATATTCCCTCTTACATTGTGTGCCCACTCTCCTCCGTGTACCACACCCAGATTTTTTTTTTTTTTTTTTTTGAGACAGAGTCTCGCTCTGTCGCCCAGGCTGTAGTGCAGTGGCTGGATCTCAGCTCACCGCAAGCTCCGCCTCCCGAGTTTACGCCATTCTCTTGCCTCAGTCTCACGAGTAGCTGGGACTACAGGAGCCCGCCACCTCACCCGGCTAGTTTTTTGTATTATTATTACTATTTTTTTATTGAGACGGAGTCTCGCTCTGTTGCCCAGGCTGGAGTGCAGTGGCATGATCTCTGCTCACTGCAAGCTCTGCCTTCCGGGTTCACGCCATTCTCCTGCCTCAGCCTCCTGAGTAGCTGGGACTACAGGCGCCTGCCACCACGCCCATCTCATTTTTTGTATTTTTTAGTAGAGACGGAGTTTCATCGTGTTAGCCAGGATGGTTTCGATCTCCTGACCTCGTGATCCGCCCATCTCGGTCTCCTGAAGTGCTGGGATTACAGGCTTGAGCCACCGTGCCCAGCCACACACCCAGGTTTTATATGTGTTGACAATCTGCTATATTTGCCACAGATTTGTCTTCTGATAAAAATAAGAGTTAACAAGAAAACGTGCTCTTCATTACCCTATCTCCCTCACTCTCTTGAAGCTGGTGTGTATCTTTTTGTCCATGTTTTTTTATACCTAATTATATATCTGTATGTCAGTAAATAGTATATAGTTACATGAGTTTTAAAATTTTACATTTTAAATATCATATAGTATGTAACCTCTTGCAGCTTGCTTTTATTTATTTTAGTGTACTGAGATACAGTTACATCAATACAAGTACATCTAGTTTATTCATTTTAATTGCTTTATAGGGTTTTATGGTGTGAGTATATCATGCTTTTAAACTTTTTAGTATGGAAAATTCCCAACATTGTTAAAATAGAAAGTATAGTGCACTTGCATATACTGAGCACTGGTTAGTCATTATTATTCATAATCCACGTCCACTCCCCCACCTACCTTCCCAGTCATCCCACATTATTCTGAAGCAAATCCTAGACATTTATATCACTTCATCTGTAAGTATTTGTTATTATATTTAAAAAAAATAAACTTTCCTAATGATGGCATTAAGGTTATTTATGCATTTTGGGAGTTATAAATGATATTATGGTTAACGTCCACCAAGAGGTTGTTTTATGTATACATGTGAGAGTTTCTCTTGTGTAGATTCCTGTAAAAGGAACTACTAGATCACAGAGTATGCACATTGCTAACTTTAAAAATTTTATTTTCAGATTATTCTCCAAAATTATTGAACAGTTTTATACTTTTGATAGCAGTGTGGGAATTCCTGCACGGCTGTGTCAGCCCTAGGTACAGTAGACTTAAATGTTGATGCCCATCTGAAAGGCATGAAATGGTATTTCATTGTTCTTTAAATGTTGCTTTTAATAATTTATAATTACTAATGAGATTGAATATCTTTCTGTGCCTGTTTACCCCTTGGGTTTCCTCTTATGTAAATTGCCTGTTCACATAATTTGCCCATCTTTCTAGTGGTTTGTTTTTCTTTTTCCTGTTGATTTGCAGTTTTTTTCTTAAGGTACTCTGAATTCCAGTCTTTCGTCTGATATATAATTTTCACCAGTTTTACATGCACATATTATGTCTGTGTGCTTAGTTCTGTTTCTATTTCTGTGCACCTTTGTGTGGGGTATCTTTTAACTATGTGTATGGTATTTGTTTTACAGAATTTTAAAATTTGAATGTCAAATTTGTTAGTCTTCTCCTTTGAGGTTTGTGATTTTTTGAAGGGTGGGGGTACTTTTACTTCCCTCTCACAAAATTATATGAAGATCTCCTCTACAGTAATCTACTAGTTTGCTCTTGTTTTTCATGTGTCTGTATTCCATCTAAATTTTATTTTTGTTAAAAGATAAGGTAGGAATCCAATTTTACATTCCATACGCATGGCCAGTTGGTTTGTACCATTTTTTGAAGAGTCTGTTCTCTGTGCTGACTTGTAAGTCACCTTCTTTCATGTTGGCTCTGTTCTTTTTATTGGCATAGGAGTCTTGTCTGTTCCTGACAATACTGAATTGTCTTTGAGAGATTTTGATACCTGGTGGGGTTAACCTACTCACGTACCTCTTAGTCTCTTGACTATTCTTGGCCTTTTCCTCTTCTGTAGCATTGTAAGATCAGTCTGTAATGTTTTGTGATATCCAACCCCCTAACACAAACCCGCCATTGGAATTTTGATTGGAATGACATTGACCTCACAAATTAATTTGCAAAAGAACTGTCATTTTTGTATGGTTGAGTCTTTCCAGTCGTAAATGTGGTATATCTCTCTGTTTATTTAGGTCTTATGCTTTCATGTCCCTTAATTCAGCTTAATAATTTTCTCCATAATACTTTTTTTCTTTCACTCTCATTTTTTCAAAGTATAGCTGTAAAATTGTATATATTTTGTTAGATTATTGCTTAGGTTTCAGTTGTTTTTGTTACTGTTATAAATAGATATTTAAATGTCAGTTTTTCTCTTTGATTTTTGTGGGCATGCAGGAGCATTAGTTTTTTAATAATTTTTTCTTATGCACAGTTCCTTTGTTTATTACTTCTGTTAATTTTAGTGGGTGGTAGACTTGAATTTTCTATGTAGACAGTCATATCATCCATGAATAACTATTTTTTCCTTCCTTTTCAATCCTTATAGTTTTTTTTTCTTTTTTTCCCCCTTATACCCTTTGCCAGGGGTCACCAAAGCTTTTTCTGTAAAGGGACAAATAGTAAATCTTTGAGGTTTTGTAGGTTCTAGGGTCTCTGTTGCAACTACTCAGGGCTTCCGTTGCCTCAGAAAAGCAGTCGTAGATATTACGTAAATCAGTGGCTGCAGCTTTCTTCCAACAAAACTTGTGGATGCTAAAATTTGAATTTCATATAATCTTCATGTGTTAAGTTTTTTTCTGTTAATTTTTTTTTCAATCAGTCATTTAAAAATGCAGACATCGTTCTTAACTCCGAGGCCTACAAAACAGATAAGGGCAGGATTTGGCCCATGGGGTGGTTTGCCACCTGTGATCTAGAACTCTGTCTCTCTTTTATAAATTCTAAACTACTCTTTCTTTAGTGATTATAGGTCCATTTAGATTTTCTCTTCTCAAGTCAATTATATTGTTGTAACAGTTTCCACTTAGAGCATAAGGCTGTTCTTGGTTTTTGCTTATGCTTTAAAAAGTTCTGTTGTACCTCTAGTTAGGCCCCTTTTTCATTGCTAAAATAGTTTGTGCTTTCTCCCCCCACCTTTTAAAAACCAGTCTTTCATGAGGTTTGTATAAATTAGTCTTTTCAAATTACCAACTATTGGTTTATTGACCCATTGTTTCTTTGCTTTCTAGTTCATTACCACTTTAATATTTCTTTTTACTTTCTTTGAATTTACTCTGTATTGTTTCTAACTTACTGAATCGAATGCTTATTTTAGTATTCACTCTTGCCGGGCGCGGTGGCTCAAGCCTGTAATCCCAGCACTTTGGGAGGCCGAGACGGGCGGATCACGAGGTCAGGAGATCGAGACCATCCTGGCTAACACAATGAAACCCCGTCTCCACTAAAAATACAAAAAAATTAGCCGGGCGTGGTGGCGGCGCCTGTAGTCCCAGCTACTCGGGAGGCTGAGGCAGGAGAATGGCGGGAACCCGGGAGGCGGAGCTTGCAGTGAGCCGAGATCGCGCCACTGCACTCCAGCCTGGGCGACAGAGCGAGACTCCGCCTCAAAAAAAAAAAAAAAAAAAAAAGTATTCACTCTTTTTTATCTTTTTTCTATTATTTTTATTATTTTTAAAAATTTAGGCCGGGCGCAGTGGCTCACGCCTGTAATCCCAGCACTTTGGGAGGCCGAGGCGGGCGGATCACAAGGTCAGGAGATCGAGACCACGGTGAAACCCCGTCTCTACTAAAAATACAAAAAATTAGCCAGGCGCGGTGGCGGGCGCCTGTAGTCCCAGCTACTCAGGAGGCTGAGGCAGGAGAATGGCGTAAACCCAGGAGGCGGAGCTTGCAGTGAGCCGAGATCGCGCCACTGCACTCCAGCCTGGGCGACAGAGCGAGACTCCGTCTCAAAAAACAAAACAAAACAAAACAAAACAAAAAAAAAATTTAGGGCCAGGCGCAGTGGCTCACGCCTGTAATCCCAGCACTTTGGGAGGCTGAGGCAAGTGGGTCATCTGAGATCAGGAGTTTGAGACCAGCCTGACCAACAAGGTGAAACCCTATCTCTACTAAAAATAAAAAAATTAGCTGGGCATGGTGGCAGGCACCTGTAGTCCCAGCTACTTGGGAGGCTGAGACAGGAGAATTGCTTGAACCCGGGAGGCAGAGGTTGCAGTGAGCCGAGATCGTGCCACTGCACTCCAGGCTGGGTGACAGAGTGAGACTCCATCTCAAAAAAAAAAAAAACAAGAAAATTCGTTTTCTTCTCAGAGGTCTTCCTTGATTTTATTCTCTCTCTTTTTTTTTTTTTTTTTTTTTGAGACAGGGTCTTGCTCTGTTGCCCATGCTAAGAGTGCAGTGGTGCAATCACAGCTCACCGCAGCCTGGACCTCCTGGGCTCAAGCAGTCTTCCTGCTTTAGCCTCACACGTAGCTGGGACTACAGGTGTGCACCCCAACGCCTGGCTAATTTTTAAATTTTTTGTAGAGATAGGGTCTCACTTTGTTGCCCAGGCTGGTCTCAGTCTCCTGGGCTCAAGCAATCCTCCCACCTCAGCCTCCCAAAGTGCTGGAATTACAGGCATGAACTGCTGCACCCAGCCAGTATTCACTTTTCTAATACATGTATTGAAGACTTTAAGTTTTCCCAAACACATCTTTATCTGCCTCCCATATGTTCTGATATTTGGTGTTTGCCATTTTTATGTAATTGATTTCTAATTTTATTGGATTGTGTTCAGCTGAGGATATAGTATGTATTATATCTAGTTTTTGGTCTTTGTTTAGACTTGCTTTTCATCCAGTTTTGGCAAAAATCTCATGGATGCTTGAAAATAATGTGTATTTGCTAATAGTTGGGCATAACAATAGCTGTCAGCTCTCATATTCATAGATGTAACTTGTTTACTATGTTGTTCACATCCTCTCTGATCCTCATTTATGTTTTGTCTGAGGGAGATTCTTTTAGCCCTAGTGGGATTTATCATCTCATGTTATAATTATTTTTTATAAACATTTATCTAACTTTATTCTCTCCATTGGAATCTGAACTTCTAAAAAGCAAGGACTATGTCATACTATGTCTGTTATAAGAAAGTATTCAGTAATTATTCATTGAAGAAATGAATGACTAAATAAATGAGTGAAGTTCCCAGGAGGCAAATAATATCTTCTTCTGGTGGCTGGTAGAAACTGGCTAGGTATGCTAGGAGAAAGGCAGCTTGGTAAACCCATCAGGAGGCTCCTGCTGGGCCCAGAGGTGGGACCAGAATAGCTCCTATTAGGATAACAAGACTTTTCCGGGAAACAGGTATTTTTGGAATCAAGTCATGCAGGAGCCCAACAGACATAGCCACCTCAGGTTAAAAGAGCTGATAGAGTGGTGGTCTGTCTGGGGCCCTGCTGTAAAAGGGAGGCAGTGGCTACAGGCCCTCACCTCAGGCATCTCTTCTGCCCACCACAGGTACGAGTACTCCAGAAGGAACTGGCTGCATCCACCTCTGAAGACACGCACCCTTACAAGGAGGAGCTGGAGACAGCCTTGGAGCAGTGCTTCTACTGCCTGTACAGCTTCCCCAGCAAGAAGAGTAAGGCCAGGTACCTGGAGGAACACTCAGTCCAGCAGGTGAGGGTGCTGCAGTAGGCCCAAGGAAGAGGGAAGCAGGAGGTGTAAGCTCTCTTGAAGGATGTCATATTTGTCAACAGTCATCTTGGCAGTCCTGCTTGGAGTTGCATCAGAAGGAGGAGAGAAGACAGTCTGATGGAGTCTATCAAAGGACAAGGGTTTTTCTTGCAAAAACTTATTTTCATAAATGTTGACTAACATTCAACTAATGTTGACTAATATGTAGAGCCAGGTATGGTGGTGCATACCTTTAGTTCCAGCTGGTCTAGAGGGTGAGGGTAGGAGGATTGCTTGAGGCCAGAATTTCAAGGCTGGAGTGCACTGTGATTGCACCTGTGAATAGCCCTGGGTGGCAGAGCAAGGCCCCATCTCTAAAAACAAACAGCAAACAAAACTACCCTAAAACCAAAAAATGTAGCATGGCAATTGTCGATAGTTTATTTCCATTTTGCATATGAATAATTCCTTAGAGGTTTTCCATTTTTGTGTTGTTTTGTTTTGTAGAGTGCTATTGAGTATATTATCTAATGGCTCCTCAGTACTGTCAGTTATGTCTGATCTTAGGGATTCCGTCCACTAAAATGTAAGCTCCTTAGGACAGAGCCCCTGCTGTGGACCCCAAACCTAGGGCCACCCTCCCTGGAGTCAGCCCTCCTTCAATAATTTGTCTACCAAGTGGAAAGGGTCTGTCGCTGGCCGAAGGTCCCCCCGCATGATGGAACCCACCCTCTGGCTCAGCTACGTGGGCTTATAGAGCGCAGCTTGTAATTTCCAATGTCTGTCTTTCTGCAGACCAGCCTTATGCTTTTCAGACACTTGGATTTGGGGATTATAGTGGGCATGCGGATTTTTTTTTTTTTTTTTTGAGACGGAGTCTCACTCTGTTGCCCAGGCTGGAGTGCAGTGGCACGATCTCGGCTCACTGCAACCTCTGCTGCCCAGGTTCAACAGATTCTCCTGCCTCAACCTCCTGAGTAGCTGGGATTACAGGTGCCTGCCACCGCACCCAGCTAATTTTTGTAGTGCAGATTTTTTTTTTTTTTTAAGTATAATGGGGATTTGTTTTAGGCTCTCCAATACGCCATAACCTCATTTACATTGGACAAAATGCGTTTCTGTGGAGGAATGTGTTTTTCCCTTTTCATTTACCCTGATTGTGTTATGAATCTGCCTTCTGTCTTTTTTTCAAGGTGGATCTTATATGGGAGGATGCCCTGTTTATGTTTGAGTATTTTAAGCCCAAGACCCTTCCTGAATTTGACAGCTACAAGACCAGCACTGTGTCTGCTGACTTGGCCAACCTGCTGAAGAGAATTGCCACCATTGTGCCTCGCACGGAGAGGCCAGCACTTAGCCTGGACAAAGTCTCTGCCTACATTGAGGGAACTTCAACTGAGGTGGGCCCACAACCTTGAGGAGGTGGGGGACCGGGCTGGGTTACACTCTTCCCCTCTGCCACTGCTGTATATACTCCTTTGCTTCTTTTTCTGCTCTGTACCAGACGGAGGGGCAGGGGAAGCTGGAGGGTCTGTCCTGTGACTAAACAGTCCTGGGTTTACTGGTCACATCTGAGTCCTTGACTTCACCTCCCCTCATACTTTTCCTCTCACCTGCCAGGTACCCTGCCTCCCGGAGGGGGCTGACCCCTCCCCTCCGGTGGTGAACGAGCTTTACTACCTCCTGGCTGATTATCATTTCAAAAACAAGGAGCAGTCCAAGGCCATCAAGTTCTACATGCATGACATCTGCATCTGCCCCAATAGGTCAGTGACCAGAGTATGAGGTTAGGCTGGCTGCAGGGATGACTGGGGTGACTCCAGCTCAGCAAGCTCTTCAGTGGGCCACTTTGGGTTTCCCGGCCCATTGCAAAGAGACCAGGGAAAAAGGAATGAGAGGGTGGTTTAGCACTTTGCCGTTGTTAGGAAAGGCAGGTTTTCCATGAAAAGAAGAGCAGAGGAGAGGGCCTCTTTTCCAAAGTTCTCTGGGAGGGTTATTGGTAAAGGGTTATTAGAGAAGGTACAAGGTGTCCATCTGGACCCTGGTGTGCAGGGCAAGGAGGCGCAGCCTGGCTCCATCTTGTTGGTTTTGTGCTGCCTACTTTCACAGCCCCAGGATGTGTACTCTTGCTGCTTCCACTGCAGGCTTCTTAACTATGGTTGTCTTCTTGGGGACAAGTAATAGAAAAACTCAAGCCAGAGTTCTCTTTTTTGCTCTGATGCAGTGCACTGTTAGCTGTAGCGATTATCATGATGGTGCATGTAGGAGAGCTCATTGCACATGAAGCTCATGCTCTCTTCCTGTGGAGCCCTGTTTGGCTTTCTCTTAAAACGTAGTGATTGCGGCTGGGTGTGGTGGCTCATGCCTGTAATCCCAGCACTTTGGGAGGCCGAGGTAGGCGGATCATGAGGTCAAGAGATCGAGACCATCCTGGCCAACACGGTGAAACCCCGTCTGTACTAAAAACACAAAAATTAGCTGGGCGTGGTGGCGGGCGCCTGTAGCCCCAGCTACTTGGGAGGCTGAGGCATGAGAATTGCTTGAACCCGGGAGGCGGAGATTGCAGTGAGCCGAGATTGTGCCACTGCACTGCAGCCTGGTGACAGAGCGACACTCATTCTCAAAAAAAAAAAAAAAAATGTAGTGATTGCCTGGAGCCTCCCAAGGAGCCTTCTACATTCGTGAAGTCTGATGCACTTGATTAAGAGGGAATATTTTATCATACCTAGGAGGTAAGCCTTGGGTGAAGGTCAAAAGGAGGCTACCCACTGTAGCTGACCTGTGTCTAAAGGTACACAGTAGCATCTGTAGGCACACTTTCTGGAAGGACTCAGAGGCCAGGCTGTGATAGCTGCCCTTGAGCCATGGGTGAGCACAGAACCACCCTAACTCAGGGCAAACCAGAGAATTCCACCTTGTCAGAATCCATCTGGCCAAGGAGAGAAGGGACTGGGTGTGAGTGGAGAAGCCAGTTTGCAAGACTTGTGTAGCTTGTGTGAAAGGTTCTCACAGAACTTCTTTTGCTTAGCCTGTGGTTTCTTCCAGGCAGGGACCCATGTGGCAGAGCCCTGGCTGTCCTCTCAGGGTGACTGGGAACCAGTGAGAGAGAGCAGCCCTATCTGTGCTCAGTCTGGCTGAGTGCTCACTGCGCCACAGTAAGGGTTTCCTCCTCTGTTCCCCTACTTCCACATCTGAAAAGTGAGGGTGATAAAACCCACCTGTCTTTGCATGGCACCTCTCACCTGACAGCCCTGTATTCAACAGAATGAAGGCTCATGGCAGCTTAGCTGGGCGTCCTTCCAACCTTCATACCTCCCTGTTTAGAGGGTATCAACCCATCAGCCTGGCCCATTAGGCAACCCTGCCACAGAGGCAGGGTCTCCTGTGGGATTGGCCCCAGTGCCAGGAAAGCCCTTGATGGCTTGATCCTGGGCTCCAGGCCTTGGCCACCTTCATTCTGGCCTTAATTGGCAGGTACCAGGCGAGACTTGGTGCTTAATCTGGTCTTCTGTGCTAGCAGTGCATTAAGGACGATTGGCATGTGGGAGGGTGGCATCTGTCCATTTGATTGCTGCCATTTCTGTTCTTTGTACTAGCATTCAGCAAATCCCAGACTATCAAGTGCCCAGAGATCATCTTAGTCTTGGTGTCTCTGTGGCCATTCCTCCTCTCAGACAGGTTTCGGTGTTCTCACTATCAGTTTCTTTCAGGTAGTCTCAGAATCGTAGGATCTCAGGTGGTCCCTCACTTTTCATTTTACTGCTGAGAACTGAGCTGGAAAGGGCAGAGTCTGCTCAGGGTCGCAGAGACAGAATGGGGTAGAAGCTGGGTTGCTGGGGTCCTGAGGTCTCTGCTGCCCATGCTTCTGGTTGGCAAATGTGCTGATGGCAGGTCTGCCCGCACAGAAGTAGGTAAGGTCACACCTGGCTGAGGGTCTTCCTGGTGCTTTGGCTGGACCGCTGCTGACTTGTCTTGTAGACTACTCCTTTTTCTCTCCACCAGAGCTGTTCTGTAGGCAACCCCGCAAAGCAGGGGAACAGAGTCCAGGAGCTCATCCATTAGAGTAGCTACTGCATGCCTATGAGGTGCTGAGTGATTAAAATACATTTTGTCTCATAATGCCCACAGCTCTTGAGGTAGGTCTTCTTAGCCCTGTGTCACAGGTTAGGAATGAAGGCTCAGAGACATGGCTGGTCTAGGTCATGGTCATGGCATTAGTGAGTGTCAGAGTTGGGCTCTGAGCCCTGGTGTGGGAAGATAGTTTCCATGGTGTCCATTTGCCTGTCCACTAGCCTATCATTATCTTCCATGCTTTTCATGTAGTAGTGTTTTTAGCTGGTGCTTTTGTTACCACCACAGGTTTGATTCCTGGGCAGGCATGGCTCTGGCCCGGGCCAGCCGCATTCAGGACAAGCTGAACTCCAATGAGCTGAAGAGTGATGGGCCCATTTGGAAGCATGCTACGCCTGTCTTGAACTGCTTCCGTCGGGCCCTGGAGATTGACAGCTCCAACTTGTCCCTATGGATTGAGTATGGCACCATGTCCTATGCCTTGCACTCGTTCGCCTCACGTCAGCTGAAGCAGTGGAAAGGCGAGCTGCCCCCTGAGGTCGTGCAGCAGGTGAGGAGTGGGTGCTGCAGATGGGCCTGCCATTCTTTTGTCCAGACAGAGTGCCCTCAGGTCAACGAAGCTCTGTCTCATTCGTACTTTATTCTTGTCCACACTTCCATGCTAGGAGCTCACTGATGAATCTCCTCATGAAGCTCAAGCCATACCATGGTCAGTGACAACTTGGTCCCTGGTCTTTGGACACCCAGTCTAGTGTAGACAAATTTAGGGACAGGCTATTAGACCCAGCTGGTCAGCCATTGGTTACAGTGTAGTTGAGAGATAAAGAGGGGAGAAGTGTTGGCCACCAGAGGTAGCTATTTCTTCCCTGTTCCCTCAAAGGAGCTTGTTGGGTCCTTATAAAATTCTTGAGCTTAGGTTGGGATTTTGGAAGTCTCTCTTGGTAGGGGATTACCCTAGTGCAGGATGCCGAGTCTGGCCCTTAGGCCTCTGTTCAGTAGGGTACCCTTGGCTCCTTG
This sequence comes from Macaca nemestrina, assembly GCF_043159975.1. Lineage (NCBI taxonomy): Eukaryota > Metazoa > Chordata > Mammalia > Primates > Cercopithecidae > Macaca > Macaca nemestrina. Next base: position 90,808,108 of record NC_092139.1, on the reverse strand, counting down.
AGATGGAAGTAAAGGAGCCATACTGACATGTTTAGGCTAGTGCAGCGGGAGCAGTAGTGCAGTAGCACTGCATCCTGGAAGAGGATAGGGGAAAGAAGTGTCAGCACCGCCTCCTCTTCAACGTTGCCGTCTTAAAAAAAATTACTCTTGGCCAGGTGTGGTGGCTCACGCCTGTATTCCCAGCACTTTCGGAGGCCGAGGCGGGCAGATCACAAGGTCAGGAGATAGAGACGATCCTGGCTAACATGGTGAAACCCCGTCTCTACTCGAAAAATAGAAAAAATTAGCCGGGCATGATGGCGGGCGCCTGTAGTCCCAGCTACTCGGGAGGCTGAGGCAGGAGAATGGCGTGAACCTGGGAGGCAGAGATTACAGTGAGCTGAGATCATGCCGCTGCACTCCAGCCTGGGAGACAGAGTGAAACTCTGTCTCAAAAAAAAAAAAAAAAAAAAAAAAAAATTTACTCTTAAATCTTACAAGGGACACAGGCTTCTTTAAATCAGTTACAATATTAAGGGCAAAGCTCATATCCCTCTGGCTGCCCCTACTATCTCAAAAACAGTTAGACTTGTTTCTTTCCAGACTGTAAAAAAGGTACTTCTTATACATAAATATGTATTCCTAGAAAAAAACACCAATCTAAATGCTATCACACTGTATATGGTACTCAGCTTCCTTTTTCACTCAGCACCACGCTGTTCTAGCCATGATAATTCCTGTGCATCTAGTACATTCCTTTTAAGTGCTGTAACCCTATTTTATTGTAACTGTCTTGCACAAAAGTCCCTTGTGGGATTCCGTTTGTGTTGCGGTGGCCCCAGAGTTGGGCAGGCTGGGGACTGAAGCTGCTGCCCTGGGATGCAGAGCCTGACTCCCCAAGGGGCCTTCCCTGTAACAGCAGGAGCAGCATTATCCTCTGCTGGGACTCAGTGGGCTGAGCTGATCATGGTCCTTGGATTTTCTCCTTCATCTCCCGCCAATGATGGCAAATGAGATTTGGCAGAGTGGGAGTTTTCCGGGAAATAAATAGGGTGAGAAGTCAGCGTTCCCTTTCTGCCAATGGCACTTGTTTGTGGAGCTTTGTTTGTAGTGGTCTCCCCAGGAAGGGAGCAGGGAAGTCAGGGAGTGGGTAAGGAGACTGACCTCAAGTTTCCACACACTTTTTCCCCTTGCTTTGTTCTTTCCTCTGCTTAGGCTCATAGCCTTTGGGACTGAACTCAGTGTTGATCTTATGGAAGCCATTGGCCCAGGAAGCTCAGGTCCTGAAACTGGGTTCCCAAGCCATCTTGCTGGCGTGTTAGGGTGGCAGGAGAGACATGGAAATCCACCCGCAATGCAGATGTCCCGACAGGGAGGGAGGGAAGGTAGGGGGAAGTGTTTCATAGTTGCCGAGGGTGAAAACTGCCTTGCAGAGCTATCTTGTGCCTCCTGGGTTCTTTCCACCTCTGGAGAGACAGCTTCCAACCCTGAAATGTGTCACGGGAACACAGTCCCCTGATTGCTACTTTTCCATCTGGATTTATTGTGTCTGCCGGATGGGCTGCAGGACACATGTTGGCAGCTGTTTGAGCTGCTGTGTGCTTCAGCTTTTGCTTAGAAACTCCTCAGAGTTGGTGGTATAGGAGAACAAATACTTTCCCCATGATGTCAGTTCTCAGGCAAGGGGAAAGGCTTTGGAGCCAGAGCTTTCTAGCTGTGTGACCTAGAAGCAGTAACCTGACATTCCTGTTGTGGTTCCTTCTCTAAGGCAGTATTGTGAGAGTTCATTGGGAACACCTGCCATCAGCCATTTCCTGAGCACCCCATATGCGAGGTGAGTGAGGTGCCTATTCTGCTCTGAGGATGGCAAGGTAGTGAGATGGTGTCTAGTAGAGCTTCTGAAACACAGCAGGCCCTCAGTGACTGTCCCTCCTGTTCCTGTCTGAGGCCCTCCACACCACAAGGACAGGGACATTGGCAGTGTGCCCTCTATGGGGAAGGGGTGGGGGCTTCGACTCTTCCCAAGGGTCTGCATGGTACCAGATGCCAGCCCAGATGGGGCTCTTCACAGCTACCCTTTCTTTCTTGGCAGATAGCTGTTACAGGTGCCAGTGGCAGAACAGGGTGGGCAGGGGGGCTAGTGAGTTGGTCCAGGTCACACAGCTACAAAGCAATTCAAGTAGAAGGATATCCTTTTAGCCATCGCCTTTTCCTTCAACACATTTGCCACAGAAGCCCATCTTGGAGGAACAGAAGCCCATCTTAGAGGGTGTGATGGAGTCGCTTGGTTGGTCCCGTGTCTGGCCCTGCACTGGGATCCTTTCCACTGTATTTCACCCATTGATGATCTCCCACTTTCTGTGTGGTCATTTTAATTTTTTCCCCTGAGAAGTGTGTAACAGAGCAGTGGGTAGCACATTGCTCCCTTATTTCAGTCCTGGGGCCATTGCTACAGGTTTTCACATAGACAAGCACCCACTGGACAGACATCCAAGGGCAGGCTCAACCTGGCTGGATAAGAACATGAGGCACCTCCTGCAGGCCGCAGCAGCTGCCCTTGCCAGAGACTAGTGCCTGCAGCCTCTTCCCCTCTCACTGGCCCCTGAGGTCAGGCAAGAAGAGGTTTTGGCTTCCCTGCCATTGATCCAGGACCACAGAGAGGAGGGATCAGAGACCTGGGCTGCTCAGAGCAGCTCTGTGGGCCCACACAGGCAGGCGTCTCTCTAGCTTCCGGCCCAGAGTTCTGGAATGAGGGGGCATGAGTTTGCCTGGCAGCTGACCAGGATTGGAGAGCAGTGCTCTCCAAGTTGGAACGCCGCTTAAAAGGTGATCCTCTGTGTTAGCTGTTTCCTTCCTTCAGTCTGTGAGAGCGTGGCTGGAGGTGCTTGGTGCAAATGCAGACTCCCAGTCAGTGGGTCTTAAGTAGGGCTCAGGAATTTGCCCCTCTACAAGTACTCCACATCTGTCTTAAAGAGCACAGAGAAGATGGTGGGAAGTCCTGTTGCACCCCAGGGGTATACACCCTCTCCTGTGCAGTGGAACGGGGTGCTAAATACATGCCCTCTTCAGTGCTGTAGGGCTGGGTGCTGAGTATTAGTAAATGTCCTCTCCAGTGCTGTGGAGCAGGGTGCTAGGTGAATCTGCGTTAGGTGCTACAGGGGGAAGCAGAAAAAAGTACCCTGGTTGACATGAGGTGACCTGAGTTTAAGTCCTGCTCTGTGCCTTGCTTGGTGTGTGCTTTTGAGAAACCCTTAGGCCTTTCTACACTTCAGTGCCACCAGCTGTGAAATGGTGAGGGCATTTCTGTGTCTTGGTTGTTGAGGGGAGTATAAACTTGCAAATAGGTCAGCAGAGCTTTGTACAGGAAAAAGTCTGATCCATGGGCAGGTTCAGGCATAAGGCCAGCCCAGTCTCATGATCTTCTTACAGATGGAGGGCCGACGCGACAGCATGCTAGAGACAGCCAAGCACTGTTTCACATCAGCAGCCCGCTGCGAGGGTGATGGTGACGAGGAGGAGTGGCTCATCCACTACATGCTGGGCAAGGTGGCTGAGAAGCAGCAGCAGCCACCCACCGTTTACCTGCTGCACTACAGGCAGGCTGGCCACTACCTGCACGAGGAGGCTGCCCGCTACCCCAAGAAGATCCACTACCACAACCCACCCGAGCTGGCCATGGAGGCCCTGGAGGTGACACCATGCTGGCCCAGGGTGGGGAAGCAGGGCAGGGACAGGCTGGTTTCTCTATCTCCCTGGGCATGGGGCTCAAGGTTCCAGTGACTGCCCTTCAACCTGCTGCAAACTTATCCGTGTTGAGCAGCTTCATGTGCAATTGAATTAAAACATCATTTCCTCTCTTTTCCCAAGGGGTGTTTATCATCCTTTCTGGGAGAGTGATCATTTTGTTCTTACCTCTCAGAAGAAAATTGTCTTTCCTCATTAAGAACCTGACCTTGGTGATGACAGTCAGTGCCACATAGCATCTCCCAGGCCCAGGACATTCACACCCTGTAGCCTGACAGGAGGGAGAGCAGGCGCCCTTGCCTCCGGGGTGCAAACGAGACATCCAAGGCCCCAGCCTGTGCCCAGGCTACCCAGGTTGGCAGGGGCTGAGCTAGGGTGAGCAGCCTGCTGTCTTGACTCCCAATTTGGGATCTTCTGATTGTTGTTCAAGAAAAGAGCCGTTCTTTACTGCCTGGATTTTCTCTCATGGTTTCCAGAGTGTTTCTGATGAATGCTGTCACTGTTGCTCATAGCAGTCTTGTGAGGCAGGCTGGGAAGCCATGATTGTCGATTTTGTAGGCAGGAAAACCAAGGACATGGTAGAGATCTAGATGTCCACCATCTGGTTCAGCCCAGGACTTGAAGCTTCTGAAGGCCCTGTGCATCTTGGCTTTGCCTTTTCTGAGGCTATGTGCCCGGTCTCTACCAGTCCCACATGTCCAGCAAGCCTCTTGGAGTGTGGACAGAATCTGTTGCTTGCTTTTTTCTGCCTTTATGATTTTTTTTCCTGATTATAAAATTAACATGTATTTGTGTGTGCGTGTGTGTGTGTGTGTGTGTGTTTTAAAGAGATTCAAACAACTCAAAAGTGTACAGTGTGAATGTGAAGGCCCCTAATGATTCCAGTATGCCCCTCCATAAACCCTAAGAGTTTGCTATGTCCCCATATGTCCAGATTTTTTCCTATTAACATATAAATATGTAGTAACATTTTCTTATGATTTTGCAGCTTGCCTTTTCGCTGGACAAAATGTAATGGAAGTTGTGGTGAGCTTCCCTGCCTGCCCTAGTGCCCTGTAGTTTAGCAGGGCATTTGTTCATCTGCACAGCCCCTTGATAGGTTTGGTTTCCTCTCCACTTCTTGCTATGACAAGGCACAGGTAGTGCATGTCCTTGTACTTGTAGCAGGGAGCACATCATGAGTATTTCTAAGGACTAAAGTCCAAAGGTAGAATTGCCATGTTGTTTAACATTCTGCTCATCAATGGCTACTTGCCCCAAGGTTGTACTGACCGATGAGAGTGTTTGCTTTCCCTCAGCCATATTGATGAGGTTCTCTTTTTAATATTTGCTAATTTTATGAGCAAACAAAAATGTCTCATTTTGGCCAGGTGTGGTGACTCACGCCTGTAATCCCAGCACTTTGGGAGGCTGAGGTGGGTGGATCATCTGAGGTCAGGAGTTCGAGATCAGCCTGACCAATATGGTGAAACCTGTCTCTTCTAAAAATTAGCCACGTGTGGTGGTGGAGGCCTGTAGTCCCAACTACTCAGGAGGCTGAGATGGGATGATCACTTGAGCCTGGGAGGTGGAGGGTGCAGTGAACCGAGATTGTGCCACTGTACTCCAACCTAGGTGACAGAGTGAGACCCTGTCTCAAAAAAAAAAAAAAAAAAAGTATGATTTAAAAAAAAATTTTGGGGGGCCTGGCATGGTGGCTCACGCCTATAATCCCAGCACTTTGGGAGGAGTTTGAGATATAGAGCTGGGGATCTCAGAGACTAGTGGGCAACATGACGAGACCCCCATCTCTACAAAAAATAAAAGATTAACCAGGCCTGGTGGCATGCGCCTGTAGTCCCAGAAACTTGGGAGGCCGAGGTGGGAGGCTTGCTTGAGCCCAGGAGGTTGAGGCTGTAGTGATCTGTGATCGTACCACTGCACTCATGGTCTGGGTGATGGGCCCATATTCACTGGGCTCATGGAGAAGTGTGGAAACACAGCTTCCTGTCGAACGGTATCTCAGCAGCAGCAGCCTGGCTGCTGTCATTCGCAGCCCTGGGTCACCTGTCCTTCCCTGTCATAGTGCTCATGCTGTCCACCTGAGGGCATATGCCTTGGAAGAACTCCACTTTGGGGGTGAGAAGGCTAAGGCCCAGAGGAGTGGTGTGACTTGCCTTAAGTCACCTGCAGGAACAGAGAGGCGCTGGGCCAGATGCCTACTGAGCCCAGCATTCTTACATGGCACCTCTGGGAAGCCACTGAACCTGTGTGTGGCCCTCAGGAAGATGATGTCAACTCTGTTTTTCCTCCATGTTTTTTTCTTCAGGGTTTGGCCTCTGCTCCTGCCTGATAGAGCAGATGAGCAGGCAGGATGGTAGCCCCGGGGGTCCCAGCAGCTTCCAGATGAGGAACCAAGGCCTTAGATGTGTGGCCCACCCTCCCCCAGCATATGGTGCTGACTCCAAGGAGAGCAAGCACACATAGTTAATTTGGGGGGCATCCTATTCCATGCAACAACTGTAGCTATGTAACTTTGAGTCAGCTGGTATATGTGTATATCTTGTGTTAAAAATGACATTTCTCTGAAGATTTTAACCCTCTCCTGACAAAAATTCTTTTCTGCTATTGTGCCTTCATTCAAGATACTGTACCCGCCACTTGGATGAACTTTACCAGTTGAATGCTTTGCCCTCCCCCAAGTTTGGCCACCTGATTGTGCATGGGTGCCTCGAGTGGTTTCCTACATCTAAAAATGGAGTTGCTGGGCCAATTTCTCTGGGCTCCATAGGTGGGCTAGAGGTGGAGGGGCTCTGGATGTGAGCCCCCTCTGTCTGGGATGCCCCCTCAAGAGTGCTGCCAGCAGGTGTCTCACCTGGGTGAGGGGGGCCGCTTAGCCAGGGCCTGCAGTGAGCAGTTCTCAGCCCTCATACCACCCACTGTGCCCTCCAAGTGGGAGTCTGCTTCACACCCACTCCTGCGTGAGAAGGTCAGGGCAGACCTGGGTTTAACCTGGCCCTGGGCATTCCTGGCTGTGGGGCCTTGGGCAGTTCTTCGCCCATTGTAACTTGAGGAATGTGGTAAGGACTTGAGGAAATGGAGGAAAGCACAGGGCCCAATGGATGCAATGAGCTGCCTGCCCACCCATCCCCCCCGCCACACCCATGGAGAAGATGTTTTCGAGCCCTGTAGGTGCCTGGCTCTGCCCAGGGCCTGGGCTATAAACAGAAATCCAACCTAGTCCTTGTTTCAGGGAGTCCAGAGTTCAGTGGGGAGACAGATGTAGAGACTCACTTTCTGTGGGTACCCACTGAAGGGCACAAAGAACAGCAGCACTGTGGCGGGAGGCAGTGCCCCAGTGAACGGAGCTGAAGGGTTATCATAATGAGTGGTTATTACTCTCATCTCACTACCATGTGCCTGAGTTACTGGGTGAACATTGAAGCTGGAATGCTGACAGTATACATTTTAATTTTCACAGCTTGTTTTAAATTAGTTGTAGGATGGCTGGTTTAAAAGCTAACAAAAACAGGCAGTGTGTGGCAGCCTGTTGCCCTGGTCATGGGCCCATTTCCAGGGTGGCTGACTGGCCTGTGGAACAAATCTTAGCAACTGGGAAGGCTGCTCACACCAGAGGTGTCATTCTCCTAGGTGTACTTTCGGCTCCATGCTTCCATCCTGAAGCTCCTGGGGAAGCCCGATTCTGGGGTTGGTGCAGAGGTCCTGGTCAACTTTATGAAGGAGGCTGCAGAAGGACCCTTTGCCAGGGGCGAGGAGAAGAACACACCCAAAGCTTCAGAAAAGTGAGTAGCACCCTTTAGGCAACCTCTAGCAGCTTACCCCATCTGCATCCCAGATGGCTCGTTTACTGCAATGTGTTGTTCAGAGGGTTGCTACACAGTAAACAGTAAACTAGAACTCATGGAGTCCCTAGGACCCATCTGGAAACTCCCATTTGCTGGGCCAAGGTATTTCTGTTGAATCTGAGGAGGAGAGGGTGAATGTGAGTCCCTTACCCTGTGGTCACATGTGGTGCTACTCCACCCTCAGGGGAAATCCTGGGGAGAAGCTGATGCCCTCCTGCCCTCTGAACTGGGGCACAGCTTTGTTCTGTGCAGAACACTGTAGAAAGTTAGTTTTTGCTTTGCAGACTCTTGCCCCTGGGTCCTATGCCAAGGCCTTGTCTGCTGCCCGTTCTCCTGAGAAGCAGTGAGAAGTGTGGGAAGTGTGGGCTTCTCTTGTGGTGCCAGAGAGCTCAGAGAGACTGGGGCTCAGGTGTGGTCCCCTCAGTAGGCCTGGACTGACCCCAGTCTCCCTGTGGTTGTAAGTCATCTCCACAGCCCAGACTTCTTTCACTCCAGGCCCAGGTCCCGGTGCTGCCCCATCCTCAGGGGCAGGTCCTAGGGAGAAAGATGGGTTTGGGGTGACATGGGGAATTTATAGCTGCCCATTAACTTGGTAGACTCACGCTGATTCTTGTGCTTCCGAGACATGCTTAGGGTCACCACCTGCCAGCTTGCCCACATGGGAGCCAGGGGAGGGCTCAGCTGACTCCATCTCTGAGACCACTCCCTGGCCTGGCACTGTGTGGGGTTCAGCTGAGTGCCAGAGAGGCCTGCACCCAGGCCCTGTGCTTGAGGGCTATGTGCTTCTGGCCACAGATAGCCTGTGTGATGTGCACCACAGGTGAGCCAGCTCCACAGAGAGTGTGCCCCTCAGCTTATGGGAGGTTCAGGCCCAGGCATGGCAGGCCACTCAGGTGGGCAGCTAGTGTGCTCAGAAGTTATAGATACCCATTTTTTTAGTCACAAAGGGCCCCCAGCATACAGTGATACTTTTCTTTCATTGATTATAATTCTGTTAAAATTTTTTTAATTATGCAAATAATACATGAATACATTCTAGTTATAGAACATTCAGGTAGTATATAAACATGTAGACTAAAATGTGACAGATCTCCTTCCAAGAGTTAGCCACTCTTCACAGTTTAATTTCCTAAATCATTTTCTGTACATTTATAACACTTAAATGTACACATACAATTGTAGGGTTTCTTTTATTTTATAAAAATGAACTATAGATGGTATTGTTTTAGAGTTTACTTTTTCCCCTGACAGTGGATCTGGGCACAGTCCATGGAGATAGTACCCCATTCACCTCATTCTTTCTAGTGGCTACTTACTATACCATAGTATGGATGTACTATGTTTTATGTAACCACTCCAGTGGACATTTAGAGTGTTTCTGATGTTTCTGCTCAACTTTGTTGCAGCACATATCCTTGTACATGTGTGAGCATGCAGTAAATGCAGATGTGTTTCTGTCTTCCCATTTGTCAGGGCTTAAGTTTGTCAGGCTGTCACACAGAAGGCATAGACTTGGTATGGAGAGATGCAAGGGTACTTCTGAGGAAAGACTCATTGGCTCCCCTAGAGAGCCTCCTAGGGCCTGAGATTCAGAGATGCAGGTCACGCCCTGCCAGAAACATTAGGCAGTGTCCAGTTAGGAGCCAGAGCCTGTGTGGGTGCTGTGGGGGCAACTGTGGGCTCTGTGACACCAGGCAGATGGGGTGGGGGCCACCAGAGGTGCATGGGAGCAGCAGGCCCTGGGAAGGACACTCACCCTTACCAGCACACATCTGTTTCAATGTGAGGTAGAGACTCTGACCTGTGTTCCAAACCTCTGTTCCCACAGGGAGAAGGCCTGCCTGGTGGACGAGGACTCCCACTCTTCAGCTGGGACACTGCCGGGCCCCGGAGCCTCCCTCCCCTCCTCCTCTGGCCCAGGTCTGACATCCCCACCTTACACAGCCACTCCGATTGACCACGATTACGTCAAATGTAAAAAACCCCACCAGCAGGCAACGCCGGACGGTACAGTCCCTGTTCTCCCTACTGCCAGCCCAGGGCGGCACATCAATCACGGGGAGGGTGCTCGGGCGACTCATTTTGTCGCTTTGTTTTGGTGAGGGGGGGTGCTGGGTCTGGGGTGACACGGGCAATGTTGCGGCTGCTCATTAACCTCATGGATTCACGGTGATTCTTGTGCTTCCGAGACATGCTCAGGGTCGCCACCTGCCAGCTTGCCCACCTGGGAGCCAGGGGAGGGGCAGGCCAGGCTATGGCATCCCACCTCTTTGAGCCTTCTTTTTCCTATCTGCAAAATGGGGACATGATACCTACTTTGAAAGGAAGTTAGAAGACTGTGGCCTCCTGGAGTGGCTCCTGGTGCAGTCAGCTAGCTTAGTGACACCTGCATTATTCAGCAGTACATTGTTACTGCTCTGTCCTTCTGACGGTTGAGGGAAGGCCATGACTAATTCTAAGTATGTCACCCCTGAGAATCCAAATAAGTTGTTAATGGGGTCACCTGGGACCATATGTGTGGCCATCCCATGTGGGATGGGGCAGGTGGCGACTGTTCAACCACATTCCTTACTAACATTAGGAGGCTTGCATGCTGGCCTGTAGCTCGATTGCTTCATGTTCTCTCATTTTTGTAGTGATAAGCTAGTGACAGGTACTTGCTGGGATAAGCCAAATTGGTGACTTAAGAGGACCACTGAAGTGGAGTCCTGGGAGGTAGTGACAATGCTGAAAGACACCTGGGCCCTCACTCCTATGTCACTCATCTCATTTAGGCTTGGGAAAACAGGCCTTGCCCTGTGTTCCCAAAGGCATGGGGACACTAGTAGGTGGGTAGAGTTGGTCCCAGTGCTCTGCCTCCTGCCAGGTGGTCTTTATAGAGTGGCTCCTTGGAGTAAGAATGGACACTCTAGGGCACCATGGTAGCCTTGAAGTTCAGTCCCAGTACAGGTCTGGCGGGGGCCACCACCTTTGCTCTAGCGCCCTGCTGAGGCCCCTGCCCAGTGCTCGGGTTCCTGGGTATAGCATGGGCATCTACCTCCAGCTTTCTGAACTGAGTGGGTGGGGCTTGAGAGCAGGTTTAAAGAAGTGCTGAAGAAGGATGACAAGGGGGCCAGTGCTCCCATTTCTCTGGGGGCAGGATTTGCTGTTCTCAAGAAAGGAAAGGAGACCTGCAGTGTCCCCTCCTGGATTTGGTTTGGATTTGCAGCATGCGTGTTGAGAGAGAGGCTGAGGATCTGAGTGTGTGCTGTGTCTCTTACCTCCCAGAAGGTTCATGTCATTACTCCCAGTCTCAGCATTGGCACTTCCCTGCCCACCCCAGAGTGTTAAGCAGAGGTGGGAGGAGCTGACCAACCTGCTCCTCCAATCTTCAGTTCTGCAGACTTTCACTGTTAAGATCCTCTCTCCCCTTCTTAGTTAAGTTAATCAGCATGTTCCCAACCATTTACTCTTGAGAATATTGAGAAAACATACTATCTGCAAACCCCTGCTCGGGGAATTAGTTTTTGCCAGCTGCTTCCTGGGAGGAAGCACTATGCCAAAGTTTTCAGGAGAGGAATGCCTTTCCTGGCTGTCCACATGCCATGTGGCCCTGCTCACATGCACCTGGGCTGGGGAACCCAAGCACTGTCCTCTGCAGCTCTGCATGCTCCCACTGAGTTCACACCACATGCACCACTGTGCTTGGATGTCAGCTCATTAGAGTTGAGTATGCCTCTAGAAGCAGGAAAGGAGGGAGACAGGAGTGCCTCAGAAAGGGGCCATGATGCCAGCTGTCACATGTTGGCAAAGGTGTGTGCATAAAGCTGTTGGTGAGCCATTGCAGATCACTCAGGCATGACAACTGGGCATGACAGGTCCTGGGTGCCAACATGCTAGTTTTTTGTTCTGGAAGTTTGCAGAGAGAGCCATACAAATAAGTTCAAATATGGTTTCAGTGGTTGCACAATTTTGAACAGTTGTTTAAAAAAATGTTTTCAAAGTGATTCCTGTCAATGACACAAAGCCATCAGGATCCCATGGCCCACCTTTGCCCAGTCCCAGCCCCGCACTAGCCACCTGTGTGCTCTGCCCAGGCCTGGCTGCATATGCTTTCAGAACTCAGTTGCCTCACCTCTGAGAGAAAGCAGTGTCTGCAACATGAAAATGTTTGGGGTCCTAAAATAGCTGTGATCTTAGAATGTTAAAGTGGCCCTTTCAGCAGCTATGCTAGTTCTAGGGGAAGGCTCAGGCTCCAGGGAGAAGCAGCAGATTGCTGGTGTCAGGGGATGTGCTGGTGGCCTCAAGGGGCCACACTGCCCACCTCTGTTCCTACTTCTCCTTCCTGGGAGGAGAACCTGTAGCTCCTACTTTCCACTCAGCTTCTTGGCCTGAAACCAGCCTTGGGTCTACTGTGGGAGGAGAGGGGCCACCGCTGAGCCCTCATACTACCAGGAAGGTGATGGGTGCTTCTAGCCCTGGTACAGCTGAGGAGAAGCAGTCATGGGGAGGTCTGATGAGGAGGTCAGACAGGGAGGCAAGTGCACAGCAGGCCCTGGTCAAAGGATCTGATTTCCAGTCCCAGCTCCAAAATAAATATGTGCTCTGCAACCTTGGACAAAGGACTTCACTTCTTAATTTCCTCACCTGTTGAATGGAGGTAATGTCTTCCTCATGAGTATTAAACAAAAGTGCCAACTCATGGCAGCCAGCTCCTAGATGGAGTTCTCCAAGTCATTGGTGGAGCTAGGGCAAGACCTAGGTAGCACTGCATAGAAGGAAAAGCCTGAGCACTGGGGCCAGTCCCCCTCAGTTTGCACCCCAGCTCTCTCCAGCTAGTGGCATGGCCTCACAAGAGGTGGAAGTAGTGTCCTCTGAAGCAGCAGCTCCAGAGTGGGCTTGGGCATGGGGCTTTCTGGATCCCAGTTTCCCACCCCCACAGAACAATTAACTTGCCAGCAGTGGGAGAGGGAGCCAGGCATCAGGACTTTCCTTGGGCGTGGTTAGGAGACCTTGTATTGGAGCTGCCTTCCCACATTAGTATGCCTTTGCTTCAGAACCAGAAATCAGCTAGGATCAATTCTGATTTGGTTTAAGATTTAGAAAAGATTTAGAAAAATATCTCCAGGTATATGTGGGTTGTCTGACATTTGATAATAGCTGCTTCATAGGACCCAAATTTGTTCTCTGAACCACCCTCACCTGCAACCTTGTGTCACCTGCACTAGGGTGGGGAGCATCCTGCAGCCTGTGCATAACTCTGGTGAAAAGCCTTGGGAATTGGCCCCTCAGGTCACTCTGACTACCACAGCCTGGTGTCAAAGCCAGCCCTTCACGGAACAGCCAGGAGGGCACTCACAGCTGACCTCTGGCCGAGCTGAGAAAGAGAGCAAGAAAGAGAACAACAGAGAGAAGCTTTGTTCCGGGCTGTGCTGCTGGCAGCTCTGGCTGGTTGTGCTCCCCACCTGCCTAACTTCTCCCTTCCATTCATCTCTTGGAATTTGCCCACAGGGCTGAAATCCTTAGTGTTGAAGCTTCCTGACCAGGAAAACAAGGTGATCCAAGGAGCACATTGTGACCTTCAGGGGGCTCCCAGTGATTGCCCTTTACATATGTTCAAACAACATAAGGAGATCTTTGAACAAGACCTACCCCTACCCTGTGTACAGTATGCATGTGTGTGTGTGTGTATGTGTGTGTGTGTGCCTGTGTGTAATTTTGCCCTACCACTCAATGCTATGTGCTTGCTCTGTGCTGGGCTCTGGGCAGGTGCCTGCAGGGTAGTAGCATATCTCCATCTTCATAACTGCCCTGCAGGTGTGGTCATGCCCTTGTTTCCCCAAGAGGAACCTGAGCTGAGGGCAGGTAGGCACTCATCCACAAGTGCCTGCTATAGTCAGGGTATAGCCGAGAGAGTGGGTCTGAATCTCCCTCCACCCTTAGCCAGAGGTGAGACTGACACTAGGAAGGCCCTGTGCTTGGCCAGCCTGGCAGAGACTGAATCTGTCTGTTTCCCTTGTCCTTCAGCAGAGGGCCCAGGGAGCTTGGCCACTACGGAATGGCTTGGTTCGTCACTTGGCCTGGCTCAGCCCCGCTTTGGGATATGTCAGTAGTGGCTCTCTTGGACTAAAATCCTTGCCCTCTGCCTGTCGTGCTCCATGTCACCTCAGAACACCAGAGTCAGAAAAGGCCCCAGAGGCCGTAGGCCTCGTGCTGTGGTAAGTCTGGGGCTGAGCCTCCTGTAGGGTCTTTGGCCTACCTGTGGCCATGCCCATTCAGGTAGTTCCATTGGTGCTGTGCCAGGTGCATAGAACAGCACTGGTCCCTGCTGTAGAGGAGGTTGGTGCAAATCAGTCAGTTACATAGCTGAGGGCTGGGGGTCAACTGATGCCAGCACCAGAGAGGTGGGGTTTGTTCATCCCAGAGAAATCTGGGCCTGGTGGGGTAAGAGGCCTTTCCGAGAAGGCAAAGCTTAACCAAGATCCGAGGGGTGTGTCGGTGTTTCCCTTGAGGGGTTGGGGAGGGGGAGCAGCCAGGGTCAGAAGAGTGGGAGCCTTGGAGGCTGGTATCCACCAAGGGTGGTGATGCCTACCTAGTCGCACTGACAGCATGGAGAGAGCCAGTGAGGAGCCTCAGGCTACCCTGAGCCCCAGGTTGTAGGGTGTGGGCCTTACTGGAGAGCCCAGGGTGCCCTGTGCCAAGCCCCTGTTGTGGCCATCCATCCTCAACCTCCATGCTGTCACCGTCTGTGTTGTGTGCCGTCTGTGCTCATCTTCACCTGTTCACCCCATGCTGCCTCCACCAATATTGCCCGTGCTGCCCCTAACCCTGACCACACTCTGTTCTCCAGGCTTTGTCTTTCTGCTTGCACCTGTCACGGCTCGCTTCAGGGAACAGCGCAGACCCGCATGCTCAGCTCTCAGTCCGGCTCCCTGCTACCCCTGTGACCAGGAGCACCTTCATGTCTGCTGGCCCTGTGATTTGGAGAGTGTGTTTGATGCGCTTGGCTTCTGCTGGTGGCCTATCTTCCCAGTTGTGGCCAGAGGCAGATGCAGTGGTAGCCTCTCCTCCACTGCCCGCCTGCCTACACCTCCAGCAGGTGGCCCAGTCCTATATTTCCATTGCTTTGCTCTTTCTTGCTTTAAAAAAAAAACAACAAAGGCAACAGACTCTAACATACCAAATTATCTTTACAAGGACAAATGTGTAAAAATGCAAATTGTGCACAGTAGCCTTGATACTCTGATGGAGGTGGGTTCTGTGTCTTCAGCCCACCAGGGCCAGGCTGTGTAGGGTGGGGAGCTGTGAATGGCAGTCAGTCCTAAAAGGCAGGCCCAGCCTGGCCTCTGCTCAGTGACCTCCCCTCCTAGGGCTAAGTGGAGGTCAGTTTCTGGTTGGAATGCTGCTCCTAAACAGACCTTATCAAAGTGGGAGAGACTCTAAGTGGAGCTCAGTTTGTTTTGCTTGTTCCTGACAGGGGCAGGGGACAGGGGAGACTGTCAGGGAAGAGCCAGTCACCTCCTTTGTTCTCTTCTTCATTCTTAGCTTTTTGAAAACCTCTTTAGGAGATAGCTGGTCATGGCATTTATTAAGCATCTGTTGTGTGCCAGGCATGGAAAAGGGTGCCATGGGGAAACTCAAGATGATGGTGCCTTGATTCCTCCTCCCAGGTTGGATCTGATGTCCCATGGTATTATGGGGCAGTAGTTGGTGCCAAGGAGGAATGCCGTGAGCTGGCACACGGGAGCAAGTTATGGGGTTTGGTGGGTTGGGAGAAATTCCTGGAGAAGGTGAGTCTCTAGAGAGGCCTGCGGGCCCATTTTGGGTGAAGGGCAATGGGGACAAAGACATGGAGGTTGGAGAGTCCTATAGCTTTTGGATACTGAGGTGACTGGGGTGGATGAAAAAGAGAGTTTGAGGGGAGAGAGCTTGGGAAGGCATTTGGGCTCAGAGTGTTGGGCTCTTTCCTGTGGGCAGTAGAGAGAGTGATGTGGTCACAGGATCTCTCTCTCTGGGCTCTAAGGCAGGCACATTTTCCCTCCCATCATCCTTTGAAGAGCTTTCCTGGGAGGCTCACTAGATGGCTGGGGGATGCGAGCCTCACACCTTACAGAACTGCTTTGCTGCTTCTGGCATTTGTATCAAGGCGGCTCACCTGCCTTTGGTCAGGAAAATGTTTAAAGCCTCCCAAGGCCTCCCTGGTTAGTGCCTTTCCTGGCTCAGAGGGCAGGATGAGAGATGCATGATGAGGCCTCTGAGCATCAGGCCCCCTCAGGGCAGCACCACAGTGTCTGCACATATCAGGGCTTCAAGGTGCCTGGCAGTGCTCAGTTGGCCCTCACCTGTGAGCACTGGCAAAGAATGGACAAGTGGTGCAGCCTGGCCCTCACACAATGCCCTCGTGCCCACCTGCTGCCTGCCGTCTGTCTCTCAGGGACCCCCAGGTTTCTGATATCACTTTTCTTTGGCATCCATCCAGTCTCCTCAGCCTGACAGTGGGCACCCCGATTTCCCAGGACCAGGCTTGCTTCTGGTGGACATGTTCTTTCCCTGTGGCTGGCCAGGATTGACTGAGGCAACTTTTGTCTAGTCAGAACATTTCTCAAAATATTAATTCCACCCAAGTTTACAGTTCTTAGAAACCTGTTGTTTCCTGGTCGGCAGGACATTTGTGGTCTTTTCTGGGGCACTAGTCAGAGCTGCTGCAGTAGCACAACCATACATCTTCTTCCTCAGGCTTTTAGTGCCCCAGGCTGATGGAACAAATGGCGGTGAGCTGTTTGTGGTCTTACTGCTGGAGCAAATGGAGGAAGCACACTTAAGGAGACACTGGAAACTTGCATCTTATCACTAAAGAGCTCTTTTAGGCTGGCCTGGAAATCCTGGGACTGTCCAAGGGATCTGAGCTGAGTCAGACCTGAACAAGGAGGACTCAGAACACAGAGTCTGTTCTCACACTGAGTGGGGACAGGCAGCCTTTCTGTCACTGAGCCAGGTCTCTTTTCCTCTGCTTTGCCAGCTGTCATTCCTTTACAGTTGATCCTACAAATCCCACCCTGGAAGTGGAAGGTTCTGGAGCTTAGAGGGAGGTGGTTTAATAAGCAGTTGGCTGGCAGATGCACATCCCCCTAAGGATTCAGAGGGAAGGCTGGCGTGGCCCAGATGCATAGACACGAAACATTCCAGTAATTAACAGTAACAATAAAATATTTATAATCTTGCCACAAATATTAATTAGTATGAGCAGGTTTTGTGTGGGCAGATTTTTAAAAGAACATTCTGAGAAAAAAGAGCAAGGCCAGCCTATAGCCTGCTTGCTAGTGCCATTCTTCTTTCCTGTTGGCCTCCAAGCAGCTCCCTAAAGAAATCAGCTCTCAGCTCCTGAGACTCAAGGCTAGATACCTGCACTGTGGACAGTCCCTGGAGGTTCCATCCAGGGTGCCTGTTTCCTTGGAAGGCTATCTCCACCCAGCCGCATAGGAAGTTTAGGCTAAGTCTGGCTCTCCTACATCAAAGAGGCTTTCCATCTGTCTCTTGCTCTGCCTCAGAGCCAGGAGGCCCAGAACCCCCTCCTCACCACAAAGCCCCTCCACAGAACAACAGCCTGACTCTGACTTCTCCCATCTGGCCTTGCTCTATTAGGCGAGGCAGGAGAACAGAATGCCTCTGCCACCAGGCTTGGCAGCTTTTTTCTGCAGAGCATAGGCAGACCCAGCTGGTCCTCTGAGGGCTCAGCACAGGCCATTAGCACACAAAGTTGCCTGTCAGACCATTTGAACCTAGGGCCACAGGATCCCAAAGACAACTTCATGGAGGAGGTGGGACTGGAGCCAGGCCTGTAGGCTGTTTCTGAGGCCAGAATCCCCTCTCCACACATACTCAAAGCCTTCCCAGTTCACTTGGGCAGCATGAGAGCGGTGCATGATGGTGCTAGGCTGCGTTCAGCTGTCCGGGAAGCAGGTGGAGTATGGTGGCTCAGGGAGGGTTGTTCCTTGCCCAAAGGTACATGGCTGATGGATAGGGGTCCCACCCCAGAGAAGCCTTTGACCCTCTTCTCCCAGAAGCCTTCCCTGGGTGCACTGGCCCTTCCTTGTCTGTGGGTCTGGTAACCTGAGAGATGACCTTGCAGAGGGGCCTGCTGGGAGTGGGGAGACGACAGCACTCAGTAGCATCCTTCCTTTTCCTCCTGCCCCTCTTCAGGGGCCTCCCAGAGCAGGGGCTTCCTGCTTCAGGAATTGGGGTGGCTCTGGGCTACACACCGCAGTCCAAACAACCCTCCCTGCTGCCTGCCCTGCCAGCTTATCCAACTGCAGGGGTTCTGTTCTCCAAGAGCTTCTTCCCAGCACTGTGACACATTGTCCTCCCTACCTTGACTCACTCAGCCCCTGGGCTGTCCCATCCACAGCAGCCCAGCTGGTGGCAGGGTGAGGGTCCTTTTCACATGCTCTGTGATGCTCCTGGCAAACTTATGCCACTGTTCATGTCTGTCTGTCTGTCTTTCTGTCTGTCTGTGGCCTCTCTGAGGTCTTCAGTCAGCTGTACCAGAGAAACTTTGCTTCCCCAGAAGAGGAGGAATGGGGGCTGGGGCACTGTCTGCCCAGGTAGATAGAGCCATTCTTTAAGAGCTTTTTCATTTATCCCTTTTGCCCTATTGATGTGAAAGAATTGAAACTTGGTGTTCTTTCAGTCTGACTGGCTTGAAACTTGGTATGAAACCTTGGGTTAACTTTTAGTATTTGAAATCAGGGTCATTTAAAATAGGCTGTGCCAACCCTTTCAGACACACAAGATCTGAAAGGAGCAGAAAGCGGGCGTTGGGCCTTGAGTCCCTTTTGGTGGCTCTCATTTGAAGAGATAACACATCCCTGGACTCCTTCCTGTGGTGCTGCCCCCTTGGGAGTGGGCAGGAACCTTGGCAAGCACCTCCCCCACCTGCTTGCTTCACAGGCCAGCTGGGCATCTCATCTCTGTGTACATAGTCCCTGCCTCTCCAGCTCTGCCCTAACAGCCCACCCCAGCATCATGACCTGCAGGTGGCACCCAAGACTGTGGTGAGCCCCATTAGCAGAGCCTTCCTCGGAGCCACTTAGGTACCTTGATTACCCCTTAGACAAGGGTTTGTCTAGAATCACTACAATGCCCCCCAGGGCCAGTACCAGTCTCTGCTCTCCGTTTTTTCAGATGGTTGGCAGTTCCAGATTCTCCCATCTGTGTCTGAGAGGCTCAGGGCGGGCCTGGCAAAGTACAGTCAGCAGTCCTCTGTCCCTGCCAGGTCCCTTGGCTTGTGCTTGTCCTACTCCACCGCTGTGGATGTTATTTTAAGAGGCTCAGCAGAGTCCCCACTCAATTGGTGGTTGTTCCTCAGGGGAGCAGGAGTTCTGGCCACCTTCTCTGCCTGCTGGCTGGATCCGTGGTTCTTTCACATTGCAGCAAGAGGGCGTTTGCACTTTGAGAGTAAATATCTACTTGCCTAAACCAGTCCTTAGTTTTCATAATGATCACAGCTGGGATTCCACCAAATTGGCAATTCCTTTAGGCCCAGAGCCCAAGAGCCTGCAAGCCGGTGAGCTCGTGGGGCAGCCTGCCAGTCGGTGAAATCATCCCAGCAAGGCTTGCTTCCCGGAGCTTGCCGCAGGATGTGCTGCTGAGCTGTGCAGTGACTTCAGCTAGTCTCAGGCTGGCTGAGAAGAGCCAGCCCTAGCCTGTCTTTCAGGGAGACGTCAACTGCAGGAGCATATCCTGCTGTCTTTCAGAGACTCTGAGGCCTCACGAGCATTGTCTAAGCCATGGGTGTTCTCACTGTCAGGGCCAGAGTGAATGCTGCAGGGCAGTCACTTGTGTGCTAGGCACTAGGCCACGCCTTTGTGGGATCCCATGTATGTCAGGGACAGAGGTAGGAAGACTATGGCAATCACAGTAAAAAACATGAAGTGGGGGCCTAGAGCAGCAAAATCATTTGGCCAAGATCACCCAACCCCTAAGTGGCAGATCTGGAATGGGAATGTGGGTCTGGGAGCCCAACTCTTCAGCTCCTACAATGACCCTGCGTAGCCTCTAGAGGCTCCCAGTTGCCAATCCTTCCTTTACACACAGACAGCGAATGGCCTGCCCCACCTCTTCTTTGATCCCCTCATGCTGGGGACTCAAGTTTGGGACATTTTGTGAGGGCTGCAGGCCTACTCATAACGGCCATTCTGTGCTCATGGAGCCTTGTATTCTGGCTTTGTAAGTCAGGGAAGAGCCTTTCACAAGCATGAGACAAGAGGTTCCAGTCAGGTCCGTTCTCCTCCACTCAGGGGTCTTATACACGTCCCAAGTCCTCATTTCTCATTGTTCTGTCAGCCCAGCTGATACTGATGATCCATCAGTTCCTGGGCAGTGGACATGGCGAAGGCAGCTAGGAAGGAAGGGCTATGGCAGGGATGCCTACAAGGTCACTGTCCCCAAATCCTGTTATATGATGAGACATGGGTGAAGAGGCCAGAGCAGCAGGGCACCCTTTGGAGCACGGACCTGATCCTCAGTATCCTTTGTGCAGGCCATCCCACTTTGACAGGCCTGTTGTGTCAATGTTACCCCCCCCATCTACATGGTGCTGCTTAGGTATTGGCTCCAATATGGCATCAACAAAACCCTCTGTTCATTCAGACCTAAAGCTGTAATGGCAAATTTGAGGCATAAGAGATAAAACATGCCCAGGTTCTCTGAAATAATAATATTGATAAGCTGACATTTTGTGAACCTTTACTGTTTGTTAGGCACTGATTCAAGCACTTTATATGTATTAACCTAGTTATTCCTAACAGTTCTATGAAGTGGATGCTTGTGTTATCACAGTTTTACATGCCTGGAAACTGAAGTGTAAATAATTATGGCATTTACAGAGGCTCTCAGAGATAGTAGGTGACAGAGAAGAATTTCAGTTCTATCAGCCTGGACTCTTTCAACTTTTTTGAAACAACTTTATATTTTGCTTTATTTTGCTTTTTTTTTTTTTTTTTTTTTTTTTGAGACGGAGTCTCGCTCTGTCGCCGGGGCTGGAGCGCAGTGGCCGGATCTCAGCTCACTGCAAGCTCCGCCTCCCGGGTTTACGCCATTCTCCTGCCTCAGCCTCCTGTGTAGCTGGGACTACAGGCGCCCGCCACCTCGCCCGGCTAGTTTTTTGTATTTTTTTAGTAGAGACGGGGTTTCACCGTGTTCGCCAGGATGGTCTCGATCTCCTGACCTCGTGATCCGCCCGTCTCGGCCTCCCAAAGTGCTGGGATTACAGGCTTGAGCCACCGCGCCCGGCCTGCTTTTTTTTTTTTTAAGACAGGGTCTCGCTCTGTTATCCAGGCTAGAGTGGAGTGCAGTGGTGTGATCACTGCTCAGTGCAGCCTCAACCTCCTGGGCTCAAGTGACCCTCCCACCTCAGCCTCCCAAGTAACTGCCATGCCTGCCTTTTTTTTTTTTTGTACAGACGGGCATCTCCCTATGTTGCCCAGGCTGGTCTTGAACTGCTGGGCTCAAGCAATCCTCCCTCCTTGGCCTCCCAAAGTGCTGGGACTACAGGCATGAGCCACCCAGCCAAAACAAGTTTATATGTTGTTGCAAGTTTGCTGACCAGGCAGCTCATGCCTGCCCTCCCAGTAGGACCGAGCTGATTGGCACTAAAACATGGACCAATACCAGGCTTTTAAGGTAGCTGAGTGAAGGGTTGGTGGACCCTAGGGGACCGTGTCTGCCTTTCTCCTTGTGTTCCCCAGGAGGCCAGTGTGGCATGGACCTCTGTGAGATGATATGTGGTTGCAGTTTTTAGGTGAGAAAGGGACTTAACTCACTTACGGTCTCACAGCTAGTAAGTGGCACAAGAGGAACTCGAACTTAGCTCTCTTGGTTGCTAGTTTATTGAGCTTCACCTCAAGATATATAAAGTTCAAGACAAAGTTTCATTTTTTAATAGTTCTTGGCCATGTGTGGTGGCTCACGCCTGTAATCCCAGCACTTTGAGAGGCCGAGGTAGGTGGATCACCTGAGGTCAGGAGTTTGAGACCAGCCTGTCCAACATGGTGAAACCCCATCTCTTTTTTTTTTTTTTTTTTTTGAGATGGAGTCTTGTTCTGTCGCCCAGGCTGGAGTGCAGTGGCACGATCTCGGCTCACTGCAAGCTCCGCCCCCCAGGTTCACACCATTCTCCTGCCTCAGCCTCCTGAGCAGCTGGGACTACAGGCACCCACCACCATGCCTGGCTAATTTTTTGTATTTTTTTAGTAGCGATGGGGTTTCACTGTGTTAGCCAGGATGGTATCGATCTTCTGACCTCGTGATCCACGCGCCTTGGCCTCCCAAAGTGCTGGGATTACAGGCATGAGCCACCACGCCCGGCCGCCCCATCTCTACTAAAAATACAAAAGATTAGCTGGGTGTGGTGGGGCACGCCTGTAGTCCCAGCTACTCAGGAGGCTGAGGCAGGAGGATTGCTTGAACCTGGAAGGTAGAGGTTGCAATGAGCTGAGATCGTGCGATTGCACTCCAGCCTGGGCGACGTGAGACCCTGTCTCAAAAAAAATTTTTTTTTAAAGTTCTATTTTATCTGTACTCTTGGTTTATTATAGTATCTTTTTTTTTTTTTAAATGTAGTTGTTGCCTTAGGGTTAACAAAATACACCTTTAAGTCATCGCAGTCTGCCTTCAGGTGATGCTGCACTGCTTCCTAGGCAGTGGAAGAGCTACTCATCTTTTGTGCTCATTTTCATTCATTTCCCTTTTACATATGCTCTAAGCCTACAATACATTGCTACTATTTTTGCTTTAGAAAATAAACAATAATGTTTTAGAAAAATTGAACATAAAAAGAATGTCTGTTATATTTACCATAACTTTAACCATTTCTGGGGAACTCAATTTCTTTATGTAGATCCAAGTTTTATCTGGCCTCATATTCGTTCTACCTGAAAAATTACCTTTAACATTTCTTGTAACTCAGATCTGCTGGTAATGAATCCCCTCAGTTTTTGTTTGCCTGGAAAAAACAAACAAACCAACCTTTTTTTTCCCTGAAATTTTTAGAGGTATTTTCACTGAGTATAGAATCCTGAGTTGACTATTTTATTCCTTCAGCACTTTAAAGATGTTGTCAGATATGTGTGATTTCTAATGAGAAGTCTGCTGTAATTCTTAACTTTGTCTTTCTGTATCTGATGTATCTTTCTCTGACTGCCTTCAACATTTTGTATCTTTGGGTTTCAGCAGTTTCAAAATGGCCCACCTAGGTGTGATTCTTTTTTTTTTTTTTTTTTTTGTAATGTGTGTGGGGGTGTTTTCCCTTGCTTGGTGTTTTCTGAGAATCTTGGTGATTTGATGTCTTTTATTATTTTTGGAAAATTCTTAGTTATTATGTCTTTAAATATTTCTACTGTCCTGTTTCTCTCTCATCTCTTTTTGTGACTCCAGTTAGTGTGTTGGATCATTTGGATGCTCTATTCTGATTCCTCCTGCCCACTGTTATTCTCTGGGTTTGGATTACAGATGTTCCTCAACTTACAATGGGGTTATTTCCTGATAAAACGAACATAAGTTGAAATTAAGTCAGAAATGCATTTAATATACCTGACCTACCAACATCATAGTTTAGCCCAGCCTCACCACAACATGCTCAGAACACTTGCGTTAGCCTACAGTTGGGCAAAATTATGTAACACGGAGGTCCCCAACCCCCAGGTCACAGACTGGTACCTGTCCGTGGCCGGTTAGGAACTGGGCCGCACAGCAGGAGGTGAGCAGCAGGCAGGCGAGCACTACCACCTGAACCCTGGCTCCTGTCCGATCAGTGGCAGGCGTTCCATAGATTCTCATAGGAGCATGAACCCTATTGTGAACTGCACATGTGGAGGGATCTAGGTTGTGTGCTCCTCGCAAGAATCTAATGCCAGAGAATAGTTTTATCCTGAAACTATCCCCCTCCAACCCCCGTGGTCTGTGGAAAATTGTCTTCCAAAAATTGTCTTCCTGGTGCCAAAAATGTTGGGGACTGCTGTTATAGCACAAAGCCTATTTCATGATAAAGTGTTGAATATCTCATGCAATAGTATTGTACTGCATATCACTAGCTTGGGAAAAGATCAAAATTTAAAATTTGAAGTGTAGTTTCTACTGAATGCATATCACTTTTGCACCATTGTAAAGTCAAAAAAATTTTAAGTTGAACCATTGTAAGTTGGAGATTGTCAGTATTTCTAGTGACCTGTTTTCAAGTTTTGATTTCCTTTTCCTCCTCAGCTGTGTCAGGTTGGCTGCAGTGTCTGGGAAAGGCACTCTTCATCTCTGTTACTGTATTTTTTATTTCTAGCCTTTGCATTTGACTCTTGCTTTTTTTAATCTCACTGCTGAAATTTCCTGTCTGTTCGTGCATGTTGTTCAGCTTTTCCAGTACAGCCTTTGACATACTAATCATATTTATGAATCATATTAATATTAGTTATTTTAAATTCCCTGACATGTAGTTCCAATATCTGGGTTATCTGTGAGTCTGGCTCTGCTGATTGATTTGTCTCTTGACGATTTACTTTTTTGTTTATTTCTGTATGCGTCTTGTAATTTTTACATTGAATACCAGATATCATGTATAGGACAGAAGAGACTGAAATAAGTAATATGTATGCTTGGAATAGGCTTCCATCTTTTGTTTCTAGGCTTTTAGTAAGGAAAGTTGAGTTAGGCTAGTCAGAAATTGAGCTGGCTTGGGTTTTGTTGTTACTATGGTTCTGTGCCCCAGTGGTGCAATCATAGCTCACTGCAGCCTCGACCTCCCAAGCTCAAATTCCTCTCATGTTACCTTGTGCTTAGTAGGGGAGCTTGTTTGCCACAAGGTTTTTCCCCACATTCCAGTTCCGCCTTCAGCCTTAGGCCTTTGTGTGTACATCAGGGAGGGTACTCCTCCATGCTCTTGCCTCCTCCCTGCAGTAGACTGCCTTGCTTGTTACTCAGTGCATGCCAGCCTAGGGTTGGGGACATAGGGTAGTTCTCTGTTGTCTTGGTCCCAGCCTCAGACTTAGGTGGACTCTGTGTCCCTGCATCTCAGGGGTGGTGCTTTCTCCGTGATTCTGCCCCTCCTTCAGTGGTGGGAGACCTCTAATGTTTGGACTCTAGATGATTTCCTGCCCCTCCCTTAGAATAGAAGGTTTTTCCTTTTCCCTTCCCCAGCTGCAGTGGGTCTTCACCTGTACCCTGGAGGCAACAAGGTTTCCTCCCCTGCCTCCATGCCTGAAGGCTTCGGTTCCTCCAGGCAGGCTTTGTACCTTTTCCATAGCAGCAACCACTCACTCCTCCCCTCCAGGTCTGCACTACTCCCAGGAAGGTTTCCTCAACTTCCCTCCTTGCCCCTCCCCTGTTCTTTCTCATGAGCACCCGTGAAGGTCTGAAGATAGCAGCTAGTGACTGAGTACAAACTCCTTTTACATCTGTGGCTCCCAGAGATCTAGAGTTCTTCCAGATCACACCTGGCTTTTACTAACAGGTTAAAAATGTTTCCTGAATTTTTTCCCACTTCATTTATTTCTGTTATATTTATATGGTAGAAAAACTACATAATAATGGCTACTGTGCATCTCTTCCTAACTCCACATTTGACAACAGCACGTTGGTAACTTGAAAATTGCCATGGTGGGAATATTTACACTCCAGAAATCAGTAAGTGCTATTAATCAGGGCTTTCTTTTTCCCTGAGAGCCAGTTGTTAAATATTTACCAGAATACCACTGTTTGGGGGAACACCAGGAGGGCTGACCATGGAGATTGGTGCCTTTGGTGAGTCTCTCCGTGGCCTCTGGGATGGGTTGGGCCCAGCAGTGTTGAATGGCTGTGTTCAGGCCATCTCCTGCAAGGCAGTCCGCAGGCCACTGGCAGGGAGACTCACCATAGGGAGGCCCCCTGTGTTGGAGGTGGTGTAGGTTAATGCTCTCGCCCTGTCTTCCTCCTTCTCCCCTTAGACCGAAGCCAGGACAGCACAGCTGTAGCACTCTCAGACTCCAGCTCGACGCAGGACTTCTTTAATGAGCCCACCAGCTTACTGGAGGGCTCCAGGAAAGCTTACACAGAGAAGAGGCTGCCGGTTCTCAGTTCCCAAGCAGGAGGGACGGGTAAAGACCTTCAGGGGGCCACAGAAGAAAGAGGTATGAAGCTCTAACTCGGTAAATTAGAACCACTTTGATGTCTTGTGGCAATCTGGGCAGAGCTGAAGGCTTTGTGGCCCAGGGACCTTGGCTGGGCAAGTTGCTTACTCTCTGGGCCTCCGTTTTTCTCCCTGTAGGATGGGAATGGTCGCAGTGCCCTCCCTGGGGTTGTGAGGGTTGAGGGAGGCAGCTCCTGAGGGTGCGCACAGAGCCCAGCACCACATGCGCTCAGGGATGCTTCTTCTTGTTGTTATGACCCTCACAGCCCAGCCCGGGAAAGCTATGTCTGTGACATCAGTGTGCTCTGTTTTTTTTTCTTGGTTAATGGTTATTTTAAGTCTTTGGATCCTAAATGTCACAAACGTGTTTTCTTTTTAGTCTGAATCATATGAGGTCTTCAGGAAAAATCTCCCTTTTTTGGGGGTGGGGGGCACAGGGCCCTGATTTAAGCCTGGGGGTATGCCCAGCTCTCCTGGGGGGTCTAGGCCGCATTTGTAGAAATCAGTTGGCAGAGCCCCACATCTGGGCTTACTGGGAGATCACAGGCAGGCTGGGGCTTTCCTGGCCCCACTCTGAGCTGTGGCTGGTCAGCTGTGGATTTGAGAGCTTTCCCACTCTGGCCAGGGCCAGGACTTACAGGTGTTTCTCAAACAGTAATAACAACAACCCAGCCCTGTACTCTTTTCTGTGCTGGGCACTGTGTTAATTCATTTGGTTCTCCCAAGCACCCTAGAGAAAAAGCATAATGACTATTCCCATTTTATAGCTGAAGAATCTGAGATTCAGAGAAGGTCTGGAATTTGCCCTCTCAGTCTACACCTTTAACCATTACCCCATGCTGCCTCTCCAGGTGGGATGGATGGATGGGGAAAAACATTGGTGATAAACTGCCTCCCTGAGGGACCCAGGCCTTGTCCCAGCAAGTCTCAGAGCAAGCCCTGGATGGGAGCTCACACATAGGTGTGGCAGTGGAGCCAGAGCCGTTTACACTAAGGAAGATCTCTCCCAGCTCTCTGCTCCCTGCCAGCCTCCCCTGGCTGGACTTAAAAGGGCATGAGACCACGTCCCCAGTAGGTTGGAAGTATCCACATTAGGGGACACCTGGTAGAGACACTAGATAAGAGGGCACAGAATGGAGGACTTACCATGTGGATTTACTTGTATCTGGTGCTCATAGAGAGATGAGGCCACCACCCCACTCTCTCACCAGGCAGTCACTATGCTGTCGCCAGCCAGCGTTGACATTCTGTAACTGACATAAACACACTGTAGGAAGTTTGAAATGGGAAGGAAAAAGGTAACTTACACTCTTAACACTCTAATACAGCATTTCTGGTCTTAAAAATAAGATTTTTAAACTTATTAGACAAGTAAGACCACCATGTGTGCTCTGTGGCCTGTCAAGCCGTGACTGCTGTGGATGCTATTGTGTCATCATGAACTTCTCTCCCACTTACATGAGGAAGGGGACATGGGTGTTGGGGGAACGAAGCAGAGAGTGAGTTGGCTTTGGTCTGGCACAGCCTATACAGGCCCTTCTAGACTCATGAAGAGCGTCCTGCCTCTTCCCTCCTTCCATTAGAGCCAGTGGCTTAAGCAGACAGTTTGTGGGGTTGGCCATTGGTGAAGAAGGTTAGGGTAGGACCAAAGGTCACCACAATAGCTGATAAGCATGAAATGAAACCTCTTGCTTCCATGGCCATGTTCCTCCTCTCTAAGTCCATCTTTTCTTGGTAACCATGGTGGTGAAGTTGATCAACTTCCTGCTGGGAGAGCAGGTATGGCAGGGAATGCTTCTCATGCCCACTGCCAGCACACAGTTCTGGGAGCAGAGCACTCCTCCAGGCCTGGTCTTGGTGAGTGGTGGTCTCTAACACGCACTCCCCTGGACTGCCATTGGGTAGTAGCCTGGCCATCACAGTCTGCAGTGCTTGAGCAGCCTTTGGCCTCTCTGCAGAAAGCCAGGACAGCGGTGCCTAGGCAGTGTTCGGTGCAGGCCCCAGTGTGCTCCACATCCCTTGCCTTCCCAGCACGCCCTCATGGAGAGTCCTATCACCAGCCTGCTGCTTCCTCCGTCATTAATGTTATGGGGTACAGGCCCTCGCTCATACGTTTTGTATTTGTTATCAAGCAGCGGGGCACAACAGGTCTAGATCTGTACCACGCACTGGGTACCAAGGGAAAGCAGAAACAGATCTGACAGCCACATCCTGCCTGGCACTGAGATGCGCTCCCTCCCACCATGTCTAGCAGACACAAGCTGTCACACTGCCCAAGGACCAGCCTCCTTCCTTTAATTCTCCAGAAGCTGTCTTTCTCCACTCTGGCCTTGACCGAGGTGCCTTGAGGAAAGAGCCTTTCCCAGAAGTGACTGTTGCAGCTAGCTGAAGCTCACCTTTGCAGGGGGCAGAGCTTCAAAAAAAAAAAAAAAAAAAGTCTAAAATACGAAGGTCGCAAGAGTAAAGACTTATTTATTTAATCTAGAAGAAAGTTGTCCACAGTTTCATCACTTAAACACAAGCTCACTCTTCTATATCATTCTGAGGGCAAGAGGGTAAAACCCAAAGCAGAGTTGACGACCACCTGTTGTGATCCAGGCAGTGGACACAAGGGCGTGCCAGACTGGCCACATCTGCCCCTTCCTGGTCAAGTAGAGGTCTAGTGACGATGCCCGTGTACCACACGCAGGATGGGATGATAAATGGTTGGGGGGGGCCCGCCCTGGGGGCAGTTGACCTGCCAGTGCCCAGCTTCCTGCCCATCTTGCCTGCCCGCCCTTTGTGGAGAGCACCCTCACTGGGCTTTTTTCTCAGACCAGTAGAGTTTGAGTAAGACGATCTCAGAAGTCAAAAGAGACAGACTTGAGGTCCCTGCTGGGGCATATTTCCGTCTGGGCCTCTCAGCTGTTGGTGTCTTGCCAAGATGTGTAGCCACCTGCGGGTCAGGCTCTTCCATAACCAGGCCCCCTGAGTTCACTGGGCCATCATTACACATCAGTCCAGAGGGTCAGCTGGAGGCATGTCTGTGCCTCATTCTTCTTAGGACTTCCATGGACTGATGTGGATCAGATGGCTCCTGTGCTCTGTTGGCCTTGGCGTATGCACCACAGGCATTCCAAGCCAGTCTTCCCTGCCTGCGTCAGGCACTGGCCTAGGCTGGAGCAGCCAGAACACACGTTTTACTTGCTTTCTCTTGGTAGAAGGAAGTTTTCTCATCTTCATGCAGTTAGGTTACAATTGGACGTCCTGGCCTGGAAACGTGGTGTGGTCTTGTTGGCATTTCTGACCCTCTTTCTTCCAGTAAGGCAATGGAGGGCTGTAGTGACCTGTGAGGCCAGTTCAGCAGTAGGAGTGGATGCTGTGGGTAAGGCAGCTCACCCCATCTCTCCTGGGCCCCTTAGGCCACCCAGACCCCTAAGCAACTGATTTTTATTGTTGTTGTTTCTGAGACAGGGTCTCGCCCTGTTGCCCATGCTGGAATACAGTGATGCAGTCATGGCTCACTACAGCCTCAACTTCCTGAGCTTGAGATCCTCCTGCCTCAGCCTCCCGAGTAGCTGGGACTACAGGTGGCACCACACCTGCCTAATTTTTTACGTTTTTTGTAGAAATGAGGTCTTGCTCTGTTGCCCCAGGCTGGTCTCAAACTCTTGGCCTCAAGCAGTCCTCTCACCTTAGCCTTCCAAAGTACTGGGATTACAAGCGTGAGCCACCGCACTGGGTTGTTGTTCTTCGGGTTTTTTTGTTTGTTTGTTTGTTTGAGGTTAGGTTTAATAGGCAAAAGAAAGAAAAGAGAATAGCTCTGTCTCCAAGAGAGGGGCGCCCGAGCGGGTCTTCCCTGCAGCTAGGTTTCTAACTCAGTCTAGGATTGCTGTTTTCTTCTCTCTTTATGTGTTCTAAGATTTCTGGCTGAATTCTTGACCCTCTGCCTGCTTTCCATGAAAATTGTGCTCTGTGTGTCTTTGTGTCCAAGCTCTCAGTGCCTGATGTGAACCGCTGAGAGGCCTGCATCATCATCTGCTTCCTCTGTCTCCCCCGTGCCTAGCACAGGGCTGATCCCAGCATTATTATGGCTTACACTGTTTGGTGAGCCACATTTTGAACACATTGGAAACCTGGCACATTTTTTAATAAAGTGATGGTATCCTCTGTAAGACGGATGCCAGCCCTAAGCTGTGGGACGCAGGCAACTTCTTGAGCTCACGTGAGAAGACAGTGTAGTGTGGAAGGAGCTAGGACCTCCTGGCATTCAGTTGTTAGGGCCACTTCAAAGAGTGGGGGGAGGGGCAGCCCGTGGTAGGCTCTGGGCCTGGGGGAGGGGAGATGCTCTTATGGCTTTTCTTTGCCAACGCCACTGGGGGCAGCGATGCAAGGGAGGGAGAAGGGCAGTGGCTCCGGGAGAAGGAGTGATGGTGGAGAGGCAAGGACACTGAGGGAGAGCCATGGGTTGGGCTGCAGGGGAGCAGAGAGGGAAGATCAGACTAATAGCAGGTGGCTGAGGGGAGCATAGGGAGTGAATGCTCAGATTCTTTCCTCAACGAGAATAGTGATGGTGGGCAAGCTGGCCACACACCTGATGTCTGCAGATAGGCTTCGACTTAGCATGTGGAGAACTGGGGGCCTTGGTTGTTGCCCACTCGGCCTTGCCCCAGCAGGCCCCAGCTGTCTCCAGGCCACTACTACAATAGGGAGAGGGCTCAGCCATAGCACACCACCTCAGAACTGGTGCTGCTGGCTGCTTCTCTGGCTTCCTCCAGGCAAGCTGCGCAGGGTGTGTGCCATGCTCCTGGGTGCCTAAGGAGCCACAGACCACAGGACCCCTTGCCTTTGTCCCTTGCTCCCCAGCCCTTTCCATCTGTCCCACCCTCCCTGGCCAGACAGCTTTCTTTTTCTGTAGCCAAGGAGCCTGCACCTCCGGGTATATAGCCCAAAGTCACCCAGGCTACTGTCATCATCCTGGGGCCAGCCCTGCAGCTCCACCACCCAGCCTGGCTATCTTGATGTGAACTGCTGCCCCATGGCCCCTGGTGGAGCAAGGCTGGGTGTTCAGGAGCTGGGCTCATGCCACCTGAGGGCCCATGTGGGAGCACTTGGCTCACTCACAGCAGCAGTAACCCTGGAGAGGGATTTGGGGCAGGCAGTGGGGCAGGCAGTGGGCCGAGCACTGAGCAGGGGAGCAGGTGTGCTGCTTTGTGAACCCTGGCTGTGTTTTATTTGATGATGGTGGTGGCAACACCTGCCCTTTGTGGGCTGCTTCCCCATGCCCCAGCCCCAGAGGTGGGACAGCCTGTGCCACCGTTCAGAGGGGAAGACCCAGAGCCCAGCCCATAACTCCCACTCTGTAGCTTCTGGGTCCCCCACTGCATGCCAGCTGGGATAGCCTCTTTCATAGAGCAGGAGACCTCTGTTGGGGCAGAGCCAGCACCGGGCCCTGTGCCTCCTGCTGCTGGGTCCAGCATCCACTCAGCAAGGGCATTGGTCCAGCCATCTGGTCACCTCACCGAGGCGCCTCCGTCGCTGGTGGTAGACCACTACATGGACAGGGCCTAAAACCAAGGTGACTTTCTTTTCCTTCTTCTCAACTGTAGGAAAAAATGAGGAGCCATTGGAGAGTACAGAAGGTTTCCGGGCTGCAGAGCAAGGTGTCCAGAAGCCTGTTGCAGAACCCCCAGCCTCTGCTTGCATCCCTGGCAAGCCCTCAGCATCCATACCCACCCTGTGGGATGGGAAGAAGAGAGGGGACCTCCCAGGGGAGCCAGTGGCCTTCCCCCAGGGGCTGCCGGCTGGTGCTGAGGAGCAGCGGCAGTTTCTCACAGAGCAGTGCATTGCCTCCTTCCGCCTGTGCCTGAGTCGCTTCCCCCAGCACTATAAGAGTCTCTACCGTCTGGCCTTCCTCTACACCTACAGCAAGACCCACCGGGTGAGTGGGCTGCCAGGCCAAGGGGGCTTGGATTTCCCCAGGCAGCCGAGCATCTTTGAAGGTTGGTGGGCAGAGCCAAGACAGATTGGAGCTTCACAGTAGCAGCACATGGGAGGGATGGGCAAGAGAGCTGCAGGAGGCAGGGCCAGCCCCAGGAGTGAGCCAGCTTGCCAGGGAACCCAGTGGTGAGGGCCCAGGGTCACAGCCAGGAATGGAGGGAGGAGTGTAGTGGGCCTCACAGCCTCAGGGATAGGCTGTGGGGTGAGGGATAAGGATTTCATAAGCTCAACTACTCTTTCCTGTGAGGGCTGTGCAGCGACTCAAACTCTGATGTCGTGCTCCCTCACCCCTGCCATTCACCCATCATCTCAGCGACAGCATGCCCGTCTTCCAGGTGCCCTAGAGGAGGCCCTGCTTACTCTCTGTTCCGGCCTTGCTTGCCCTAGGCCCCATCTCTCCAGCTGCATCTTGCAGGGGCCTCCTCACCATACCCTGCCCCTGGGCTCTTCTCTCTGATGCAGCTGCCGAAACCATCTTCACAGCCTCTGCTTTATGGGGGTTAGGTGCTAACAGCCTCCTCCAGCTCTTTCTGGAAAGCAGATGATATAGCGATGCTTAACAGCTGTGCCCCAGGCTTAAGTGCTTCCAGGGGCTTCCCAGCCAGACCTCTTCTGCTGGCATTTAGATTTGGGGAGGTAATGTGACCTGGGCAGGGCCTAAATAGTAGGGGTGACTTTATTTTCCTTCAGTCTCTCCTCACTCACCCAGGAGGTGTTGGGGAGTGTCCTGGTTGTTGTCCTGCCCCATGTAGCTACATTCTAAGGGGGAAGCAGACTTAAAAACATGCAGATGGCCAGGCATGGTGGCTCACACCTGTAATCCCAGCACTTTGGGAGGCCGAGGCAGGGGGATCACCTGAGGTCAGGAGTTTGAGACCAACCTGGTGAATCCCCATCTCTACTAAAAATACAAAAGTTAGCCAGGCGTGGTGGCACGTACCTGTAGTCCCAGCTACTCGGGAGGCTGAGGCATGAGAATTGCTTGAACCCAGGAGGCAGAGGTTGCAGTGAGCCGCGACTGTGCCACTGCACTTCAGCCTGGGCGACAGAACGAGGCTCCATCTCAAAAATAAAAATAATAAATAATAAATAAAACATGCAGATGAGTAAAGCAAGTCTCATTTGACCAATACCACAGAGAAAACAACGGGGTGCATAGAGGGGTGAGGGTGCTGCTGTGCCTCTGTGAAGACACCTTTTATGCTGAGACCTGTATTGTAGGGGACAGCATTGGTCTGGAAGGAAGGAAGAGCACCCAGACAGAGCAAACAGCCCAGGAAGGTGGCCATTCTGGGCTGGCATTGGTGTGGGCGAGGGCCAGAGAGAGCCAGGTGTGCTGGTCAAGCAGGGGTGACCTTTAGGGTCTTGCTGTGAGGACTCATTCAGGTCCTCCTCCTAGAGATCTCCTGCTGGTTCCCCCCAGCATCCTCTGTGGAATGTTTGAAGAACCAGAATGGACAGTTGGCCAAGAGATGGGGCCTGGCTTGGCACTGGCTATGTGCAGGAAGTGGCACTTCACAGAATTCTGCTTGGGGGACTAGATACAGGGGTCCAAGAAGGTAAGTGCTCTGTCCCCACAGTGACCACCATTCTCATGTGGCTTGGTTGATTTACTCAGGGCACAGCAGGTGACACAGGTCTGGGAGGGAGGGAGTCTCATCATCTGGGGCTTTGGTCTGTAGTTCAAGGTGCAGTGCATGCTGGCAAACGACGGCCAGCTCCCTGGCTATTGGTGCCACACTGGAGCCTGGCTTGCTCACTGCTCAGCCTGCACTTGGCAGTAGACCTTACCTCTGTACCTCAGGCCTTCTGCACCCTGGTGGACCTGGATCTTAATAAACCCCAACCAGCATGTCCTCACTGCTGAAGCTGTCTGTGGGCCTGAGGGGCAGTGGCTGATATGAACTCTGTTGGGCTCACCATTGCTTTGGGAACTTTCCCCCTTCCCTCTTTTGGGAGCAGCACAGCCCACTGCAAGAGCCCACACACACATCAGTGGAACAGACACTAGTAACCATTGTCCTGTCCTCCCTCACCTCTAGTGTCCTTCTGTTCAAGTGCATCCTCAAGCAGCCATACAGCCCCCTCCAGCTGTAGTCAGCTTTGACCAGGATCTGGTGGTCCCCAGTAGTGAGCTCAGACCCTTCCTTACCTTCTCAAGAAGCAGATGCCGAGATGGAATTTTGGGTACAAAATGTTGATTAGGAATTGGCACCTGTGCAAGGGAAGTGGG
This sequence comes from Macaca nemestrina, assembly GCF_043159975.1. NCBI lineage: Eukaryota > Metazoa > Chordata > Mammalia > Primates > Cercopithecidae > Macaca > Macaca nemestrina. The sequence continues at coordinate 90,774,201 of NC_092139.1, read as the reverse complement.
GAGGGACAGCAGGTTTGGGTGGGAGGAGAGTTGAGTGGTGATACAGGCCCCACCCACCCACCCTCCACTTCCCCGCTAAATGGCTTTATGTTGAATTTGAAGGAGCCAGTGCATGTAAAGTGTTTAGCTCAGCACTAGACACAGATGCTGTTATTGTAGCCTGCCCCTTCTCTTGATGAATTTTTTAGAAGTAGGAAACAGTATTTCTATCAAAATCAAAAGTTGGAGGGAGGTAACCACAATTCTACCACCCTAAAACTAGCTGTCTTGGGTCTAGTACAGGTTGAATATCCTTTATACAAAATGCTTGGGACCAGAAGGGGTTTGGATTTTGGCTTTTTTCAGATCTTAGAATATTTGCATTATATTTACCTGGCTGAACCATCATGCTAAGCCAAAAATCTGAAATCCCAAATGCTCTGATGAGGCTGGGCGTGGTGGCTCACGCCTGTAATTCTAGCACTTTGGGAGACTGAGGCGGGTGGATCACCTGAGGTCAGGAGTTCAAGACCAGCCTGGCCAACATGGCGAAAACTTGTCTCTACTAAAAATACAAAAATTATCCAGGCGTGGTGGCGCACATCTGTAATCCCAGTTAATCAGGAGGTTGAGGCAGGAGAATCGCTTGAACTGGGGAGGCGGAGGTTGCCGTGAGCTGAGATGGTGTCACTTCACTCCAGCCTGGGCGAAAGACCAAAACTCCCTCTCAAAAAAAACAAAACAAAAAACCAAAATGCTCCAATGAGCATTTCCTTTAAGCACCAAAGTTTCAGATTTTGGAATAATTTGGATTTTAGATATTTGGACTTAGGATGCCCTGCCTGTATTTCTTCCCAACTCCAGTACACATGCCCTGTTGATTGTGTGCTTTCAAGACCAGGCACTCCAGGCCCCAGAGGTGGGATCATGCCCCTTCTACTTTGCATCTGGGAACCTGGTCTGAGGGTCACACAGAGCTGAGTGACAGAGCCAGACATCAGCCCTGGGCAATCTCACACTGGTCCAGTTGCTGCACTGTCCCCCACACCCTGTCCACACTCATAATTTGCCATTTTGCTCTTAACCATGAATGCCCCCTTGCCAGGTCATTTTGGTCATCTGTGATGGTCCAGGGTAGGTGGACCAGTTGACCCAGCCATCCCCACCCAGTAGCAGGGATGGAGGCTGCCTTGGGTTGTCTGCACCATTGATGTCAGTATCCCCAGACAACCCCCAATAGCCATCAGCCTCAGTTTCTGCCAGCTTTTCTGTTTGTTGCATTCCCAGGCTGAGTTCCTTGGTTCTCAGAAATGGCATACCGTCTTGAATCTAAGAGAGACCCCTTAAGCAGCAGACACTCCCTACCCACAGCCACACTGCCTACCCACAGATCTGCTTCCAGGAGGCAGCTCTGCAGGTGCCAAGTGTGCCTCAGGTAGCCTCGAGCCACTGAGCTCATTCTAGACCCTGCATATGCTGAGTCTAGGGTGGTTCCCGCTGGCTTCTGTGTTTGCTTCACCCAGAAACCTTTGCTGAGCACCAGTTACCACCACCAAATTAAATGCAGGTTGTTAACACCTAGCTCCCCTGAGAGACTAAGTTAAGACCTACCTGCTGCTCTGGGGCATGCCATCCTGGGGGCTGCATGTGGCTCTGCCCAGACCTGGGGTGTCAGCTTTGCTGGCAGCAGCTTGTTCACAGATCTGGGGGACACAACTCCATGTTGTCACTGACTAATGTGGAACCATTAACTGGGAAGTAGTTACCACTTTCCAAACACAGCTGTTTGGTAACAAACACTTCCCGCTGTGTATATTTGACAGCAGCACATTTCTTCATAAAATCCTGCTGTGGGCTTGGCAGTGCCTTTTTCTTGTTGCCATCTCACAGCTCACTGGTGGACTGGAGTGTCCAGTGTCTGCCTCTTCAAAGGGGCCCACAAGCAGAGCCTGTCTGGAGTTGTGTGGTTGACTCCTGAACCCTTGGGTCTTTCACAGGCATCTCCAGGTGAGGCTCTGCCTGCCCAGGCCTTGCAAAGAAACCGCCTTCAGGGCACAGTGTGCCACTTGCTTAGCTGCTGACAGCAGGGCTTTTGGGGGAGGAGGAGAGAATGTGGGCTCTGAAGCTGGCCTAACCTAGGTTCAGATCCTGGCTCTGCATGGGAACTCTTGGAGGTCCAGGGCTCTTCTTTCCTCGATGAGAATGATAGTGATATGAAAGCAGAATTACTGTGGTAATGAGGTGAGGGCTGCAGTGCTGGGGCAATATCCAACACACCCTGCCCTGCCCTCAGCCAACAGTCCTTCTCACCCCTCTAGTGAGGCCCATTTCTTCAGTGTCAGCATCTCCCATGACTCCTTGCTCCTCTGCCAGGCCCTCTGAGGGCTCCCTGCCTGGAGGATAGTGGCCAAGGGCTAGGTCTGTCCTGAGGGACCTTTGTTGCCTGCCTGAGGATGCCCTCCCATCCAAGGTTGGCACTGCTGTACACAGGCTGCCCCTGGACCCCCCAAGGCATTCCACCTGTTGCCCTGCACACTGTGCACACCTTAGATGGGCATGATCATTTATACTGATAGCTGTAAGGGCCCTAATTCTAGCTACTGTATCACTTAGTCTCTGGATCACAATCTTCACCAAGATTTTGTGGCCTGAGTGTACACCCATAGAAACCTAGCTCTTTGAGCCCAGAGAGGCACCCCAGGAGAGACAGCACATGGCATCAGACACCTCTTGTCATGAAGGTTCTGGCCTTTACTGATGGGTGTCCAGGAAGAAGGCCAATGCATAGACACCCCTACCCTGCTCTCCCAGTTGCTTCCTTCTCAACTGGGAGCTGAGCCCCTTCACCTCCTGCTACTTCTGCTGCAAAGGGTTCAGGGCAGAGGGGGTTAGTTACAAGATGTTCCCTGGAGCCAGCAATCTTGAACAAAAACAAATCAATTTCAAAACTTACTACAAATCTATAACATGCTCATCAAAACAGTGTGGAATATTAGCCTTAAAAAGGGAGGAAATTCGGTCACATCGGACAGCATGGGAAACCTAGAGGACATAATGCCAAGTGAAATAGCCAGTCACAAGACAAATACTGAATGATTCCACTTAGATGAGGTATGAGGTGTAGCAGCCTGGTTGTGCTAGCCCAGTTGGACCCCATTTCTTTGGCCCTGTACCGATATGGGATGAGCCCAGGCCCAGGGTTTGGTTACAGACAGACTCCTGCCAGGGGGACCCCATGGTGCTGTGTGCTCAGCTGAAGGATCACCAGGGAATCTGCTGACTTTTGACTTCTGGATCAGCTGGTGCTCTGGTGTGAACAGGTCAGCTGGCTATGAACCCCCACCCCTTGCCCACCTATTGTGAGTACAGTATCCCCACCTGCCTGTGCTGCTGGCTCATGTAGGGGACCCGTAGAAGTCAGGACTGTTGTGCAGGTTAAATGAGAGGGCCTCTGAAGTGGGCCCTGCGCCATCAGACTGGAGTAGGTGTGAGGGCCTGCTGTTGAGACCCTGCTTTTTGCTCGCAGACAAGTGTTCGGGGGGAGCCAGTGAGCTTTGAGTTCACACTGACTGAGCCAGGACCACACAGATAGTAGAACCAGGCACCAGGAGGGCATGCTGGCCACAAAGCAGGGTGTTCACCTGCCTTTAACCTTTGCTCCCTTTCTGTGGATGTAAAAGTGGCCCCTTCCACAAAATGGCGGTGTGCCCTGCCTCCTCACATGGATGTCCTGGGCTGCTGCAGATCCCAACCAACCAGATTTTTGTCAAGCTTTAGTTTGTATAGTTTGCAAAAGGAGAACTTGATATTTTTCTCAACTTAGGAATCTTGATTTTGCATTTCAAAGTCTGTCTGCCTCATGGTTTGAAGATGCTGCTGGGCCTTTAGGGGCCAGAGGAGGTGGGACAGGTTGCCCCCATAATGGCCTGGTCTTCTCTCCTGCAAAGAAATGCAGATTTCAGCAGTTTGAATAGGTTTGAGCACTCTGCCAGCAGTTTTTATTACCAATAATATTGTTTAAACTTGGAAAAGAGAATGAAACTACCCACAACTGTCCCACAAGCCGTGACATGGCAGAAGTGTTTGTGTTTCGTGTGCTCCCTCCAGCATGTTTTCTGTGCATCTCTGCAGGTTTGCTCATTCAGCAGCTCTCTACTGAGTGGTTGTCACGCAGGAGGTTCCTGTTTGAGGTGCTGGGGATACAGCATTGTGTGCTCACTGGGAGAACAGAGTGGGCAGCTAGTGATGAGTAGGAAGAAAAATAAAGCTTGTTAAGGGGTTAGAGGTGGGATTGTGACTATTAAGACAGGGAGATTGGGAAGACCTGTCTAAGCAAGGATCTGAATCAGGTGAGGGAGCCCTGATGGCCACGAGGATATTGGGGGAGAGGCTTCCAGATGGACACACACCGAACACACATGCCTAGAGACAGAAACAGTCTTGGTGTGACTAGAAATCTGCTGGAAGCTGGTGTGACTAAATGGGCAAGGAGGAGAGAGGAAGGAGATGCGGTCAGAGGCTTTCAGGGCCTGGTTTGGCAGGGGAAGAGTTGAGGGAACATCATCCTGAATTAGGTTAAAGCTGTCGCAAAGGCTGGGCATGGTGGCTCACACCTGTAATCCCAGCTCTTTGGGAGGCCAAGGCAGGTAAATCACTTGAGGTCATGAGTTTGAGACTAGCCTGGCCAACATGGCAAAACCCCATCTCTACTAAAAATGCAAAAACTGCTGTGGTGTTGTGTGCCTGAAATACCAGCTACTCAAGAGGCTGAGGAAGGAGAATCACTTGAACCTGGGAGGCAGAGGTTGCAGTGAGCCGAGGTCACACCACTGCACTCCAGCCTGGGTAACACAGCACGGCAAAACTGTCTCCAAAAAAAAAAAAAAAATCTGTCGCAAGGTTGCGGAAGAAGAGAGGCTCCATGTGACCTGAGTGTGTCAGAGACACTACTAGGCTGATATATAAAGAGTGAGTTGGGGGTGGCCCATCAGAGGCCTGGCAGGACACAGATGGCCCCATCTAACAGGAAAGTCTGAAGAGCGCTTAATGAAGGAGCAACTTACACAGGCCCAGGCAGAGAGTAGGAATTCACAAGGGAGGAGGAGTGTGGTACCCTGGGCCAACCGCAGTGCCTATCGGGGCTGGCCATTGATGGCTGCCCCACATCAACTCCACAGGGAGGGAATTCAAGGAGTGAGTGCTCTGATCAAATTCCCTCAGTTAAACCCACCCAGTAGTCAGAGACCCAGGAGCTTGAGAATGTGTCCACACAGGTAAAGAAAAAGTGAGTGTGGCAGCAGAGATGGGAGGAGACCACAGCAGGATATCAGGAAGTAGTCTGATTCTAGATGGATTCAGACAGAAGAGCTGAATCAATGGATGAGACAGCATGGGAAACCTAGAGGACATAATGCTAACTGAAATAGCCAGTCAGAAAAGACAAATACTGAATGATTCCATTTAGATGAGGTGTGACGAGTAGCAGCCTGGCAGCGCTAGCCCAATCAGACCCCATTTCTTTGGCCCAGGACCTGTGGGATGTGACGGAAAGAGAAAAGTCAAGGTCAGTCCACAGACAGTCATGCATCCTGCTTCTGTTCTGACTAATGTTGTGAATCAGTTGAGAAAGTTTGCACATCTATCACCTTCAACAACTGTATTTAACTTTTCATATATATATGAGTAACGTAGAACAGTTATATATATATATGAGTATATATGAGTAATGTAGAACAGAGTTCCCTCCTGAGGCACTACTGACATTTGGGACCAAATAATTCTCTGTTGTGGGGATGTCATGTGCACTGGAGGACTTTCAGCAATATCCCTGGTCTCTACCCACTAGATACCAGTAGCCTTCCTCTAGCTGTGATGACCAAAGATGTTTCCAGACATTGCCAGATGCCCCCTTGGGGACAGACCCCCACCCCCATTGAGAACTATTGCCATGAGTCTCCCTCCCCAGGCAACTCTCAGGACTGTTGGGTACATTTCCTTTCCATCTTTCTTCTGCCTACTTTCTTTACACACAGACAGACAGACACACACACACACACAGAAACGTAAGCAAATATGGTTCTGCTTTTTCGTGCTCCCCATGTACTCATAAACTCTTTGATTGCATGACTTCTAATGACCACACAGGATTCTCAGGACCGGGGGGAGGGGGCACAGCTTTTACACTAAATCCTTAATATTTGGCTTTATCCAAACAAAGACATTCTAATTATAATTTTTCATGATTAGAAGTATCAGGAGTGGTTGGCTTTAAGTCTACCAGGTCTAGCTTTGGGGATATTCATGTCCTAGGTTGCTGGGGTGAGTTTGCAGTAAGTATGTGTCTGCAGCTTATGGATGTCCCCAGCAGCCCACTAGTCTCTCCCATCAGCAGGTAGCCACACACTCCTCTTTCTCTGGCCTATAGAACACTGTACTCCAACAGCTCCCAGCCAGTCCCCTTTGCATGGGGCAAGGGGTCCTGCGTGGCTCCAAAGGCTGCAGAAGGCCTTCCCTGGCCAAGCCCTCCACCACTCCTGATTCCTCCATTTGTCATGGAACCTGTGAGTACCATCTGTGCCCCCATGCCAATGCCTGAGGTATGGCTAGGTGAAGGGCTGAGCACAGCTGAGGTCCATAGCCACCTTCCTAGCAGCCCTGTGGAGCCCTGCTGGTCTTGCAGATAGGCTGGCACTGCTCCAGGATCCCCACCAGATAGTTTGCACACCTGGCGTCACCATGTAGGAGTTGTAGAGCCTGACGTCTCTGACCCCCGCCATCTGTCTCTTGTGGGTTTGTGAGGCAAGAGTTAGTTAAGTGGCGAGTGGATCATCATCATTGGTTGTGGCAGGGAGACAGCCCCTGGGGGCAGAGACCCTGGGTGACACAGGCAGAGCACATCCTCCAGGCCACCATACAATAGTGACAGATAGCACCTGGGATCAGGTCTGCCTTCCAACTTTGCACATCTTGGGACAGCAGGTGTCCCCAGAGGGTAGTAGGCGTGTTCCCATCTCCAGCTGTCAACAGGCTTTGCCAAGCCCCCACTACATGCAGGGCCCACGGAAGGCTACAGGTAGGTATGCAAGCCACCTCACCCCAAGCTTTTGCTTCCTGTGCGAAGGGAAAGTGAGCCTGGGGAGTTCCAGGAGCTGTGACAGTCAGCCCAATGTTTGCTGTAGTGAAACGATTGCTGGCAGAGTAGTGCAAGTTAGTGGGCAGAGGCTGGCATTGAGGTTTAGCCTCAAGGGCTTGGACTGTTGCTTAGCTGGCCCCAGGGAGCATAGTGCTGGCACCCTGGCCTTGGGCAGGACCCAAGCAGCCCCTCTCATGCCCCATGGCTGTTGCCCTCCTCCCTCAACCTGACATACACTTCCTTCCCATTTTATGAAAGGTCAGACTGCTCAGCTTCCTTTCATTCTTCCTATGGGCATCTGTTGCACCCTTTCTGTGAGCTTCAAACTAGACTTGTCCTGGAGGAGCCATCAGTAAAGTCAGACTGTATCCCTACCCTCATAGGGCTGATAGAGAAGTGGGGGCAGACAGACCCATCTGCGAGTCAGTGGAAAGGCTATTTAAGGTGGCCATGGGGCTGTGGGTATAGTATTCCAGGGGAGCATCAGGGGAAAGGTGAGATGGCACCAGGTAGAGAGACCTGCAGGGACCAAGGTGGGAACAAGTGTGGCCAGAGGGCTGTTCACAAAGAGGGGTTGGGGGATGTGGGGGAGATGAGCCAGCAGGTAGGCAGGTAGACTGAGGCATGGAGCTGACTCTTGCCCTGAGGCAGGTGCAGCCCAAAGGCCTTCAAGCAGAGGAGTTAGACGTCCTCTCTGCCTTCTGCTGTGAAGCAGGGATGGTCCAGATAGTGGGCAAGGGAGGGCATAAGGTGCCTGTATGCATCTGCGATTCTTTGCCCTACTTCTCTTCAGGACCTTACAGCCCTCCATCTGCCCTCTGTCAGAGCAGGGTCTATATGCATAAGCCTCAGGGCCCATGCAGCCAAGGAAAATGTGCCAATATCTGGTAAGTGGCTCCATGGGCCTCCTCCCATTCTCAGAGGTGCCTATGAGCCAGCAGTGTGACAGGTTGCATGAGGCCATGATGGCTGGCTCAGTGTTCAGCACACAGCACATGCCCAGGCAGATTTGTAAAGTGACTTGCACACCCATAGTAGATAGGTCGGGGGTCAGGGGAAGAGCCCAGGCCTCAGACTCCTTGCAGCCTGGACCAGATGCCAGGGATGGCTCTGCCACTTCCTGGCTCTGGGACCTTGGGCAAGCTCTTGAATTTCTCTGAGCCTCTATTTCCTCATTGGTAAACTGGCAATTCTGTGAGGTGAGGGGTTATGGCACTGTGCTCAGCCCAGGAGGCATCATGTTGCCTTACGTCACCACACCACACCACAAAGCTGCAGGGCAGGCTTTATGCTGCAGGTGCACCGTGCAAGTCAGATCCCCTTCCCCCTTGCAGAGGTTCAGCAAGGGCCCAACACAGTCTCTGTCCCCTCCTCCACCCCCCGAGCCTGGCACCCATGATTCCCCAGACAGGTCTCAGCCCTCCCTGTCAGCACCTATCTGGGGCCTCAGGCATGAATCAGCTAAGGGCCCCCATAACACTTTGTGCCTTAGCGTTGATCAGCTCTCTTTCTCTGGTGGGCCCGGGAGACAGCTGGAGAAACACACTCTCCACCAGTACACAGTAGCCAGGTCTGCGGGAAGCTAATTTATAATCCAGGTTGGGTTTGACAGGCTAGTGCTTTCTGCACCCTTTGCCCCAGAAACCTCTCCCACTGCCTTCTCCCTTTCTGCTCCTATCTGGGGGACAGACCGGCTTGGTGCAGGTGGAGTGGTGGAAAACAAACCAGAGAGGAATGTCCATTCCTGTCCCATGGCCACAGGTCCTGCAACAAGGCAGCTGGGCAGGGAAGCAAAGTCTGTGTGACTCTCTCCATCCTGGCCTCAGTGCTTTCTCTTGTGTCCCCAGCCAGAAGGAAGTCTTTGTTGAGGCTTTACTTTCTTGGTATTCTTAGGAAAATGATGGCTACTGGAGATGCTTCTTCAAGCCAGGCTCTCAGATCTCTTCCCGCTGGCCTCAAGTGCTGCTACTTAAAGAGGTCTTCTGGACATTTTTCCAAGTTCATGAGGAGCCCCAGAAGCAGCTTTGGGGTCATGACTCTTGGGTAACTTTTCTCAGGCCAGGCCTGTGCCCTGGGTCATGGAGCTGGAGGAGTGGTTTGCCACAGCATTGAGGCCAGGGCCATAGAGGAGAGGAAGGGTATGCACAGGCTCAGTCACCTAGGTGGCCTGTCTCTGCTCTGGGCTCCGCAGCCCCTGGTCTTAGTACTTACTCCCTGCCTCATAGTCCCCTGGCTCCCCACTGGCCTTATGGGCAGCCACATCTGATCCCCTCCACCTCCTTGGCTAGGCCCTGACTGTCCCCGGTGTCTGGGCACTTGCTTCAGTGAGTCCCTTATCCCCATAACAGCCTTGTGCAAACCACAGCCCAGGTATCACCTTCTCCCAGAGCCTCCCTGACCTTCTCAGACTGGGTGAAAGGTAGGTCTCCTTTGCAGCCTACCTCCATGGTCAGGTGTGCTCAACAATGGTATTAGAAGTGTAGGTGACGGACCAGGCATGGTGGCTCGTGTCTGTAATTCCAACACTTTGGGAGGCCAAGGCGGGCAGATCACTTGACGTCAGGAGTTTGAGACCAGCCTGGGCAACATGGTGAAACCCCATCTCTACTAAAAATACAAAAATTAGCCAGGCATAGTGGCAGGCACCTGTAGTCCCAGCTACTCAGGAGGTTGAAGCAGGATAGTCACTTGAATGACTTGGAGGTTTCAGTGAGCTGAGAGCATACCACTACACTCCACCCTGGGTTACTGAGTGAGATTCTGTCTCAAAAAAAAAAAAAAAGTACAGTGTGTCCCACATCACCTTCTTGAGTCCACCTATGACTGATTAGACCAGGATGGACACCTGCCTGGGCTGAACCTCTCAGATCTCCTTTGGGAAAGACTTTGAACCAAGTGTGTCACAGTGGGTCATGGCTGAGCACTGATGCAGGTTGTGAGCACCTTTCTTGGGCTTCCTGAGACCCACCTGCGTCTTCCTCTTGGAGCCCTGCTCTACTTACTAGTCTTTGAGCTAATCTTTCATTTTATTCCTTTTAATGAAGCATACCTGAACCCCCACCCCTTCTCCCTACCCTGTACTCAGTTTGTCTGCAGCTGACCCTCCCTCCTTGGACCTGCTGTAGAACAGGGGCATGTGGCCTGGGATAGGGTGGGGTGGGGTGCAGAGGTGGGAGGCATTATGTGAGAACTTGGAACCAGCCTCAAGAGGCTTTTGAATGAGTGGCCCGGGAAGCGGGCTTTTCAAAACATGGCTGCCAGGCATTACTGGGGACTTTTTTTTTTTTTTTTTTTTGAGGTGAAGTCTCACTTCTGTCACCAGGCTGGAGTGCAGTGGCGTAATCTCGGCTCACTGCAACCTCCGCCTCCCAAGTTCAAGTGGTTCTCCTGCCTCACCCTCTTGAGTAGCTGGGATTACAGGCGTGTGCTACCACACCAGGCTAATTCTTTTATTTTTAGTAGAGATGGGGTTTCTCTGTGTTGGTCAGGCTGGTCTCGAACTCCCAACCTCAAGTGATCCACTCGCCTCAGCCTCTCAAAGTGCTGGGATTACACGCGTGAGCCACCACGCCCAGCTGCTGGGGACACTTGAAAGTAAACTACAAGTTGTTCCTCCTAGATGCTGGAGCTCAGAAGTTGAAGGTCAGGACTGGGTATTTTACTGTTTTCTGTGAGTGTGAGCAAAGTGGCTTCTGCTCTCAACTGGGAGCCTGCCTCCGGGGTCTGAGGACCCTCTCGCTGCCCAGGTTGTTCCCTCCTCTGCCTGTTTCTCCTTCCCCTCAGGGAGGGGCAGGCAGGGGGTCCCTCAGCAGACGGGAAGCTCACAGTGAATGGAGCTTCCTACATACAGCCCTGGGCCCTGCCCAGTGCTAGGGAGCAGCCCTCAGTCCCTACAAAAGCCCAGTGGGGGCAGAAGGGTAGCCCTCTGTGCAGAGACAGGAGCAAAGGCTTGCAGGCAGGCTAGCATGGGCCCCACAGCCAGCCAGTCAGGGAGCTGGATTTGCACTTTTGCCTCATGATGATTGGGGAAACAGTTCAGTATGCTGAGCCTGGCCAGCAGTGGGCAGAATGGGACCAGGTGGGATAAGCTTGTAGATCAAGAAGTGAGAGGTAGGCCGGGCGCGGTGGCTCAAGCCTGTAATCCCAGCACTTTGGGAGGCCGAGACGGGCGGATCACGAGGTCAGGAGATCCTGGCTAACATGGTGAAACCCCATCTCTACTAAAAAAAAATACAAAAAACTAGCCGGGCGAGGTGGCAGGCACCTGTAGTCCCAGCTACTCGGGAGGCTGAGGCAGGAGAATGGGCGTGAACCCGGGAGGCGGAGCTTGCAGTGAGCTGAGATCTGGCCACTGCACTCCAGCCTGGGCGACAGAGCGGGACTCCGTCTCAAAAAAAAAAAAAAAAAAAAAAAAAGAAGTGAGAGGGCTTTCGGAGCAGCTGGAGTGCAAGATGATGAAGGCCTGTGCCCAGTGCTGGGAAAGGCGAGCAAGGGACCTGAGCAGGAGGGGAGGACAGATTGGCCAGGACAGTGGGTACTGTGGAAAGGGTAGAGGGTCTGGCATTGTGCAGTCCCAGGTGCCAAGCCCAGCTCTGCCCATTGCCAGCCCTTTCCCTGTAGGACAGCATGGTCCTGAGGTGGAGTGAGATGGCCAGTGCAAGGTGCTTGGCTGCTGTGGTGAAGACCAGAGAGGGAGGAGTGGCTGGCTAGGCAGCTGGTGGGAAGGCTTGCTCTATGGGCCAGTGAGAAGGCCCCAGAGAAGGCTGAGGCAGCCAGGTCTGGGCCCACCCTCTTACCCTACAGCATTCTCCCCTGGGCCTGGATTCCACGAAGAGGCTCTTTGCCCAGAGATCACTGACCTAAGCACTGTGGCCAGAGCCTGGCCCTCCTAGCCTAAGGCAGCTGTACCACCGGCCATGAATAAGGAATGCTTTTCCTGACAAATAAGTCAAAGCTGCTATTTGGACTTGTGGAGGGCCCCTGACAGAGGCGGGTACTGGGTCCATGTGGCAGGTTTTTAGGGTTGGTCAGGCCAGGGGTCTCTGTCAGTCCCCTTCTTGGGCAGTCAAGGACTACACTCCCAAACCAGTGGTGCTGGGCAAGAGATCAGTTCTGAAAATGCATCCCACAGCCTGAAGATCAAAGCCCACGGCCAGAACCGCCTAGAGCTGTGGAATCGATGTATGCAGGAACTGCTGCTCATCGTGGTTTGCTGTGCAGCCAGGAAGGAGGGGACCGCCTGCCTTCCCTGTGGGCGCCCTGAGCAGCCCACACACTCACTTCCAACCTACTTCTTGTTTCCCCAGAACCTCCAGTGGGCCCGCGACGTGTTGCTAGGCAGCAGTATCCCGTGGCAACAACTGCAGCACATGCCGGCACAGGGGCTCTTCTGCGAGAGGAACAAGACCAATTTCTTCAACGTGAGTACTTTGCCTTGTTGATTTCCAAGACGGTTTGTTGCCATTGCTTTTCACTGAAGGCGCATGAATTGACCCCCTAGGTGGGTGTTCCCAGGGCCTCAGGTTTGTGGCATACTCAGAGGGCAGGCAGGGTGGTGTAGTCGAGAGTGAGCCAGACTCCGGTGTAGGGCTATGATTGCTGAGCGACTTCTGGCAAGTCACTGCCACCTCCTGTGGGGAGAGGCATGGATGAACTTGGTATGTTCTCCAAAGCCCCAGGTATTCTGGGGCCACACAGGCAGTGATGAGAGGGGTACAGGCCCAGGTTCCTCCTCCTGCTGGAGCAGCTCCTCCTATGGTCTCAAGCACGCAGGAGATTCTGACTGCCTAAAAAACAAGCGCGGGCCGGGTGCAGTGGCTCACGCCTGTAGTCCCAGCACTTTGGGAGGCTGAGGCAGGTGAATCACAAGGTCAGGAGTTTGAGACCAGCCTGGCCAGCATAGCAAAACCCCATCTCTACTAAATATACATAAATTAGCTGGGCGTGGTGGCGGGCACCTGTAATCCCAGCTACTTGGGAAGCTGAGGCAGGAGAATTGCTTGAGCCCAGGAGGCAGAGGTTGCGGTGAGCCCAGATCATGCCATTGCACTCCAGCCTGGGGGACCAGAGCAAGACTCTGTCTCAAACAAACAAACAAAAAACAAGTGGGGCCTGGGTGCAGTGGCTCTTACCTGTAATCCCAGCACTTTGGGAGGCCGAGGCAGGCAGATCACCTGAGGTCAGGAGTTTGAGGCCAGCCTGGCCAACATGGTGAAACCCTGTCTCTACTAAAATACAAAAATTAGCTGGGCGTGGTGGCAGGCACCTGTAATCCCAGCTACTCAGGAGGCTGAGGCAGAAGAATTGCTTGAACCCGGGAGGCGGAGGTTGCAGTGAGCCGAGATGGCGCCACTGCACTCCAGCCTGGGCGACAGAGCCAGACTCCCTCTCAAAAAAAAAAAGTGTGACCAATATTGGGCTTTCAATGCACTTAAGCCCTGATATTCCATGTGAGGTAGAGACTTACTCCTTGAGCAGGGCAGGGCCAATCACCTAAGCCTGCCTGCCTCTCGTCCCAAAGACCTACATTTGCTCCTCTTGACACCCCACCTGGATCTACCCTTCCCCATTTCCTCTGCCCTGCATGGAGACAGCTGGCCCCTCATTCCCCTCTACCTCCAAGCCCTTACCTATCCACCGCCCCTCCCAGCATGGCCAGCTCCCAGCTGAGTGACTTTGGCAGGTCATTCATCCCCTCTGAGCTTTGGTTTCTTCTATATTTTCCTTGATTCCCTGTTACTCATGGAGAAACTGAAGGGCAGAGTTGGCCTGAACAGGAGCTGAGGAGAGTAGGTTTCAGGTCTGGGGGTGTGTAACAGGCCAATTCTCAGGGTACGTGGGCAGGCAGGTCCCCACTGAGAGCCAGCCAGCTGGTGGGAGTGTCTGGGCCCATGGCTCTTCTCCCAGGATGTGGTCTTCTGGGGTCAGAGTAGCAGCTTCAGATCCTGAAAGCCCTGCATCTGCCCACCCTCTCTGTTTTGGTATTTTAGAGACAAGTAGGAGGTGTTATTGGTAATCAATCTAGATGATACCAAGGGATTTGCCGCAAAAGAGAGGTGCCCTCTCACCTGCATGCCCAGGCAACAGCTACTTCCCCACAACAGAAACTGTTTGTTGTCCCATGTGTGTGCTCTTCTAGAGGGCATCTGCCCATTTACATAGATGTGCACAAAGGGCAAAAGTGCACACACTTTTCTTCCCCTTGTATTTTCTCACTAAACAATATTCTTTTTGATAGCCACTCATTCTTTTTGATAGCTACTGCATAGTATTCCCAACATCGGGATGTCCCACAGTTTACCTACCCATCCCTTTTTTTTTTTTTTTTTTTTTTGGAGATAAGGGTCTTGCTCTGTCACCCAGGCTTGAGTGCAGTGGCGTAATCTTGGGTCACTGCAACCTCCGCGTCCTGGGTTCAAGCAATTCTCCTGCTTTAGCCTCACAAGTAACTGGGACTACAGGTCAGCACCACCACGCCCAGCTAATTTTTGTATTTTTTTTTTAGTAGAGACAGGGTTTCACCATGTTGACCAGGCTGATCTTGAACTCCTGGCCTCAAGTGATCTGCCCTCCTCGGCCTCCCAAAGTGCTGGGATTACAGGTGTGAGCCACTGTGCCCGGCCCCCCATTCCTTATTGAGGGACACTTAGATTAGTTCCAGTCTTTTTTACTACAAACAATACATCACACACACACATACACACACACACAGAGAAAGGCTCAGTGCTTCATTTATGAAGCACTTCCTTGACTGTGACATTACGCTAATTTTAACTTCTATCCAAAAGTTGGTGTCCTTCATGTTCATTTTCTAGTGGATTATTGGTTCTTTTCCTATTAATTAATAAGAACTCTTTATATATCAATGAAATAAGCCCTTTGTCAGTGTTTTGAAAATCTGTTTTTCTGCAGCTGATAGACTAGAGTTAGAGCTAGACAAGTTGCTTAATTTCCCTGTCCTGGGTTCCTCACCTTGAAAGTGGGCTTCTGTTACCTGCCTTGAAGAGTAACTGTAGGAATCAAGTTAGATAATGGGGTAATATTTCTGACACAGGATCTGGCACATGGTAGGTACTTAAGAAAATAGTTTCCCTCCCTCCCTCTCTTCCTCTCTCCTTTTGGTGCTTTGCCCTTAAAGCCTATGCAGTGATATTGGAAGGAAGGACCCAACCTCCATGTCTTCCTCTTAGGGTAAGACCTCAGCCTTTCTAATGATAAAGCTAGGGAAGCTGGCCTGCCAGATACCTGCTCCCCAGAGCACATCCAAGTTGGCAGCCACATGCTACAGGCCCCTTTCCCATTGGGCTCACTCCCTGCACCTTCTCCTTAGTTTCTGGGACCTTCCAAAATGAGTCTTGCAGAAAAGCAGTCTGAGGCTGTGTGCCTGTGGCAGGGAAGGCTGGTACAGCCCCATGTAGGCCTGGCACATAGGCAATGCCGTCCCTGCAGCTGGAAGCCCCTGAAGATCAGGGCCACCCCAGTCCAGACTGGGTGTTTTGGTGGTTTTGCCTCTTCCAGGAGAGTTGTTCGTTCTTCCATGCTTCCCAGTGACCTGCTGCCACCCTTTGGGGCCTCTGTCCTCCTCTGCTTTCTTACCTCTTCTCTTTAGAGATAGGTTTGGGCTACTTGTGCTCCTTGAGCTATGCCTAGTGTCCAGCATGTCAAGAAATGCTGGGCAGTTCCTGAACGCTTTCAGCACATGAGTCTATCTGGCATATTCCCAAGCCTGGGGAAACTGCATACTAACGTGTTTATGAAGGAGCATTTAGGGCAGCCTTGGCTGACTCTGCTGGAGTGGGGCTGTGTCTCTGGTAGATGGCCTATAGGTTGGGATGAGCAGACTGGCTCACCTCCCTTCTAGCCTGCACTGGAGTTTACTGTTTAGTCCAGGGGGAGGCAAAGGCGGCAGGTGGGTGCTGGCCCTTGAGAGGCAGTAGAGGGAGGTTGAGGCTGGGGACATCAGCACCCTAATCCCTATCCCTCTCAACCCACTGTCCTGGGCCATCCACACTACCCAGGCTTTGTGTTGCTCAGCCTGTCATCCTTAGAGCTTGGGTGGGGGGCACTTCTGTTATTTTTTAATGATAGGTTTTGAAAATTGTGAGAATTGTAGTTTAGGAAAAACTCAAACCCCTTTTCCTTTGTTCTCACACCAACACAACAGTCAACACAGACAGAAGACTTCTGTGACCAAGTCGGGGGTGGATTTTTTCCCACCTACAAATAAGCAATCAATTCTGTAGCAGACACCAGCTGGGTGTCCTCTAATTGAATTAAATTCCAACATTATCTTTTTTTTTTTTTGAGACAGCACTGTGCTCTGTCACCTAGGCCCTTGGGGGCCCTACCTCAGCCTGCCAGATAGCTGGGACTACAGACATGCACCACCATGCCCAGCCAATTTTTTAATTTTTTGTAGAGATAGAATCTTGCTATATTGCCCAGGCTCAATTTCAACACCTGGAGATAGTGTCAGATCCCACAGGTTGAGGGCTCAGTCCTCAGAACATCCCCCGCTTCAGACACTAGTCACAAGTCTGGGCCTCCGAAATGTCTAACTGACTGGCTTCAAGTTGATGTTCCTACAACCCCCTCTTAAGGTTTGATTAATTTGCTGAAGTGGCTTACAGAACTCAGAGAAACACATTTCCCAGTTTATTATAAGGGATGTTACAGGAGGATATGGGGAAGGCTGTATCCTCCTGTAATTGTTTCTCTCTAGGCATGCCACCCACCAGGAGCTTTCGTGTATTTAGTTATCTGGAAGCTCAGGAACCTGTCCTCTTTGGCCTTTTGTCATGATTGAAACATGGACAACTATATCAAAATATTATTGGACAAAAAGATTATTATCTAAACCCAGCGAGACCTGTCTGTTCAGATTCTTCTTGCCCTCTCTGCAGCATTCCTTCCTCCAGGATGTGGGGTAGGACTCTTATCTGGAATGAAGGTCTTAAGACCCACAATCAAATTAGAGTCCTGTCTTGGGCAAGCAGAA
This sequence comes from Macaca nemestrina, assembly GCF_043159975.1. Lineage (NCBI taxonomy): Eukaryota > Metazoa > Chordata > Mammalia > Primates > Cercopithecidae > Macaca > Macaca nemestrina. The sequence continues at coordinate 90,757,093 of NC_092139.1, read as the reverse complement.
AGAAGGGCAGGAGAAGGTCAGAAAAAGAGAGATTCTGTTTACAGTAACGGGCTATGAGAGTTAGGAGCCAGGAACCATGTATGAACAAACATATATATATATCTGTCATATAGATCATAATATCACAGTCATATAGGACCACATTTTCACTGCCAACAGTTCAGACACATAGAGTCCACCTACCTTTGTTTGCCCATCCCCAGGCACTGTGCCCTTTTCAGAGGTGCTTCTGTGATCAGCCAAGCCGTTATCTTTTTCTGGGTCTGTGTGTACAAAAACAGATTTGTCGTGCGGCTTTTTAAAAAGTGCATGTAATCCCAGCACTTTGGGAGGCCGAGACGAGCGGATCACGAGGTCAGGAGATCGAGACCATCCTGGCTAACACGGTGAAACCCTGTCTCTACTAAAAAAATACAAAAAACTAGCCGGGCGAGGTGGCGGGCACCTGTAGTCCCAGCTACTTGGGAGGCTGAGGCAGGAGAATGGCGTAAACCCGGGAGGCGGAGCTTGCAGTGAGCTGAGATCCGGCCACTGCACTCCAGCCTGGGTAACAGAGCGAGACTCTGTCTCAAAAAAAAAAAAAAAGTGCATGTGTGGCTGGGCGCAGTGGCTCACGCCTGTAATCCCAGCACTTTGGGAGGCAGAGGTGAGTGGATCACCTGAGGTCAGGAGTTCGAGATCAGCCTGGCGAAACCCTGTCTCTACTAAAAATACAAAAATTAGCCGGGCATGGTGGCGCATGCCTGTAGTCCCAGCTAGTCAGGAGGCTGAGGCAGGAGAATCGCTTCAGCCTGGGAAGTAGAGGTTATGGTTAGCTGAGATTGCACCACTGCAGTCCAGCCTGGGTGACAGAGTGAGACTCCGTCTAAAAAAAAAAAAAAAAAATGTGTGCATGTGTGCTTTTTAGCAACTTGGCTTTTTCCATGACACCAAGTCTTGGAGAAGTTTCCATGTGAGAAGGTCAGGTCGTTTTGCTCTCTACAACTGCTGCCCTGTCTCCTTGGGTGGACACATGTATGGGCCTAGTGTTTGCTCTCACAGTCTCCTGGTTTGTGCATCTTTGTGCTGTTGCTGTATTCCTCTCTAAGTCCCCTGGCCTGGCCCAGAGGAGGTGCCCACATGAATATTTGTGGATTAATTTCATTCATCCCTTTCCCCTCAGCAGTTGGTCTCCAAGCTCATTCTCCTGGATCAGCCAGTGCTGGATGTTGTAGGAGACAGGGAGAGCCTTGGCCCTGGCCACATGATGCTCAAAGCTGATGGTAGAGCACTGCCTGCTTGTCTCCAGGCGGGGCCTTCATAAGATGCCGCAGGGCATGTGGGAGGGACAGGGAGCTGGGCTCTCCCATGCGGGGTGGGGTGCTGCTCAGCCAGAAAGGGGACAGGAGAGGAAGGCTAGGATTAGAGGCACCCTCGGGGGAACTCCTTAGGCTGGGCTGCTGACAGAACCTTCCTGGGGAGTTTAAGGGGCCAGAGAAAGGGATGGTTGCTAAGGATCAAGTGAGTGGGATCTTGGGTTCCTATGTCAGCTTTGCTGACAGGAACTCCTTGCACATGGGGCCCGCCCCATGGCTGGCTGGCCGGCCCCCACAGCAGCACAGATGGACATGTAGCAGGGCTCAGCACTGTGGTTGAACATGAGGAGGAGTGAACATGGTATGTCTTGGGTCCCACTGTTCCACACGCTATCCTTCCCTGGGCAGAGGGGACCAGGAAAGCAGGCACCAAGCTAGGTGGTAGGTGCTGCTGGGGTGGCTACCCACACCATGGAGGCTGAGGGTTTGTGTCTGGGTGCCCAGAAGCTTCTGGGGCTTTCCCCGCAGGCATGCACACCTCTGGTCAGGCAAGCCTGCATGGCCAGAGCCAGGCTGCTTTGTCCAGGGTGAACTTCTCTCCCTATCTTGTAGTTGATTCAGAAACGTTCCCATAGTAACCAAGCCAGAGACGGTTCTCCTTCCTTCCCCAAAAATGTTTGCTTATTTTAGCAGGCAGGGTTTTTTTCTTGTTTCAACCCAGTTTCCAGCCTCTGAAAGAAGCAAAGGGAGCTCAGGGCCAGGCTGGCACTACCTCCTGCTTCTGAGGCTGTGTGGGGCAGGCAGCAGTGGTGGCCTGAGTGTGAGTGGAAGGGAGGTGCCGGCCTACTGTGGCCGCCTTGAGTGTGGTGTCTCCTCTACAGCTGCTCCTGCCACTGCTCAGGTGGGCAGCCCCCCAGGCCTCAAGATCACTGAGAGGAGCATGGATTTTGGGCACAGGCAGGCACAGCTCCCGGCCACTCCACCCCTTACTCAGACTGGGTTACCCGTAGGCAGAGTGGTCCTGACAGGTGGATGAGAGCTATCATCACACACTTGGCATGCCACACAACTCACCGTTAGGTCTGGAGATGGGCCTGCATGGAGGCCTTGGGGCTTATCTGTGGATCCTAGAGGCCAGTGCTAGGATGTGACTGAAGCAGGGAGCAGGAAGACCTCCAACTCACATTTGGCTGGGGCCTCCATAAACTCAAGGCCCTGCCCTGGCTTGAATGGAGCAGCCTGAGATGTGGATGGTGGCTTTAGCAGTCACACCCACCACATAGGCCTCTTTCTGTGAGGCTTGGCCAGTTGTTGGTGCCTGTGGATGCTGGTCAGACTTCCTCTTCTTGGTCACTGCTGCATAGCACTCCACTGTCTGGTTGTCCTGGTGGTCTACCTCCCCTCTTCCCAGCAGATAGGTGGCTTTTGGTTTTCCACTATTAGAAAAAGAATGCTGCTTTCTCTGATCTCCTTTCTCACCTGTGCCAGGGTCTCCAGGACAAATGCCTGGAAGTTAGAGGCTAGGACACAGGTCCCCACAGCCCAGCGCTTCCACACCTTACCAGATGTTTTTTCAGAGCCAGGCCAGATGCCCTCCCACCAGCCATTGCCCCACCCCCTCCCAGGACTCAGAACTGCAGATGACTTTCATTTTGGCCAATCTGTGGGGTGTGCCAAAAAACCCCGGGTGGTTTCAGTGTGTGTCTCCCAGGTGACTGGGGAGGCTGAGCCTCTTCCCACGCCAGTGGCCAGTCCCCTTTGTCTGCCCAGGGTCTGCCGTGTTCTCTCCTACTTGGTGGCCACCACAGGTGGTTCTGTTTGTCCTGACTGTGTTGCTTAAACTGATGGGAGGTACAGTCATCATAAACTGTCTTTGTTTCTTGAAAACATTTATGCCCTGTGCTGTCCCAGCCCTGGAGCCTGAGTGCTCACTGAAGGCCTTGATGTGGTCTGGTAGGGAGGAAGGGCCCCCCTGCCCCAGCTAGTTGGGCATCAGGAATTGAGTGTTGGTCCCCACACAATTTCTGGTACCCCACACCTGCCAGAGTTGGGGGTAAGGAGAGAAGGTCTCCAGAGCCCCCAGTACTATCCTACTCAGCAAGAATCAGTCATGCCCATTGTACTTTAACTTGTCATCAGTTGGTTGTGTAACCTTGGAGGAACCCCCTTCCTGCACCCAGTGAGCAGATGTGAGGTATATGTTAGGGGTGGGTACAGTGGACCCACCTTCCAGGCCAGGTCTCAGCCAGTGCCTCTCTCCTCAGAGAGAGCCAGTAGTCCAGAAGTAGGCTGTTGGAGCCCAGCAGACCTGGGCACCCCAAGGCAGGGACCTCATCTGGAACAGCATTGCCATTGCCCTCCCAAAACCTCTCCTAGCTCAGCAGGTAGGGAGTGCCTAGTGACTGAATTCCTCTCATCCTCAAGAACTCCCTAGGGTGAATGATTGGGAATTAGCAGCCCCAGAGCAAGGGGAACAGATATATCTTGACTCAGTCACCCAGGAACCCAGCTGTGTCCAGGCCCCAGGGTCTGTGCCTGAGACATCTGCCTCCTGTTGTAGGGCCAGATCTGGCATCACCTCCCTGACCAGCCCCAGCCTGACTTGCCCCTTCTCTCTCTCCATCCTTCTGACTTATAAGAGGTACCTTGCCTGGTGGGCCTGTGGTCAGCCCCTGTCTCCAGACGCCAGCCCCAGGTTCAGAGCCTGACACAACCTAGGGAAGAAGTGTTGGTCGCCACTCAATTCCTGGTGCCCCACACCACTCTAGGCTGCCACCAGATCTGAGTTGCCTCCCAGTGGGTAAACAAGCCCCAGGACTGTCCACACAGGGTGTTCCTGCCTACCCTCTCTCATCAGGGCCAGGGAACATGGGGATAGGAAGAGCTGGTTTGTAATAGCCTCACTCCTTCTCCCAAGTCAGCCCCATATCACCTCCCCTCTCAGGACCAGTTGTGACCAGTTTTCATGCCACCGCTGCTTGTCCCTTTGCTCACACTTCAAGAAGCATAATACCTGCTGTGTGCCAGGCCCTGGGCCAGCTGTGTGGTCAAAAAGGGCTCAGGTCCACAGGCTAGTCTGCAAACCTGGATTAGTAGTCACCTTTCAAAGAGGTGCTAGGAAGTAAAGTAATTTGGCCATGGTCCCATCACCAGTCTGTGCTGGAGGAGGGATGTGTACTTCACTGTGTGTAGTGTGGAAGCCCGTGCGTTGTGGCTCGCAGCCTCAAGTCAGGGGCCCCCTGGTTCCTACACCGGGATTGGCCCAGCTGTCCCAGACAGGAGTGTTAACTGAATGGCCCATTGGCTGGATGAGGAGGATGGAATTAGGTAGCAGTGGGCAGGGGGATGTGGGCATCTAGCCCTACCATAGGAGGTGAGGCTGGGATTCCAGACTGAGGGGGGACCAGTGCTAGGCTGTGGCATCAAGCACAGATTCCCTTGGGTTGCGGGACTACACTGTCTGCTAGCCTGAGCCCCCAGGCCTTTTTGGTGTAACTCCAACTGGCTGGCTAACTGGGTTGTACCACTTTTCCTTGGTAGCCTCCAGGCCTGTCCCGGGATGGGGCTCTTGAGATTGAGAGCAGTGACAATGGAGGCTGGTACCCTGCCTGCAGTGCCACAGCAGCTGGGCCTGGCTGTGCCTTGCCTTGTTGGGGGCCTGGCAGAGAGTAGTGGCCCACAGTAGCAGTGGCAGGACCAGCACTTACTGGTGGCTTGATCGGGGGTGCCTTCTTAGGTGACATAGCATGTCCGTGAGGCTTAGGTACTATTATCATCCTCATTGTACAGTTGGGGAAATTGTTACCAATAGGCTCTGCAGGCTGGGAAAACCAAAAGCCCTTTTCTACCCTCTGCCCCCTGGGCCATCAGAGGCCCGGCTCTTCCCCTTGGACAGCAGTGCTCATGGCTGTTTTCAGGCCCTGGGCCAGCTGTGTGGTCAAAAAGGGCTCAGGTCAGCGCCACTCCCCAACTGGCCTGGCTGCTCTGGGTGCTGGGAGAGAATGCTGCCAAAGGGATGCTTGTCAAGTGCTTGTCTTCTGTAGCAGCAATTGCCAGTATTCCTGACACAGTGGGTCAGGGCCCCATGGGAGCCTGGTGCTATTGTGTCCCTTTGAACAAGGTGCAGAAGCCTAGGGAATGGCCCAAGATCACAAGCTAGCAAGCAGCCAGGCTGCCATTCAAGGTCTGTCCAAATCCATGGCCTGCACTCTTAGCCACTATGTCGTTGGAAATTCAGAGGCCACATGTAAGCTTCTGTTCCAGCAGTGATGTCTGCTGTGGACATGTGATGGGGAGGGACAGCAAGAGTGTCAGACTACATCCTTGCTCCTTCTTGCCTCTCCAGGAGGTGGAGTCTCTTGTCCCTCCCTTGCTTTCACCATCAGAGAGCAGGGCCGAGACCTGGTGGTGAAGCACTCTGCCCAGCCCTTGGTCACCTGATGGCGCATGTCATCTTCCACTAAGCCATTAGAGAGGCCCACTCTTGAGGGGTGCCCAGGTCCCTGGGGGAGATGATCAGGTAAACAGAGCACATGATCCAGCAGCCATGGAACCCACAGCTCACAGTGTCTTTTGGGAAGGCCTGTAGTAGATGGGAAGATCACGGGTACAGGGGCAGCTGGGCTGTACTGGCCCCAATTTGTAGAAACCACAAGTAAATCTCCACACTTTGACTTCCCTCTTTGGGACCTCACCTGGCATTCAGTGTTGCCCCTCTTGCCCACCTCTCCTTCAAGGCCATCCTAGGCCTGTTCAGACTGTTGGTGGGGGCCATTTCCAGTCAGGGCTTTCCTGCCAGGTGTTGCTGTGCTCAATGTGGCTGCACAGCCCGGCCTTCCCCAAGCTCATCTCCAGCCCTGCCCAGGCTGGTGTTGGATCCTGCCTGAGCCCCTGTGAGTCACTTTTGCACATGTGCTTTTGGAGACAGGCCTGAATAAGTCCCTGCCCCTCCTGGAGCACAGGCCCCATCACCTGAAAGTGAACAGACAGTGTGAGAATGACAGGAGTGATCTTAGAGGACATGCGTGTGAAGGACAGAGCAGGGCCAGGCTTCTGAGCAGAGGATGCAGCAGGAGGCACAGTGTGGGGCACAGACGGTGCCGCATGCACATCAGGGAGGGCCTTGCAGAGTTGCATGCTGTATGCAGGGCTGGGTGGCCGGCTAGCCGCCACTGGACCGTTTTCCTGGGCCAGGTGCAGAGTGTGGTCTTTCTCACAGAGGAAAGGGGGCTGAGTAGAGGAGCGTCTTCCAGGTGTTGCACTGGCTGCCTTGAATGCACTGGAGGGGCTGGGCTGGGGCAGAGGCAGCAGGAGCACTGTCAACCCACCATTCCTCAGGGCTCCAAAGTGCTGTGTGTGGCGCTTCTACATACAATGGCTTGTTGAATTCTCATAATTCATGAGATGTAGGTAGTGCCATTGTCCCTGCCTCGAAAATTAAGAAACCGAGACAGGCACACAGCAAGTTCGCACCTGAGCCAGGCTTTAGGTGTTCTGAGCCAAGACCCAGACTGCCTATGGACTGATGGGATGAGGGGAAGGGGAGTACAAGAGGGCCGAGGAGGTGGGCTTGGGGGACCCAGCGCTCAGTCCTGGCACTCTGATGCTCAGATCCATCGTCCCGTGTGTCTCTGCCTGGTGTGCCAGGCATGTGACCCTGGGTCTGCATGCATGCGTATGTCCTCCAATGGACAGGACACTAGGATGACTCTGAGCGCAAGCAGTGTCCTCAGTGGAGGATGCAACACAGTAGAGATGCCACTCAAGGCCGTGCTAGGATGGAAGGGTGCTGCTTATTATCCCACTCTTTCCCCAAGGGCAGTCTCAGCTCCTAATGTGCCAATGTCATCTGGTTTTCAGAAGAAATTGGGATTGATTGTGGTTTTTCCTGGGGTATCCCCACGATACCAAGTCACCAGTGGCAGTAGACATCCCACCCTGGCTGGTGAGGAAATGGGCTGGGCTTCTGCCTCTGGCCTTGCCCTTGGCTGTGACTTAGGCAGGTCATCTGGCCTCCCTGAGTACCTCCTCTATCACTGAGATTAACTGAGGTGTGCAGCAACCCTTAGGACTGTCAGGGGATCAAAGGAAACCCAGTCACATAATAGTGGGAATCATAGGACAGAAAAGAAAGAAAAAAGTTTAAATTGAGGAAATATGAGCTACTTGGCTGTAGTAGGAATTGCTGCACTAGCACTATTTTTAGCATTGCTGAGATGATCTATGGGCCAGTTGCACAAGCAGAGTAAACAAAAGAAACACTTCAAGTTCTCCAGGGAAAAAAGGTCCTGTTTTTAAGAGTCTTAAAAGAGTTAGCAAACTTGTGTGGATTCTAAGCTTATCCTCGAGCTCTCCTTCCTTCCCACGTTCTGGGCTCTGCAAGCTTTGTGGAACTTCACAGCTTCCGGCTTGCACAGCCCCCCGTGTTCAGCCTGGAGCAGGTGCTAAAGGCCGCCCTGTCTGGGGAGGGGCGAGCCTGAGAGGTAGCAGGTGGAGAGGGGGTGCTTCCTGCCTGAGAAGCTACAGTTTGTCCTCACCAGTAGGAGGGGTCAGTAGGAGGAAGTACACACAAAGGAGTGGCGGGCACAAGGCCACAGATTGCCTAGGCCCCTGCCCTGTCAGGACCACAGCAAAAACCAGGCTGCCTGCATTCACAGAATTAAATAAATAAATAAATACATAAATAAAATGTAAGCAGCCTTTAGACCATCATCCCTGGTATAAATTATTTTCTGGCTATCCGGAGACAGTTTTCATCTCCAGATGTGGATTCAAAATTGTGGCAAAGCCAGGATGCTTGGGCAGAGGAAGATGTTCTTCTTAAGCCCTTACATTCATGATCCCGCGGAATCCCCATGACCATCCTGCTAGGAGGTACAGAAATCTCTGCAGGCAGCGCACTCATGACTTGCCTAAGGTCATATAGCCAGTAAGTGGCAGAGCCCAGACTGGGAACCCATGTCCTGTGGGGCATCCTCCATGCCGGAGTTTCTGCCCAGCCTCTCAGAAGCAGCTGCTATTTTTTTCCCTAGTGGGATGCCAGTGTTTGTATATACATCCACCACCTCAGCCCACAGCCCCCTCTGCCCCCAGCTGCCCTGGGTATTCAGTCAGGAGCTCACTGTTTAACATTCCTGAATAGAGGAGTATTTTTCAGCATGAACTTCATTTCCCACTGCAAGTTATTTTTCAGAGGTTTGTTCTTGGAATGTATCCCAGCAGCATCTCCCTCCCTCCCTCCCTCCCTCCCTCTCTCTCTCTCCCTGCCTCCCTCCCTCCCTCCTTGCCTCCCTGCCTCCCTCCTTCCCTGCCTCCCTCCCTGCTTCTCTGCCTCCCTCCCTCCCTGCCTCTCTGCCTCCCTCCCTGTCTCTCTGCCTCCCTGCCTCCCTCCCTCCCTGCCTCCCTCTCTCCCTGCCTCCCTCCCTGCCTCTCTGCCTCCCTCTCTCCCTGCCTCTCTGCCTCTCTGCCTCCCTCCCTGCCTCTCTGCCTCCCTGCCTCCCTCCCTGCCTCTCTGCCTCCCTGCCTCCCTCCCTCCCTCCCTCCCTGCCTCCCTGCCTCCCTCCCTCCCTTCCTTCCTTCTCTCCACCTCTCCTTCCCTCCTTTTTTTTTTTTTTTTTTTTTTGCACCCAGGCTAAAGTGCAGTGGCTTGCGTCATCACAGCTCACTAAAGTCTCGACCCCCCATGCTCAAGTGATCCTCCTGCCCTAGCCTCCCAAGTAGCTGGGGCTACAGACGTGCCTCACCACACCCAGCGCACATCTTTTTTTAAGGGACAGGTCTCATTATGTTGCCCAGGATGGTGTCAAACTCCTGGGCTCAAGCAGTACTTCTGCCTTAGCCTCCCAAAGTGCTGGGATTACAGGCATGAGCCAGTGTGCCTGGCCTGAGCCGTATCTGTCTCAGACCTGTGTGTGGCAGTCTCAGCTCAAGCAGAGCTTCCTGCTTTACATGCTTTGTCCTCCTAGGACACTGCTCTGGGCCTAGGTGCGCTGTCTGTCGGGGGAGGTACACTTCCAAACGGAGGTGTGGGACCTTCAGCAAGGCTTTGGAAAGTAGACTGAGCAGGTGGCCCAGTCACACTCAGGAAAGCCTGGGCAAAGGCAGAGTCTGGGTGTGAGCAGGCAGGAAGAGGCTGAGGGAGGGCTGTGGCCACAAGAGGCTGCAGGACCTGGCAGGGGCAGGGACCACAAGCACCCCATCTTGGGGCCAAAAGGAAGAGGGAGTTGCTGTTAGAAGTTTCCCTCTTGAGAGAAGACTTGGCAGTGCCACCACTATACTGTCCTCTTAGCCCACAGAGCAGTGGGTGCTCACTCCACATGGGTACTGCCCATGGAAGTCCAAGCAAGGGGCCCAGGTGGTACCTCCCATGCCCAGAGATGGACACTGTTGGAGTCATTCCAGTAGAAGGTGTGCCCTTATGGCAAGGCCACCAGGTTATCTTATGATTCATTCTCATGGCAGCCAAGAGCGTGGGGCTACCCCAAACTCTCTAAGGGCCCTCCCTGGCTGAGCCCCAGGGTTAAAGGGCACAAGCAGTCCTGAGGGCTCCCATCCTTTGCTGTGTATGTCATTGGGGTTGCCCTGTGTGGCAGGAGCTTCAGTAGGTGTGGCTGGGACTTGTAGACCGCCGGAGGGGCTCTGAAGACCATAGCACCTGGTCTAAGTCCAGCATAATCCTCTTATCTTCCCTGTGTGCCTGCTGCAGGGGGGAAACTGCCCTGTCCTCAGAGTTTAGTCCTGCTGTGACTTCCTGGTCTTGGCCCCTTTTACCTTAGTTTCTCCATCTCCAAAGGTGGGCCAGTTGGATGAGGTCAGTGGTTTTCCAGTCCTTTTTCCAAAAGAAGCCTTTCTGTCATGCCCAAATGGAAAACAGATGAAAGGGCAGCTGTTCCAGCAGAGGCAGGAAGGGCCAGGCCCCACCCACTCAGGCTGCACCCCCCTGCAGCCTAGGCTCCTGAGCAGGAGGGGTGTGAGCCCAGCGGAGGATGTGGGCTCTCATCTGCCCTGCCACCAGCAGCCATCCAAGAGAAGTCAACCCTTAGCTCAGTGACCAGGCTTCCTTTCTGGGGTGGCTTCAGTCTGGAAATTTGTTCTCTTTCCCTTTCTCTTCCCTCTTTCCTCCCTCTGCCTTCCCCCAACCCCACACATAACTTTTTTCCTATTTGGAAAGTTTGACCAAGTTGCTTCTGAGAGAGCTGCATTGGGATTGAAATCCAAAAGCAGAGCTCGGTGCCTGGTTACCATGATGACAGGCTGCAGCTGACAGGTGCTCCTGGGGACCAGGAGGAGCAGACCAAGGACTCCCTCACACACGGACCTCTGTGACAGGTGTCCTGTACCCACCTGTGAGCCCGAGGAGGATCACCTTAGCCAGCCTCAGGCTCCACTCCCGACCTGAGTGACTTTCAGCAAGCTGGTCAGTGTTTGCAAGACTCAGCTTCTTTATCTGCAAAGTGGGGTTGACCATACCCACCTCTTAGAGTTATGGGGAGGGTCATGTGAGAGCACTCTGGGAAAGCATGTTACTACCATGGGCCCCGAGGGCCTGTCTGGCACACAACACTGCCATTGTGTCCAGAGGACTTGTGATAGGGAAAAGGACTGTGGATAAAGGCACACAGGCTACAGATAGGGCTCACTGAGGTCAGTGGGGGAGAAGGTGAGATGGATCAGGGCCAATTGAGAAGGCCACATGAAGGAATCGCAGGAATTTGATTGATTCAAAATACAAGTTTTGAAATGCTGATCTCTAAATATGAATAAGTAGTCTAGAATTAAGTTAGGTCAGAGCAGGTAGAGCCTCATGGCTCTTCCCCGTGGATTCCACCCCATCAGTGGGCACAGACTCTATAGAGTTCTCCAAACTCCCTTGCTGCATAGGGATATTGAGTCCTTTGTTTAGACTGCTCAGAGCCTGCTATTGGGAACCCCAGGCTGGAGAGAGCACACAGCAGGAACTGGCCACCATAGGTCCAGCTCTGAGCTTTATCTCCAGGGAGGAACCTACCTGGCTATATTCAGAGGAGGGGTGGAGGAGCCTTGGACTCCTGTCTATGCCTCGGCTTAGGCCCAGACTCCACACAGCCCAGCCAGGCAGGCACATGAGGCCTGAGCCTGATGGCGAAGGAACCTGGCCCTGCCTCAGGGGTGTGGGGCACCAAAAGAGGCTGTGTTGTGGAGGCCTTTGACATGGAAAGCTGGCTCCCAAGGGCTACAGATGAGGAGCTCCTCTCCTGGGAGACAGGGGATACCTGTGCTTCGGGAAATAGTGGTACGAGGGAGGGCTCCAACTGGCTGGGAGCCCACCACCCTTAGCTTTACTTTTTGTGAGGCTGGTTATGAGCACCACTTCCAGCTCTTAGCAGGTGCCCTGAATGTACTACTGTTTGAGTCTCAGGGCGCTGGAGGTACACGAAAGAGGTGGCTGCCAGTCCTTAGCAAGTGTGCTTGGGAGCTCTCCTGGAGGCCCGACCTTGCAGTTGGCCAGATTGTCAAACAGACTCAGGAGAAGGCATTCCAGGAGGGAAAACCAAGAGAGGCAGTTTGCAGCGTGAGGGTCCCTCATGGGGTGGAGGGAGGCAGCAGTGGGGAGGGCAGACTAGGCCAGTCCTGAAGGGCTGCCTGCCACCACCATCAGCAGGCCGACTCTGCCTTAGGCAGTGAAACCACCTCGGGGTGTGGAGGCCCAAGTGCTGTGGCTGCTGGAGGGACCTCTGAGAGCAGTGGACTGCATCGCTTAGAGTGCAGGCCTAGGACAGGGACAGGGGGCTAGAGAGACCAAGAGTGCTGAGGTGGGATTGAGAAGACCCCACACCCTGATGTCTGAGAGAGTATGTTTTGGCCACAGATAATCAGAGGCACGTCTGGCTCTGCTGGTGGAAGAGTGCTGGGTTTGGAGTTAGACCTAAGCTAAATTCTGCTATTCTCCAGTGGGAGCATCTTGTCAGTGTGGGAGCTGGTCCGAACCAGTGACCCTATTCCTGGCAGATGGACTCCTGTCCCATTCCCTCACATAAGGGGAGGGAGGCCTTGGTGCCATAATGGAGGAGTACTATGCTTGGGTCAAGTCTTTCTGGTCACATCTCAAATCTGTTCCTCTGGTTTGGGGGTGGCTCTGTAGATTTGGGACTGAGCCCTACTCTGTAGGGCAAGCCTGGGCAAGTTTGTTCCCTTTCTGAGGCAACACAGGGGATTGAAGGATTTCTCCCTAGAGCTGTCATGAGGCAGTAAGAGGTAGTGGGATGTGAGCCTGCTTGGGAACCTGAACGCCCTTGGAGGTACCAGCTCTGCCTAGGACCTCACCTCTGGCTCGTGGTCAGGCCAACCCATGCCACCAGAGTACCTATTCCCGCTACCTGTTCAGCTTGGCCCCCTCCCTGCACAAAGATCCTGTGCAGGCCATCCAGGGAGGACACCTGGCACAGACCATGGCCACTGCCACCATTCATGGTCTGAAACCACAGTTTGGTCCCAGGGAATGCTCCCTGCCCCGATTGCTTCCCCATGACCTTCCCTACCTTGCCGCCTAGCCAGAGCCAGATCCCCGCAAGCCCACAAAGGCCATTTTTTAGGGACCAGGGGTCAGCAGATGGATCGACTGCCCTACTTTTTTCCATATGAATGTCAGCTGTGGCTTTTCTAAGATCCGGGCTCCCCTCCTGAGATGAAACAGAAGCAGCTCAGCAGTCTTCCAAAGAGTGGGCTATTCTAGAAGCCTGGGCAGCAAGGTGGGGGTGGGGCTCAGAGGGGCCCAGTGTAAGCATCCTATTGCCTCAGGGAGGCTCTTGATTCCATCAGATCACACTTCAGGCCTTAGCTTACACCAAGAGACCTTGGATCCTGCTGGCCAGTCTTGTTTGCCCAACCTGTTCCCCAGGTCCCCTGCAACCCCTCCCTCTCCACAGAGGTCCTTACCCAGATACGGTACCCACTGCCACATGCACCCCCTTTGCATGCACTGCCTACCCACCCCTTGCCCTCCTCATTCTCCTGTCTGTCCTAGGCCCCTGCCATCCTTGCCATCCTCCAGTGGCCCATCCTTCCTCCACTCAGTCCCCAGGCTGTGGCTGGGTCACTGCCCATCCACAAGAGCCCTGGCATTGGTGACTGAGATCCCAGTTCTGCCTCCTGGTGATGGGGGACTGTGGGGAAAGCCATCTTGGGGCATCTTTTCCCCTTCAGTAGGACACTGGTAGCAACAACAGCCCTGTGCACACCAGGTGCCGCAAGTGCCGTCCCCGTGGATGTGCACATGATCCACGCACAGCTGTCCACTGAGATGGAGGCAGCCCCAGACTGAGGGACGGGGATCCTTGAGTCGATCCCTGCTGTGGCTGACCTAGGAAGGTCATTTCTGTCTTCCTCATCTCTGCATCCTCACTCGTGGCTCACACAGAGCAGTTGGACTCAGTGACATCTAAAGTTCAGCACAGGCTGGACAATTTCTGAGTAGCAGAAGCTCTAGCCTGTAAGAATCAAGTGGGGCTGTGGGCATCTGGACAGCATGGTTTTTGGGGGTCTGTGGGTCTAGGGAGGAGAAACGCACTTCACTCTGTCTCGGCTGTTGGGAAAAGGAGAGGAAACTGGCTGACTTGGAACTGTAAGACTCAGCAGTCTCTGCTGTCACACAATTTTTCTAGGTAGAAAAATTGCCAGACACAGGTCACACAGAGCCAGTGTCCCACAGCAGGGAGGCAGGTAAGCAGCAGCAAGGCCTTGTGCCTCCAAACCAACTGGAAGCTTCAAAGCTCCCAGACTGAGAACTGGGACTGTTAACGCTGAGGAATATTCTTGCCACAGCAAGAAAGGAGCCAGGGCCAGGCACAGTGGCTCATGCCTGTAATCCCAGCACTTTGGGAGGCTGAGGCAGGTGGATCATTTGAGATTAGGAGTTTGAGACCAGCCTGGTTAACATGGTGAGACCCCATCTCTACTAAAAATACAAAAATTAGCTGGACATGGTGGCATGTGCCTGTAATCCCAGCTACTTGGACGACTGAGGCAGCAGAATTGCTCGAACCCAGGAGACAGAGGTTGCAGTTAGCCAAGGTCGCACCACTACACTCCAGCCTGGGCGACAGAGCGGAGAAAAAATAGGAGCCAGGAGAAATCTACAGGTCTGTACCCACTCAGGCCTTGGAAGGGATGGCTATAGGGTGCCACTGGGGCTGTGAGGTCTCCTTGGCAGCTCAACCGATAGCACTTTTGGCAGCAGCCTAACTCTGGGATCTGGGCCTTGGATTTGCAGGACCAGAAGCCCACTACCACCGGGGTGGGGGTGTGAAGGTGCTTACCTGGATCAGCCACGTGAGCCAAAGACCAAGCATATATTTCCAAGGAGCGTGTGACCACTTAAGCAGGCTCCTGCTGGCCTATGGGTGAGCATGGCTGGGGTGGCCTGGTCTCCTGGGCTCCTTAGGTTGGCAGAGAGTTGCAACTTCATAGACCTTCAAGGGTGGTCCTGAGGTGGGTAAGCAGTTCTCTCTCTGGGGCAGTGGTCAGAGGCTTGTGTCCTAGACATCCAGGTGCTTTGTGGGTAATTAGGACCCACAGGGTTTTCCTGCATAGGGTGCTGACAATACCAGTAAGCACAGCTCTTTGAGCACAAAGAATCCTCAAGGATCAGGGCAGGCAGGCTCGCCAGCCTCTGACTGTCATAGCACTATCACATGATGCTCCAGGGACCTCTTGGTATGCATACAAGCACTTCCTGGGGATTTGGGGGGGCAGGGTAAGGCTCAGCTTGGTGAGGAACCTCCATGCTCAGGGCCTGAGTGTTTTTACCTGACAGACATGGCAGGATCCATCTGATGGGGCGTTGGAGAGGGCTGGCACAGATAAAGGCACAGAGTACAGAGCATTGTGTGGTGCTGGGAGTGGGACCAAGGAGGCTGGAACCCACAGGGCCTCGGAGCCCAGCTGGGAGCAACATTCTCCCAGGGAAGTCTCCTCAGAGGCTTTACTCGGCAGAGGCTTTACTCGGCAGAGGCTTAGCACAAAAGCCCTGAGCTCCCCTCTTCCACCACAGGACTCCCTCCTGCTGTGATAGCCAGGCACTGGGACCCCAAGCACCCAGCCCACTCTGAGCCTCAGTGTATTCATCTGTGCTGGTAGGTGGAGTGGTGCCTGTGTATCCCTTCCGTTGCGATGTGTCTGAGAGGGCACCTCTCCACCCTACTCTGTGTGGGAAGGCATGCGTGCTGGGGAGAGCTAGGTGCTGCTCATGATGGACCTGGAGGCCTCTGGGATGCAGGGGACTAGTTTCCAGAGAGCCACACACTCAACACAGACAACACACAGTTTCTTCCTGACCTGGGTGTGATGAGCAGATGTTCTCAGCTTCCTTTGGTCCAACTTGATCTTACAGGAAGTAGATAAGGTATGAAGTAAGGTCATGAGCTGTGCAAAGTGTGAGTATCGCTTTGGTCCTCATGTCTGCTCCAGCCCTATGGACAACTGGGAAGAGTGGCCCAACTAGTTCTGGAGCCAGTCGGGCCTTGGGGACAGGTCCCAGCCATAGTGGCCTTATTGCTGTGTGACTGCACCAGTGTCCAGCCTTTCTGAACCTGTCCCTATGTGTGTCTGTTAAATGACTACATGAATGTAGATGGCAAGGTGCTGTTGTGGCTTGAGCAACATGCAGATTTAGAACTCCTTGCTTAAGACCCTGACCATGGTGAGGAGCCCCTTGTCCTTGCACAGCCTTAGCTTGTGTTCATTGTGACTCCCCTGCAAGTGAATGATCTCTAGGCACCCCAGCCTGCTTCTTCTATGTCCCCAGCAGCAAGTCCAGTGCCTGGCAGGGAGCAGGATCCCTCCAGGGGATGCTGAGGCACTGCCTCTTGAGTTCCCCCTGGAGGGAGGGAAGGAGGGCAGAGAGTGTGACATTAGCCAGGCTGAAGGGGCAGGTTGGACTTGGGGCAGATTTGGACCAGGGGTACCTGGAAGGTGCACAGAGTAAGCCTCGGAATGCTGGCTCCAGGAGCCAGCCCAGGGGTAGGCCAGGTGGAAACCAGCCAGCTCAGAGAGGAGATGTCACTAGGACAGGTGTCACCAGGATAGGGTCCCAGTGGGTCTGAGGGCCCTCGGTGTCTGTGGGGGGAGGAACGGCGCTATGTGATAAGAGAGAAGCTCATGGGGGCAAAGGGTTGGGGGTAGGTAAGCCAGGGCTTGGGACAGCATCTCTCTTATCTAGCCCCTGCAGGCTGGCCTATCCCTGCCTTTCCTCGGCCTCCCCTCAGCTGGAGCGGGAGGAGCAGCCGGGAGTTGGTAGACTGTCCCAGTGCAGCCTACCTTCATGGGAAATCAGGAAGATGCTGTGTGCACACTGGAGCTGTGAGTGCCGGGGGCATGGCCGCACGCTGTGGGTGAGGCCCTCCCCTTCTGAGCCTGTTCCTCATCTGTAGC
The DNA here is from genome assembly GCF_043159975.1 of Macaca nemestrina. Taxonomy (NCBI): domain Eukaryota; kingdom Metazoa; phylum Chordata; class Mammalia; order Primates; family Cercopithecidae; genus Macaca; species Macaca nemestrina. The sequence continues at coordinate 90,740,393 of NC_092139.1, read as the reverse complement.
AGGGTACAGTACGGTTTCCAGGCAGGAGAGCAACCCTCCCTGAGCTCTGGAAAGGTGCTCATGTCCTGAGGATGGGGTACTGTTGCTGTTCTTGGATTACAGAAGCTGAGGGAAGGGGTGTCCTGAGAGCTGCCTGGCTTCCGCCCAGCCCTACCACTCCCAACCCTACCCCTCAAACCCAGCGCTTTCTCTTTGGGCCTCAGAGCCCAGCTGGAAAATGAGGCCCCTTCCAGCTATAAAGCCCATTCGCCGTGGCATCTGTTTTTTGCCATCCGCCCTGAGGACCTTCCTCCAGTGATCTTCACTGCAGCCCCCCTGCCCAACTGTAACAGCAAGGACAGCTCGGCTGTGGCCAGTCGTTTCCCCCACACACCTACACCTCTGCCTGCCACAGGGCATGACTGACACAACTCCAGGGGGCGCCATTCACATAAACACCGCCTTCAGAGGGGGGATAACCCTCACACAAAGTTGGCCACTGCCATCCCGGCCTGCCACACTCCTGGCCACCCCTACACCATGCTCTCTGGGGCCCCACAGCTTCCTGCAGTGAGGGCTGCACCCACTTTGCCCCACAGTGGTCCACTGCCTGCCACCAGCGGCCAGGCCAGGGAACCGGAGAGGATTGGCCGGCAAAAGTCAGTTGCGCTCCTGGGCCCGCTTCCAGGCGAGTGCCGGCGCCCCGTCCGGCCGCGCCTGCCCCGCCCCGGCCCGCCGCGAGCGAGAGAGCGAACGAGCCTCCGCGGCCATGGCCCGGCGCCCGCCCTAGCTCCACTGCACAGATGCCACGGCTGAGCCAGCGGGTAGGAACTTGGCGGGGGCGGGGGCTGGGACTGGGGCCGGGGCTGGGGGAGCTGCGCGACCGCCTCGCCTCCGCTGCCCGCCTGGGTCTCCACTTTGCTGCGATTTTGCTCTATCTTCCCCTGGTGGGCTCTGGCGGCCGCCCTGCGCCTGGGCGCGCCTGGCGCAGCAGGAAGCCCGTGGGCTGTGGTTTCCCCGGCGCCCCCGCGGAGGAAATCGGCCGCGGCGGGGTGCTGCGCCCCCATGCCCAGGCCGGGCTGGCGCCTGGTTCAGCGTCAGGTGGGCGGTCAGGCCGGCTTGGGCGGCGGCGCGCGGGGGCGGCAGGCGCTAGTGAAGCCCGCACACGCGCCAGCGCATCCAGCCGTACCAAGCCCGGGGCTGGGAGCTGGCTCGTGGGGGCGTGCGCTGCGCGAAAGCGAAAGCCACCCGCCAGAGCAACTTTGCGGCGGAAGGCGCCGACGAGGAGCTGCGCCGTGCCGCTCTTGGGGATGGTGAGCTGGCCGCCCGGCCGGGTGGGCAGCGTGTCCGGGCTTGGTGCTTCCCTAGCTATAAATAACTGCTGTGCGGGGACAGGAAGATGGTTCCAGCGCTTTATAAGCACCGGCCCGTTATGTGCGCTGGGCTAGGACCTTGCCCCACAGCGGAGTGGGAGGAGGAGTGGGGTTGGGGGAAAAGATTGCATGGGACGGTGGGGGGTGGGCGGCGTACGGCACATAGAGCCCACACCAGAGTTGGCGGCGGGGCTCTCCCCATGCACTTGGTTGTTTGTCGTTTCTGCTTTTCCCAGGAGGGGGAGGGGAGGAACAGCCCGGCAGTTCTGGGGACCTAGCGCTCGATGTCTTATTTGGCAGGAGAGGCTGGAAACGAGCGGGCGCCAGCTGCAGGCAAATTGCAGGCTTTCCCAGCCCCTGCCTGCAGAGAGAACTCATTACCTGTGGATGGCGCGGGGAATCCCTTGCCCTCAGTAGCCCCGCCTGGAGAGCCAGGACCGCGTTGTTGGGGGTGGGGGTAGGAGTGGGTGGAGGTCAGGGCGCCCCTGGTGGCCTGTGTACAACCCTGCGGCCAGAGAGGCCCGCCCTCATAGGTTTGTGGTAGAAGCTGCAGGAACTTCCTGTCCCTAGGGGTGTTCGACCTGGCTTGCTTCTGGGGCCCCTTTCCTCCCAACCTTAGGGGAGGAACAGGACTGCGGGAGGGGCCAGGCCCTCAGCTCCTCAGGGCATCAGGAAGATAGGGAGCTGCTGGTCTGGAAACAGTCCTGCCTCTAAAGGCTTCGGGACTCTTGAGTAGGGAGGCTCCAGAAGGAGCAATCTGGGCCAGGGCTCGGAGGGGTGCTGCCCAGCCGGCCTGACTCTGTCTGTGATGCTGGTCTTCCTTGGGGACAAGCCTGGTAGAGTGCAAAGAGCATGGCAGGCTTAGTTGAACTGTAGTCTTGGCTCCCTGCTGGCTGGCTGCCCTGGAACAAATCTCTCCCCCAGCAAGGTGTAAGTGAAATCATGTGTTAAAGGAGCTGGGCAGGCAGCCTGTGAAGAGGGTTGGCCCCAGGAGATGAAGTTTGCCCTACACGCCCCACGCCATCCCCTCCTTTTCCTCCAAGCTGTTTTGCCATTTTGGTGACTTGTGTGGGTTTGTGGGTGACAGGGGTCTCCCCAGGATTGTGGAGGATTTTGGTATTTTCCCCACAGCTGCTCCTGACCTCAGGGCCAGATTCAATCCCCTTCCTGGCTCTGCTTGAGGTGCTTAAGAATAGGCTGGAACCAGGAGGAAGTTTTTATGCTTTTCTGGGGGGCGGGGAGGCCCCTAATCTCCTCTCCCAGCAGCCCTCTCTGCTGAGAGGCTCCATCGCTCTCTAGCTGCAGCCACCCACTCAGCAGCTGGCCCTCAGCTCAATGCAGTCTGCTCCTACACCCTGTGCCCACTGCTCTTGGGAATGGGATGCCAACAGGCTCCCCGCCCTCGCCTGTTTGGAGCACTGAGTCACCACGACACCCGTGCCACGGGGGATGCTGGAGGAATTCCTCCACCAGGGGAACGGGCTCTCCCTTGGTTGCTCACAGTGCTGTGTTTTCTGTGAACAGAGCTGGCAGAGCTGAGCTCCTCTAGGAAGCTTTGCCCACCCGTCTTACCATGGGCATACAGGGCTGGCTTGGGGCTAGGAGGGCCCAGGAAGACAGGACACTCACCCACTGTGTCAGCTCAGGTACCCAGGCCCTGCTTCCTGGAGACCAGCCTGCTGCTGCCTGCCCACTCTCTTGGTCCCCTCTGGGTGATCTATCTCGAAGAGTGGGAGAAAAGCTTTATGGAGAAGGATGTTCAGCCCGCATTCTTCATCAGAATCCTTAAGTCTCAGAGCCAGATGCTCACCAGTAGCCCACTTGACTGTGCAGTGAAGTGCTCTGTGGTCATTTTGAATAATGTTTTTGGTGATGCAGGAAAATACATGTACTGTATTTGCTGAGTTAAAAGTCAGGATTAAAATGATACACTTTCTGCTCAGGACGCTGTGGGTGATGGGGTAAGACTCTGAGGGAGTCACTACTATGACCCCTGACTCGGCTGCCCATTTCCTCATCTGCTTGGCAGACGCTTCTTCTCTGGCACCAGCTGCATCCTGATTTTTTTCTGGCTTTCTTCAAAAGCCCCCCACATCCCTTGCTCTCCTAGCCCATTGCTTCTTGTTCCAACCTCTCTCCTTTCCCCTCACCCTGGATCACTGGGAAGTTGGGCTTCCCCAGCGTTCTTGAAGGGGATTTATCTCTGGCATAAACTCTCCAATGCATACTCAGGGCTAACTAGCCTGGATGTGGCACTAGGAACATGAGGGAGGACAAGACACTTTCCTTGCCCTCTTGGGAATCAGAGTCACCTTAGGGCTACACCAAGGGCAGAGGGATGTGGAGGCCAGGATTTGTGGTTTTTACCTGAAATACTACTTTTCTGGGCAGTCTGCAGGCAGGACTCAAGGGCCCGTGTCCCTGTCTGTCTGTCCTGACTCTCTCTGTCTGTGGGCTTCTCTTCTCCCCAGGGGCTTCAGGAGTTCTCTGAGATTTCATCTTGGCTCACAGGTCTTGAGCCTCCCAGGAGGCCAGGCTCTGCTCAAAGGCCTTGAGGTACAGGTGTGAGCCAGAGAGATGCAGCCCTCCTGCTTGCCCCACCCATCCGCTCCACCCTGGGGAGCCCAGAGTCCAGGGGACTGTGGCAGGGCAGCTGTTCCCATCCAAGACTCAGGCCCTTGAAACTGGCTGCTGACGTTAGATGCTAGGGGCAACCCTGCAGGCAGTGCCTAACCAGGCCGGGCCAAGCCCAAGAAGGCCCCTAGCAGACTCAGGCTAGTTTGGATTGGACCACCTGGGTGAGCTGGAGAGGAAAGAGACTGCTGTGTGAAGCAGATGACCACCTGCCCAGCTGCCTGCCTGCTCCCTTGTCAGGCCAGGTGCCCTGGGTCTCCCAGATGGCTGCTGGTACCTCACGGCCTGTTCCCTCCTCGGCACCTCTGTGCAGCTCCCAGGCAGCTCTTTCACAGCCATTCTGGATACTCCCAAGTATGCTTCCTCCCTCGTCTGCCCTCTTGCTTGAGCCTCACCTGGCATCCCAACTGGGCATGGCCCTGGGAATGACAGAATGGGACAGGGGGTTGCATCTGAATCCTGTGGGTGTGGCAGCAGGGGACAGCTGGAAAAGGCCAACAGAGAGCTTGCTTAGAGGCCATTTCTTGCAACATTGCCCAAGGGACTTAATTATGACACTCTGAGGCACCCATGGTGCTGGTGGAAGACACTGGCCACCTGCCAGCCACCCTGTCCACAGGCAGGCATTCCAGTGGCAGCCTGCCTGTGCGATGGACTTTTCCAAGTTTTAAGAGGCACCTTTTCAAAACCGAGGTGAACTGGCATCACTGCATTCTCCATGCTTCCATTTCTACATCTGTAAAACAGGGAGGCTGCCAATTTCTTGTTCCTCTGACTGTTAAGCAGGGGTGTAGGAAGAGACTTGAGGTGGGCGAGTCTGGCCCCTGAGTCCTGGTCCCACTTTGCGTCACTGGGCAGCCTTGGCAGGTCACCTGAACTCAGTTTCCCTCTCTGGAAAATGAGGGGTGAATTGATTACATACTTAGGCTGTCCTTCCCAATGTAGATGTAGGATGAATCTCTATGTCCCTACTCAGCCCACACCTGACCCTCGTCCACTCTGTGACAAGCTCATGCCTTGGGTCTGAGTACTGTTCTGACTGGCCTGCTCCTCTTCCTCACCCTTCTTTCTTGCCTTGGAATTTCCAGGGGCACTTGTTTTCCTGAAGAGCCTTTGCCTGTGCCCTTGAAGTGGAGGAAGCTCTAGAAGGAGACATGACTGAAAGTTGGGGTCCGCAAAGGTGACAGAGCTGGGAACCCTCAGCTTAGGGAGCCTCAGAACAGCCTTGGGCTGTGCCACTAAAAATGGCCCAAGCAGTGACCCAGCAGCCAGCAATGGGGTTTACTATAAGAACCAGAACTGTGTTTGAATCTGCGGCCTCAGGCTGTCAAGCTCAGGGTTGGCCCTGGCTGAGTGAAAGGCTGTGTCTGGCAGAAAAGAGAGCCCATGCCCTCCAGGAGTAAGCTCCCCTGAGACCACAGTGTGCTGGAGACAGCATGAGCCATGCGCCATAGGCCTGGGCATGGCCTTGGCCTGTTGGCTGGGAATAGCAGTGTTCTATACCTTCAGGGACACTTGTCACCTCTAAGTGGTGCCACCTGCCAAGATTGCACAGCCCTTCTGCCCCCAGGCACTTCACCCTGCTTCCCAGCCCCCTCATAAAATAACAGGGCAAGAGCACAGGCTGGCCCGGCAGCATCCCACCACCTCCACTTAACCAGCTCTCAATTCCCCTGGGAAAGTCTTCATGGGTTCCCAAATCATAGCAGTCATGCCTTCCCTCTGTGGACCCCTAGGCTCACCCTACCATGGGACTCAGCGTTTGAAGCTCTGTTTCCTCAAGAGCAGTGGGAAGACAACCAAGTCTTAAGGCTGTAGGCAGGGTTTGGTAACTTGTATCAGGCACTCAGCTTAGAGTCTGGGGCTCCATAAATTATTCAGATTGTTAAAATCTGTCTCTGTGACCTCATCGAGGAGCCCAGAGCCATTCTGAAGGGTTGGGGCATTGACTGAGATGCTTGGAATGAGATGCTTGGCACGGAGGGGAAGCCTCAGCACCATCTCAATGTCTTTAAGTCCTAAGCAAGGACTCTCTTGCAAGGATTATCAACTCTCTAAGCAAGGATTATCCCAGCCACTCTGGCCACCATGGAACCCAGCCCTGAATCAAGTGAGGCAAATCTGAAGACAGCATGTGTGCCTGTAGAGCTGGGAGAGGCGAGGCAAGGGGTACAGCCAGAGCATTGGGACCCAGGGCTGAGGGAGAACTAGGAGAGGGCCAGAGGAGACCCTCCTCGTGGCACCCCAGCTTCTCTCAGCTGCTACTCATGGCCCCTGCCCATCTGTGATCCTGCCTCTGCCTTTCCCTCAGATGCCATGGGGGTGTTGGCCTGGTGCTGGCTCCCTCCACCTGCCCTCAGCCAGAGCTCCTGGTCACTGCTGCCCATGCCCTTCTTTTCTGGCCCTGGCTTAGCTTTACCCGAGCTCACCCCTAGCACATTCTCCACACCATCCCTGAGGCCTGAACATGTGCCCCCTGGGCTGAATGCAGTGGGGCTTCTGCTGTTGCAGTTGGAACCTGGCCATCCCCCTTCCTCCTGTGTGGGCCATGGTGAGGAAAACCAGGTGAAGCAGGGGCCGTCCCTTGCACCTGTCCCACTCCAGGAGATCCTCAGCATCCTGGTTCTCTAGGAGCTTCATAGCCCTCCACAGGCCCGGTGTTAGAGGGACAGTGGAGGGAGAGGGCTGCTGTGGCTACTGCCGCTCTGTGGGGAACCGCCATGGCCAGGTCATTCTGGGGCTGCCGGTATCATCCTTCTCATTGGGTCTCTTGCTGCAAACACAGAAGCCCAGCTCCACCTGGTGTAGGCAGAAAGCCAGTTGGCTTGCTCCCACCCTGCCAGCTCGTGACTCTGCCTTCACTCTTCAGACCAGCTTTCTCTGGAGGCCAGCCTCATGGCCACAGGAAGTCCCCCCACCCTTTGGGATGTATGTCCATCTGCATACCGCCCCAGGCCACAGAGAAGAGAGGTTATTCCTAAAGGCTGTCATTAGGAGGGGAAGCCTGACTGGGATCCTGGCTGAATTCCCATGGCTGGTGGGTGGGTCTCAGGCCTGGCTGAGCAGGCAAGGGGGCCAATGCTGGGGGCAGGGAAAGGACAAGCCCACAACAGAAGGGGCTTCTGGGAATAGTGCCCAGTGCAAGGTAGATAAAGATAGGAGCCCCCATACTGGGGCATGTGAGTGAAGATACGGTGAAGAGATGAACTAGGGCACACTAGCTGGCCTGACCCTGCCCGGGAAACGTGCCCTTCAGCGCACTGTTACCAGAAAAAGGCCAAGCAAGATGCCAAAATGAAACCAGAGCACATGCAAATGTAAAATGCTGCCTTTCAAGCCTCTTAGGGCTGACTGGGGAAGTTTTGAGAATCACGATAGCGTGGGGGTGGCCAAGCGAGTGGCGGCGTCTGTAGTTCCCTCTGGTTTTCCATGGACTCACTGCCTGATTTGTTTGGTCTTCCATCCTTTCTGAAATCAGTGGTGTTATGTTACGAAAGGAAATGGAAGGGAGATAGGGATCCAAACTGTGCTGGCGTGTGTGATGCAAACTAGACCCGTCCTCACGGGTGTGTCTGTTGGTGTCTGGGTGCCCTGGGAGGTGCAGGGATGGGAGCGTCTTCAGCGGGACATACTGCTGCAGCAAATGGAGACCCAGGAGACAGTGTCTGCCCGCTCTGGCGCCTACTGTAGACAGACCCTGTCTGTTGGAAAGCAGGTGTCTTTTCATAAGCTGCTTCAGGATCCACGTCTGCATGGTAGGAAGATGCAGCGTTGATGTTTGCTGCCCTGGGTGTGGATAGCCTCAGTACCCTGTTTTTGTCCTTCTCAGGCACTGCCAGGAGGTAGAAGGTGGCTGCCAGCCTCCACACAGTCCCCCAGCCTGCGGGTTGGACCCTCCATGTCACAACAGGAGCCAGTGTAGAGGCCACAGGGGCTGCGAGTTTTAAGCTCCTTTCAGGCCTTTAACAGCTCAGGGCTGGCAGTGCCCTGGCTTCCCTTCCAGGGCTGCTAGAGCAGGGTGGGCCCACACATGTGTACAGATACTGTGGACAATCAGCAAGGACCCACAGGGACAGGGCCCTGAGAGGGGCACCAACTAGACATCCTGCAGAGTCCCTGTAGCTGGGGGCCCAGGTCCCCAGAATCCTGTACTGCAGCATAATGTGGGCCAGGCCCCAGGGGCACCAACTAGACATCCTGCAGAGTCCCTGTAGCTGGGGGCCCAGGTCCCCAGAATCCTGTACTGCAGCATAATGTGGGCCAGGCCCCATGCCAGGGAGAAAGCGGTATCACTCATAACCTTGGTCCATTATGGGCAGCAGTTCCTTCAGCATGTTGGCTGCAGGGACCCATCTGGGAGCCAGTTTACTTATTCCAGGCCCCTGAGGTGTCACCCCAGAGATAGGCCTCCTTAATGCCTGTTTCCTCATCACTCCTTCCATCATCTGCACTTTCCCTATACCCTGCCTGGACCCCGAGTAGGTGTCAGATGCTATGCTGGTCACTAGGACACAGCAGCGAACCAGACCCTGGAGCTAGTGATAGGTAGGGGATGCCCAGTGCCACAGCACGTAGAGCAAGGGCCAAGGGAGATGATGCGGGGGGCTCCCCAAAGTCAACTTTGTCCTGGTTAAGCTTTCACAGAGGAGTGGGGCAGGATGGCAAGAAGTGGGAAGAGGGAGGGGGACCCCAGGCATCCCAGGAGCTGCAGATGATTCTCTGGGCACTGCTGGAGGGAGTGGGTGAGGGAGGAGCCTTGCCAGAGCTTCCCTGCAGCCCGCTTTGACTCAGCATTTCCACCTCTAACAAGTGGTCTGGTGGCTGGTTAAGCTCCTGTGCAGGGAGGTGTACACACTGGGCCTCTCACTGTCTGTCCATATGTTTGAACAGGCTCCACCTGAGTGCGTCCCGTAGGGGAGAGGTCCAGCAAACATATGCGATGCAGCCATACAAAAGAGGAGGCTGCAGAGCAGTGGGTCTATCAATCATTTGCTGCCACCCATGAGGAGGAAGGGGGTGGGGATGCACTTCTGTCCTCCTTGGGACAGTGAGAGGGGTCCAAGAAGCCCCTGGCTGGACAGTGTCTCCTTTGGCACTGTGGAGACACCAGACAGGGTGCCCCTTTGTGGGGAACCACCCCTTGGGGCAACCACCCGCCTCACACACCTGTGCCGTCCACCCCACAGGGCATCTGGCGGATCCCCGTGGACGAGATTGACCGGCCAGGCAGCTTTGCCTGGCACATGAACCGCTCCATCGTGCTGCTGCTCAAGGTGCTGGCCCAGCTGCGGGACCACAGCACCCTGCTGAAGGTGTCCTCCATGCTTCAGCGAACCCCAGACCAGGGCAAGTGAGTGCAGCCACCCTGGACACAGCCTGGCGTGCTGTGTGGGTCAGGGGCACACCCACCCCAGGCAGCTTCTCCACGCTCTGGCCCAGCTGTGAGGACCACTGGCTGGGAGCCTGGACCAGCTCTTCATTCTCCTTGGGGGCCTCTCTGTCCCAGTGTCTGGAACCTAAGCAACACTTCCCGTCCCCAGGCACCCTGGGGCAGACACAGGCTGTCCCCACTGATCCTGGTTGCACGTTGAGACTCGACTACCCAGCCTTTCCTTTCCTCCTGCTTCCCCCAACTCAGGGCTCTCGGGGTGCTGTCAGGTTGTAGGGAAAACAGATGTTCAGAAGATAGCTGTGGTTCCCCAGACAAAGGCCAGTAACAGTGGGGTGAGCAATAGGGGTGCCTAGGCCTCAGTGGTAAACAGGGAGCTCTCTGCCAGAGAGGGCAGGACAGACAACAGAGCCATCTGTTACAGCTGCCATTTATGGGGGATGTTGGGGGCATCCTGGAAGAGATGCAGCTCAGATGTAGATGGGCCTGGCCTGGAGGCCTCACGCTGTTGGCTGGGCTGGGCCTCCTCCCATGCCTGTATTGTCTCACCCTCTGGCTGTCTCACTCACCTACCACTTGCCAGGCAATGTGCCAGGAGTTCAGGGGCCTCCAGCTGGGGCCTGGGACACCCTGGAGCCAGACCTGAGGGAGCAGCTATAGGCCCTCCCCAGCTGTCACTGAGCACAGCACACAGGGTGGGCTCACTACAGAGGGCCCAAGGGCAACAGGCTGGAGCCAGGTCAGAGGCCTACTGGCTCTGTGGATAGAGGGAGCTCAGGGGAAGCTTCTAGGGGAGCATCCCCAACAGGTGGTTAGTTGGGACACTGAGGAACCAACAGGCATCCTCAAGGCAGGGATGAGCAGTGACCACCATCCAGCAGTGCTGTGTGGTGTCAGATGCCCTCCCGTCCTCTCTGACTACCCCTGTATGACCACAGGAAGTATCTTCGAGATGCTGACCGCCAGGTCCTGGCGCAGCGGGCCTTCATCCTCACTGTGAAGGTGCTGGAAGACACACTGAGCGAGCTCGCAGAGGTATGCCACCTGTGTCCCCCTCTCCTTCACGGCCCATGAACACGCTTCCAAGCCCTTCTCAGGCGGTGGGCCCGATCCCACCATTTGCACACCCCGAGGCAGGATGTGCCCAAGGGTCCCCATCTGTGGGGTAGCGTCCATCCCGCCTTTGCCTAGGCAGGGAAGGTCAGCTGTGGTAATGAGTGCACATGAATTCAGTGAGGCATGGATGCACTTGGTGATTAGTGAGCGCCGTAGTGACTCCACGAAACTGAGCTCCCCAAGGGCGTGCACCACCCAGGGCGGGGTCCTAAGACCTCTTCCTGGCAGGATGACCAAGGCCTGTGAGAACACTGTGTGTGTGCTTCGTGCCTTTTCAGCCTCGAGGCAGATGTAGCAGTGCCTCCTTCTCACAGCTTAGCACCTGAAGGAGGCCAGGGAGGTTAAGCAGCCAGCCTAGCGGGTGGGGCTGTTGGGAGTTGAACCAGGACTGCCTCCAGAGCTTATGCCTGGTAGGGCTGGCTGTGGCTTGGCGCAGGGGATCAGCCTGAGCCTGTTGGGGAGGAATCCTTGCCAGCCCCCAAGCCCAGGCCTCATGCTTTAGGGGCCAGGAAGACGGCTCTGCAGCAAACACGCTTGGTGGACCTGGGCAGGTCCCATCCCATAAAATGCCCAGAGCTGCTCAGAGGTCACATCATGGAGTCAAAGGAGAGCTGGGCAATGCTGCCCCAACTCAATCCAGGCCTGTTATTCAGGAGCAGTGCCACCTCCAGAGTCCCGTCAGCCCCTTGCTACCTGGGAGAGTGTGGTAGGGCAGCCAGAGGTGCAGAGGAGGGAAGGCCTTTCTCAGGCAGGTCTCTGTGCCCAGTATCCTTCTCTGATAATTGAGACACAGCCCTGGCCAGCTGGCGGATGTCCAGAGCCAGACAGATGTCAGGTGGGAGAGGCCCAGGTTGGGCTCACCAGCCCCCAGAGGTGATTCATTGCAGTGGAGACACCAACGGCACAACATCTTACCTTTGGTTTCTTTGTAGGGGTCAGAACGCCCAGGGCCCAAGGTCTGTGGCCTCCCCGGAGCCAGGATGACCACCGATGTCTCACACAAGGCCAGTCCTGAGGATGGCCAGGAGGGCCTCCCTCAGCCGAAGAAGCCCCCTCTGGCTGATGGCTCAGGGCCAGGGCCCGAGCCAGGGGGCAAAGTGGGCCTCCTCAACCACCGGCCTGTGGCCATGGATGCAGGAGACAGTGCAGACCAAAGCGGGGAGTGGAAGGACAAGGAGACCCCCCGGGCAGGGCCCACTGAACCCATGGACACGAGTGAGGCCACTATTCGCCACTCAGACTTGGAGCGGACACCACCCCTGCTGCCAGGTCGTCCCCCAAGGGACCGGGGCCCCGAAAGCCGGCCCACTGAGCTGTCCCTGGAGGAACTGAGCATCAGTGCCCGGCAGCAGCCCACCCCCCTCACCCCAGCCCAGCCAGCCCCCGCCCCTGCCACCACCATAGGGACCAGGGCAGGGGGCCACCCCGAGGAGCCGCTCCCCCGGCTCAGCCGCAAGAGGAAGCTCCTGGAGGACACGGAGTCAGGCAAGACACTTCTACTGGATGCCTACCGTGTGTGGCAGCAGGGCCAGAAGGGTGTGGCCTACGACCTTGGCCGTGTGGAGAGGATCATGTCGGAGACCTACATGCTCATCAAGCAGGTGGGCGGCGGGCAGAGGCCTGGGGGCACTTGTGTGCTGGTAGCATCCCCACTCTTGCCTTTCTATTCTCAAGGAGGGTCTCCCGGGCCTGCCCTTGAGCTGGGTTTTAGGTGTTCTTCCCACCCCATTCCCCACTGTTTACATTCTGCAATGAGCTTTAAAAAGTTGATATTCAGCCTGGAAGGAAGTGAGAGCCTATCTCAGAAACCTTATCACAACCAGCGCAGGGAGTCTGGACCGCTGCTCCCACCGCTGTGCCGGGCCTCTGGGCGCATCTTAGGGCATTTCCTTCAAGACTTCTGTGGCTGTCATCTAAAGATGGCTGCAGTGACCAGAGATCCCCTTCTCATTTTGCCTTCTTTTTTAAAACATTTTATTTTAATATATCAAGCACTTTCCTTTTTCTCCGTTTAAAATTATTCCCATAGGAAGAATCTCCAAAACTTTAGTGACTGGCTCAGATGGGATGACCATCCCTGACATACAGTATTCCCTCTAATCATGGCAGTTTGCAATGCACCCCAGCCCCAACTGCCCCATATCATATGGACCTTGGGCACTGAATCTCCAGACACACTTGACACAGCATGGGGCGATCTCCATCAGGCCTGGGATTCTAAAAGGCCTCTCCCACTCTAATCATGGCCCTCCATCCTGCCCACTTACGGGGCAGGTTTTAGCTCAGAAGACTCCCCTCATCCCCTAGCAGCTGAGCCTCAGCTGAATTTGAAGGCTTGGTTGGAGCCCTGAGTCTGCCTGCCAGCTTCAGCTTGTGAGGATGTAAGTAACTCAGCCATAGAAATGAGCTTGGTATAGCCAGATGGGCTCAGAGGAACGGCTGGGTCTAGTCCTGGCACCAGTACCTGGTGCTGTGGCACCTGAACAGGCACCCCCACCTGGAAGATGGATGGGCACCTGCCCCTGCTACCCATGAAGAGCTGGGAGGTAGGGGTCTGGGTGTGGACAGCAGTGGGGACAACTGGCTCTTCAGTGGAGTCTGGGGTGGTGGGGGGCACCCGAGCCACAGGGCATGCCCCCTACCTAGGCTGGTCCGTGCTACATACACAGACAGGGCTGGGGGAGGCTCACCACAATGGCCTGGGCCCCCTGACCTCCGGCATCTCGCTGTTAAGGTGGATGAGGAGGCTGCGCTGGAGCAGGCTGTGAAGTTCTGCCAGGTCCATCTTGGGGCTGCCGCCCAGAGACAGGTAAGCCCAATTTAGCCTGTGCCAGCCTCATCTTGCGGAGCCTGCTCCATGTCAAGGCCCTAGGATGCAGGCTGAGAAACAGGTCCACTTTTGGGACTGTTATTGTGGTGGTCAACTTGGGCCAAGGGGAGATGAGCAGGGGTCAGCTGAGCCTCCAGCCCATGGCCATGGTGGGCGGGAACTTGACAGGGCCTAGACCCCAGTTCAGACATGCCGAGGGGTCTCCTCACCTCAGCCACCTTTTCTCTATCAAGGAGGATGACCCCTAGCCAGCTGACCTCACCTGGGAAGGTCATTCCTTTTGGGACAGTAGTAGAAGAAACAATGTTAGAGCCAGGCTGGTTAGGAGCCAGGTGGCTGGGTAAAGGTGGAGATGCAGCCTACACAGGGACCCGCCCCCCTCCATGAGGGGAGGGCATGTAGGGAGCAAGGTGTCCTAAGAGAGGGTAGGCAGGAGTCCTGGAGTTTATTAAGCAGGGAGAAAGCAAGGCAGCCACGCTCCTGAGTGGAGAAGAAGGGGTTGGTTCAGGGGCCAGGCCAGGGCTGGGGCAGGGTCCAAGATATGGCAGAGAGTAGGGAGTGGGGGAGGACCCCAAGCCAGGGTTGAGATTGGGTTTGTGTTGAGTCTGAGACTCTTTTAAGAGAGAGAGGCCAAGTGGTCAGGAAGGTCAGGGGCCCCCACCTGGTGGGGCAGTCCAGGCCAGAGACCTGGGGTAAGTGCCCCTGAAGCCATCAGAGGCCAGAAGAGGACACAGGCAGGGCCAAGGACCTTGGCCAGGTCACAGGCACAGAGAAGAGACTTGGGCAGGACAGGGAAGTAGCCAGGAAGGAGAGTGTTCCCAGGGGCCAGCTGGTCAGCAATGCCAGGGCAGTGAGGATGGGGGCCTGATGGATATGGGAACCCAGGGGCCAGGGCTATTTTTGAGAAGTGATGAGGCTGGAAAGGGCTTGAGCAGGAGCAGGTAAGGTGCTGGGTCTGGAGGAGAGAAGTCTCCATGGGAGAAGTCCAGCTTGAAGCCAGTGGGCAGGGTCTGGCTATGAGTTGGGGTGGGGTCTCCATGACCGAAGAAGTGGGAGGGATGGGATCAGATCTCAGTGAGAGGATGAGGCAGGGAGGGGCAGACATGGCAGGCAGAGAGAGCAGGTGTGCTCTGTCTAAAACATAAGCCTCCAAGCCAGAGGTTTGGTGGCATGCCATTTGAGTAGGTGCAGCCTCTTGTCCCCAGGGGTGGCCCGATGCCCTGGGTAGCGTCGCCCCAGGTCCCTTTGTTCCAGGTCCCCTAGCGAGGGTTGGTAGCTGCCTTTTGGGTCCAGACAGGCTTCCTCTCAGTGGAATGGGGCCTCAGGCCCCCACCACCTGCCTGGGCTGTTACGTCAGCAGAAGCCTGAGAGGTTCAGCTTTGACCAAGCAGGCTGTGGGCCAGACAGGGCATGCTGTGGGGAGTAGGTGGGCCTGGTCCCCAGCTAAGGGCCAGAGTCCTTGGCAGGGAGTGCCCCAAACCCCAGCAGTCCCCACCATTTCATTGTCCAGCTGGGCAGAGTGCATAGCACAGCTGCCTGGGCCCCAGTGCTGGGCCCAGGCCCAGGTCCACCAGGGTGCCGTGCCTCCTCCACTGGCCCAGGTGAAGCAGGTGGACATGTGAGTGGTGACGACTCAGGAGACAGGAGGGCTGTTTCTGCTTTTGATGTCCTTAAAAAATAGATCCACACAGGAAACCCCCCCACAACCCCACACCATAGTGTGAGAAGAAAGGGGTGCTGAGCTGGCAGGAGTCAGGGCAGGGCCAGACCCCATTTTGCCAAGGACATGCATATCAGGGCCCCTGAGGGCTGGGTGGGCAGAAGTTTCCGTCAGAGACCTTGGAAGATACAGCCTGGGTTATGGGGGTGGCCAGAGCAAGGGGACCCAGGTCCTTACCTTTCAGGTTACCTGCTGCTGGGCGACGCCAGGCCAGGCCCCAGCAGTCCCCTCCCAAGGTGTGGAGGAGAGTGGTGGGGAGGAGGCCCTAATGACCCTCAGACCTACCTGCCTGCTTCCCAGACCCTGGTGGTGCGGTGGGGGTGCGTTGGTATCTGCCATGGGCCCTCTCATTGCATTTCCTACCCAGGATTCTTACCCTGGTCCCAGAGAAGATGGCACTGTGGGGGCTGGCTGCCATCCTCTGGTCCTCTCCTCCCTCAAGCCCAATTTTGGAGGCCCATTTCCTGCCATCAGAGCCCACAGCTCCCACCCCTCAGGGAGTGTCCATTTTGCTCACGGCATGTCCTGGTTGCCATGGCAGCCCTGAACCCGCCTGGAGGGCGCTCTGAAATAATTAGAGGCTCAGTGCCCATGGCTGAGGCCCGCTCCTGAGCGAGGACAGGGACACTGCACTCACCTTTCTCCAGCGTGTCTGCTCACGCTGCCAACTAGGCTGCTACAACACCACTGGCACCGCCGCAGGCCCTCAGGGCCAGAGAGACAGGTCTGTTCTCCTGCCCCGCCCTCCCACAGGACAAGGCTGGGCCCCAGAGCACTGGCCTGGGGCACATCCCAGACACCCAGTATGTAGCAGAGTCCACAGGGGCCCGTCCTGAACCATATGGAATTGGGGAACAGGGCATTTTAGCAAAACCAATGTCAGAAGAGACTGGATCATCGGTGGTAGCAGACTGCCCGCCCCCATGCACTGAGGTATCCACCTGCAGGCGTGTGACTCTCCCATACTCGAGGGGGTGGGAGTGCTGCCAGCCAGCCCCATGTGGGCCAGCTCCCACAGTACAGTTGGCCTGGTGCTGGGGAGGGCTGAAGGATGGGCCCAGCCCCTCTGCTCAGCTGTGAGAGGCTGCCTCAGGGCTACCTCACATCACCTCAAGACATGCTATCAGGGCATTGGAGCCTTCACACCTGTCCCAGAAGGGCTGGCTGGGAGTGGGAGCAAAAGTAGCCCTGTGAAAAGAGCCCCAAAAGGGCCTCGTGGAAGAGGGAACTGTGTGGTTGAAGACTCGGAGGCCCCTAGGGCCTGGCTCACCTGGAAATCGAAGGCCCATGGTGGAAGCAGCTGCCAAGGCCAAGCTGCAAGGGAGAGGCCAAGCTGGGGGCAGCACTGGGTGCCGTGGCAGTAGGTCACAGTGGGCTGTGGTATCAGGCCCAGGAAGGAAACTCTTGCAGCATCCTACTAGCTCCCTCAGGACTCTCCAATGAGTGGCCCTTAGGAAGTCACCCTCCAAGACTAACCACCTGTTCCTGCATTCCCTGGGTTGGGAGTTGCTCCCGTGCCTAGGGTCCTACTGGACATACTCCTTCCAGACTGGCACCCTATGATGTGAGGGCAAGGCCAGCTGGAGGTCCTTCCACTGAGTCCCCACCAGTATGGCCTGAACATCCTCCCAGGGAGGGGTTCTGGGTCCCCAGCTGTGTCCTAGCATCAGCAGGATCCTGATGGGGTGCCTCTCTGATGGACCTTGTTGGCAGCATTGTGGGGGCTCAGTGGTGTCATATGGGCAGTGCTGGCAGCCCCAGGCACACAGGGTATCCTGTGGGACAGCACTGGTGGGCTGGCGGGCAGAGCAGTCGTGGGCTCAGGGCTGCCTTGCCAGCCTTTCTCACCTCTCATTTGTCCTCACAGGCCTCGGGGGATACCCCCACCACTCCAAAGCACCCGAAAGACAGCCGAGAGAACTTCTTTCCTGTGACAGTGGCACCCACAGCCCCTGACCCTGTGCCAGCTGACTCTGCCCAGCGGCCCAGTGATGCTCACACCAAGCCTCGCCCTGCACTAGCTGCTGCCACAACTGTTATCACCTGCCCTCCCTCAGCATCAGCTTCCACCCTGGACCCGTCCAAGGACCCTGGGCCTCCCCGGCCACACAGGCATGAAGCTACGCCCAGCATGGCCTCTCTGGGCCCAGGTGAGTCCCATCCCAGTCCAGAGCTGGGCCCACACCACTGCCACCATCAAGTCCCCCCTGCATGGAGAGTGTGAGTGTGGGTAAGGGAGGCAAGCAGTGCCCACCTGCCCAGTCGATCCCATGGGGTGGCAGGGCAGATGGCTACGGGTCCACTCACCAGTCACTGGCAGCCTCTGTGGCCCTGGTCAGCACATCCTACATCTACCATTCTGAACCTAACCTGGGTGCCTCAGTCTCCCTGTCTGTGAAAGGGGGTGGTGAGGAGGGAGGAAGCAAACACCATCACGGACGTGTTTGCTGCTGTCGTGGTTTCCTCCCCACAAAGGCTTACAGTAAGTAGGAAGGATGGCTTGGTCAGGTAGGAAAAAGGGATACTAGCCCACACCAGGCCTCCCTCGGGGCACTGGAAGGGGTCCTGACCTTCAGCATGCTGCAAGGCCACTGGTATCTGGCCTCAGATACCTGTAAACAGTTCCTGGGTATCAGGCCCTACTGGGTGCAGGGCCAGCAGATCTGCTCAAACCCCATCTCGCCTCATGGGCAAGACAGAAGCCAGCCAGGATGAGGGCAGGGGCAGGTCAGGGGGCTTGTGAAGGAAAACAGAGAGGACAAAGGTGCAGGCAGTAGAGGGCCTTGCTGACCTCGTCAATGAAAGCTCCTGTTCCTTCTAAAACCCAGGATCCATTGGAATGGCAGCCTGCAGGGCAAATGCAGAGCAGACAACTAGGCCACAGATCCTTCCTGGGGGGAGGGGATGTAGAGGCAGCACTGCTACAGCCAGTGAGTGAGAGGGGAGTAGACAAGGCGCCATCCCCCTCGCTGGTCCTGACACCAGCAGCTCTGGCAGCTGCAATTCTGCCAGACTGGGTTCACCTCAGTCCTGGGCCAGGTTCCACCTGCCACCCAGGGCAGGGGGCCCTTCGCTGATGGTTCCCAGGACTCTATGACCACGTGGCCAGGCTCTGAAGACCCTATAATAGGACAGAGATGTTCCCTAACTAATTCATCTCCCCAGCTGGTGGGGCCCCAGGAGAGACCAGCCTGGTCAGAGGGTTCCCTGTGCCCCTGGGGACATCCAGCGATGGATCAGTTTCTGCAACCCTCCCTTTCAGGCCCTCGCCTGCTTCTCCCTCCCTGCCTCAGGGACCCAGCCTGTTTCCTTGCCCCAGACCCGGCACTGGCCCATAGCCTGTGTCACCCCCGGAGGCCCACCTGTCTTCCCAGCTGAATTTCCCGCCCATCTGAACAATGAGGCAGCGACTCTGCAGAAGTGCCCAGCAGAAGGCAGGCCTGAGAGCTCCCACCGACTGTGGGCCTGAGTGGAGGTTGAGTTGAGAAGTCCTTCTCAGCTCTTTCCCATGGTGGCTCAAGCAGCAGGTGCTGATGTTTTCACCTGATGCCATCCACACTGCTTTGAGGATTGTGAACTTGTAGGCATCCTCTAGCCCAGTGAGCCTCGGTTGCACTGGCTGTGGCCCTGTGAGACAAAGAATTACTTCCCTTTGGGTCGGAACCTGTGGCCATTTGTTCCCAGAGGAGGCTGTGAGGGCTTCAGGACAAAAAGCAGTAAAAGAACTAGTGCTAGCTGGGCGTGTTGGCTCACACCTGTAATCCCAGCACTGTGGGAGGCCGAGGTGGGTGGGTCATGAGGTCAAGAGATGGAAACCATCCTGGCCAACATGGTGAAACCCCATCTCTACTCAAAATACAAAAATTAGCTGGGTGTGGCGGTGGGTGCCTGTAATCCCACCTACTCGGGAGGCTGAAGCAGAATTGCTTGAAGCTGGGAGGTGGAGGTTGCAGTGAGCCGACCTCACGCTACTGCACTCCAGCCCGGGCAACAGAGCAAGACTCCATCTCAAAAAAAAGAACTGTAGTGGTTCTACCACCATGTGACCTTGGCCATCCCTTTTCTTCTTTCTGCCTCAATTTCCTGCATAAAATGGATAAGATGAAGATAATGGCACTGCAGGATTTGGAATGGTGCTTGGTATTAAGCAGAGACCTGGCATGGGTTTTGGGTTTTTTTTATATTTTTAGTGGAGACAGAGGTTTCCCCATGTTGGCCAGGCTGGTCTCGAACTCCTGACCTCAGGTGATCCACCTGCCTCGGCCTCCCATGCTGGGATTACAGGAATGAGCCACCACGCCCAGCCTGTTTGTTTTGAAACAGGGTCTCACTCTGTTGCCCAGGCTGGAGTGCAGCAGTGCGATCATGGCTCACTGCAGCCTCAACCGCCCTGGGCTCAGGTGATCCTCCCACCTCAGCCTCCCAGGTAGCTGAGACTACAAGCACAGGCCACTACGCCTGGCTAATTTTTGTATTTTTTGTAGAGATGGGGTTTCACCATGTTGCCCAAGCTGATCTTAAACTCCTGGGCTCAGGAGATCCACTCACCTCAGCCTCTCAAAGTGCTGGGATTACAGGTGTGAACCACCATGCCCCGCCTGGTGATGGTGATTTCAAGGTGTGGGGGTGATGGGAGCCCAGTGCCATAATCAGTTGGTCAGTGTCGGTAGCTGACTCACTCCCATGAAGACCCAGTTCCTGTCCCTCTGTCTCGGGCTGTCTTGCCTTGTACCCGTCTCATACTCTCATCTTGTAATTTTTGACGGTCAGGAATTTACAATGGCTTAGTGGGGTGGAGTTGGCTCAGGGTCTCGCACGTGGTTGCAGTCAAGGTATCATCAGTGCATCTGAGCTCCCTTGGGGTGTTGGCAGCCTCAGGTCCTCACTGGTTATTGGCCAGAGGCCTCGGCTCCTCCCATGGGCCTTTCTATAAACAACTGAGTGTCTCTGTGTCGTGGTGACTGGTTCTCCCCAGAGCCATTGACTCCACCGAGAGAACACAGAGGAAGCCTCGGTGTCTTTTATAACCTAATCTCAGAAGCTACTGAGATCACTGTAGGCCACACACACCTCCCCGGGGTGTGGGAGGGCCCGGTGGATGCCAGGGCCAGGGGTAGCGGGGTAGGGGGCTGGAAGCTGCCTGCTTTCCCTCTGCCTGCCTGTCCCACCGCCAAGCAGGCCAAAGCTGTAATTCACGTCCTTCTCTCCTCTAACTGTTAGATCTAAGAAAGAGGATCTGTTTCCTAGCATACCTTCTTCAGCCTGGAGAGTTGATCCTTTTCTATTCCCATTCCCAAAACCAAATTAAATGGCTTTTTGCCAGGATGAAACTTTTTTTTTTTTTTTTTGAGATGGAGTCTCACTCTGTTGCCCAGGCTGGAGTGCAGTGGCCGGATCTCAGCTCACTGCAAGCTCCTACTCTCGGGTTCACGCCATTCTCCTGCCTCAGCCTCCCGAGTAGCTGGGACTACAGGCACCCGCCACCGCGCCCGGCTAGTTTTTTGTATTTTTTAGTAGAGACGGGGTTTCACCGTGTTAGCCAGGATGGTCTCGATCTCCTGACCTTGTGATCCGCCCGTCTCGGCCTCCCAAAGTGCTGGGATTACAGGCTTGAGCCACCGCGCCCGGCCTAGGATGAAACTCTTGAATGACACTGGGGGCAGGGAGCAGCCCTCAGCTGAGAATGTGCCATTGTAGGCCTGGCCTCTTCCTAATGGCCCGTGCTCGGCATTCCCTGAGCAGCCCCGCTCCGCTTCCATACCTGCCCGCCTCAGGGCTGCCGCAGATCCGCAAGCAGAGGGCGTGTGGCTGGTCATGTTGGAGTGGGCATCCCCCAAGGGTCCTCAGAGCTTTCTGGGGTGGTAACACAGCCAAGCTGAAACAGGCATGTCCCCCCAGAGCCCATCCCACAACCTCTAGAAAGGGGGAAGCACCAGGAACAAGCTGGCCTCAGCAGGGCCAAGGCCCCCCAGGCTTGCTGCAACCGGCTGCTGCAGGGGACGGCAGGTTCTGCCTGCAGAGGCGCCCACCAATTTGAGAGTGTCCAGGCCTGGAGCCACAGCTGGGCTGGGGATGAGGCTGGGAGCCAGGGCTGAGCAATGGCTGAGCCACTTGGGAGGGCAGATTTGAGGATGAATTCTCTAAGGATGCTGTACTCAACGTGTGAGGGAGCCAGGAGGGCAGGTGTAGCAGGGCCCCTGGCAGGTGCTGTTCCCAGGGTGGGCAGCCCTGTCTCCAGTGGGAAGGTGGCCGCGGAAGCAGGCAGGGTGCTCTCAGGTGCCCCTCTTCCCTAGGGAAGAGCTCACCCATCTACCCAGGCTGTGCTGACCAGGCCGTGGCCCCATGCAGCATTTGCATCCAGAGAGCTCGGGGTCAGTCAGGGCTCTTGTGTCCCCAGAGGGACCCTGGCACTGCCTGTCCAGGCATCTCTCTCCTCTGGGCACGTGCTTATCTCCTTTGCCATGTGCCTGCCCACCACAGCCCAGGACCTGGTTCCATGAACAGCTGCTAGAACAGTGCCTGGCCTTAGAAGAGGAAGACCCCTCTCTCTGAGGCAGTCAGGCCATCTAGGGTGAGGGGAGTGGAGCAAGGCGGGAGGGTGGAACAGGGGTTCCCAAATCTAGACTCAAGTAAGGGCACCACCCCTGAGCATGGTGAAGGGGGCTGGAATGCTGGCCCTCATGCAGGTCCCTAGAGGCCAGGGGGAGACAGAGCCAGGCCCAGAAGCCTCCTGGGATATAGGGCCTGGGAGACAACCAGCCCAGACCTGGCACCTGGCTCATGGGTCTGCGCTGAGGAGCAGGGAGAGTTGCCCCAGTGGCACAGGATTTTGACCTGGCCACCTGCTTCCCACAGAGAACTCAAGTCGTGGGGTAGCTGGGGGAGCTCCAGACAGCCCTTTTCTGCAAGATGGATCCCCAAGTAGGCCCCTCCCCTCAGCCCCCCTCACCATAGTGCTCCTCATAAGGCAGCCAGGTAGCCTGGGGAGGGAGGATGCCTGCCCCTGCCTCATCCTGCAGAATACCACAGCAAGAAAGCCAGGTGCCTGCCCTTCCACCCCCACTGAGGGGTGTGTCCAGCCAGGCTGCCGGCCTGCGGAAGGGCCACAGGACTGAGAGAAGGCCTGCTTGGTGGGTGTGTACCCAGCCCTGGTGAGCCCTGACCTGCCTGCAAGAGGTAGGGGAGTGGCTGGGAGCTTGGCAGGAGGAGCCTTCTGAGGATCTCATCCTTGCCAGACAGTGTTTCAGGGGCTGGACCTGGGAATGACAGTGAGCAAAGGAGGGAGTGGCCCGAGGGGGTGGAGGCTTGAGACAAGGCCTCAGCCAGCCTGGGGCAGGAGCTTCAGGCAAAGCAGCCCGATGGGCATGGCCATGGCTCCTGAGGCCTCTGCCTAGCCCAGCAGTCTCCTGCTGGCCCCAGCTTTGTACTGGGAGCTGTCACTCCTGCTGACCAAGGAGGGGAGCTGGCACCCCCTGCTGGAGAGGACAGAGGGCTTCCTGGCAGAGGAGTGGGATGGGGAGGCGGGGGCGGGCTGGAAAGGCAGTGGTTGATGAACAGTGTGATGGGAGAGTCCAGGCCTGAGTGAGAAGACGGGGAGCAGCAAGGGAAGCGAGGGCCATGTGGAGGGTGGGGGCAGGGCTTGGAGGCCTGGGAACTGGGGACCGATGCTGAGTAACCGCCTGACCAGCAGCCATATGGACAGCATTTGCCTCTTAGGCCCATCCTGGCCTTGGCACAACTGAGCCCAATTCCTGGCCCCTGCCTCAGGCCAGGAAAGGTGTAGCTGGCTGGACAGGAGCCACAGTGCCAGCATCCACTTTGGTCTTAGTTGGGTTGTTTGGGTTTTGGTCCTGATCTTGTTTCTGAATGCTGCTTATGTGAGCTGGAGGGAGAGTGGACACCACCCCGCATCCCCTCTCACTGCCTTTTGATGGGATCTTAGAGAGGCTGGGCCTCGAAGACTCAGGTGTGGCCCCACTGGATCAGGTGTACAGCCCTCTTGGGGGCGGGGAGCCCTCTGGGGGTGGGGAGCCAGCCCCCACCAGTGTCCTCTTGGGTGGTGAGTGATTTCTTGGCAGCACCAACCCGGGCTGCCCTGTGGAGGGGAGAGACGCCTCAGCCAGGACCCCAGCATTGGCCATGCTCCCCTGCCCAGTGTCCCAGGGCACAGCCTGGGCCCATGGGACCTGGAACAGATGCATGGGAGCCTGTGGGGTGGATGAGTCCATTACCCGTGGTGAGCCCATGTCCCCACAGAGGGAGAAGAGCTGGCGAGAGTGGCAGAGGGCACGGGCTTCCCACCCCAGGAGCCACGGTGCAGTGCGCAAGTGAAGACGGCCCCCACAAGTTCCCCAGCAGAGCCACACTGCTGGCCAGCAGAGGCTGCCCCAGGGACAGGCACCGAGCCCACCTGCAGCCAGGGTAAGGCGAGTTGGGAGCAGCCCAGCACCAGCCCGCAGGAGGCTGCCTCACAGCTGGCAGCCAGGGTGGGTTTCCTGTCCTGGCCTTGGAGGGCAGGGCCTGGGGATGCCCCGTGGAATGAGATGGGGAGGAAATGGGGGTAGTGCAGGCCGGAGAGGGGAGCCAAGGGAGAGGCCCAGGCTGAAGAGTTTGGCTCATGGCCCATTGTGTCAGGGGCTGGGTAAAGAGGGACACCAGAGGCTTATTCTGTCCCTGGCATCATGGAAGGGTACTAGCGAGGGCAGGCAGCCTGCTTGGGCGTACTGCAAGACCCAGGCTGAGCCCAGAGTGGGGAAAGAGGGGCAGTCATGGACAGGGAGGAGCATGGGCCCCGTGACAGACACTTGAGGGACATCAGCAGCAGGCAGAAGGGTGGACAGGTTGGGCTGGGCCAAGCAGGCGTCCCTGTCGGCAACCACGTCAGATTCTAGCCCTGGCCTCTGTCCGGCCTGTTCCCACCAGCTGCTCCAACCAGGCAGGCCTCTTGGGGACTCCTCCTGGCGTGGGCCTCCCACAGACCACTCGGGATGGCAGGACCTGGCGCCAGCCCCTGGGGGCCAGGCATGGGCTCTGTGTAAACCCCATTCCTTTTAAAGCCATGGGGCTGCAGAGGAATGTGGAGGCGAGCCAGGCCAGCCGGGTCCTCCCGGCTCATGCAGCTCCCTAGAGGCTGCCAGGCCTGCAACTGTCCCAGCTTTCAGGCTCTGGGCAAACTCAGCCCCTTGCTCCCTCTGGAGGATGAGGTGAAAGTGGAGGCCCTGGAGCCAGCCCAGTGACCACACCTAGCTGAGTGACCAGCTCTGGGCTTCAGTGTCCTCCCTGGGGCATAGACACCAATAGGACATGGATCCTAGGATGGTTGTGGGGATGTGACAGTTCATGCAAGCATGATGCCTGGAGGTCTTACAGAACCCAGCAAGGCTTGGGGAGTCTCAGGCCCTGGGCTTTTTGAGTTCATGGTGTTACTGGGTGAGGTTCACAGTCCCAGCTCCCCACAGCCCAGGGCCAGAGTTGGGTCCCTGCAGGCTTGAGCCAAGTATCTGCCCAGGGTAGAAGCCTTGGAGCCTGCCAGCCAGCACAAACTACACAGCATAAAGACCCAGGACCAGTGGGGGCGAGATAAAGTGCTCACTGTGTGATGCAGCAGGCAGGAGGTGCTCTTGGTCCCTTTGTCTTCCAGAGGGGAAACTGAGGCCTGAGCCGAGAAGGGAAGGGGAGGCTCAGGAGGCTGCGAGTGAGACTCAGCCCCTGAGCTCTCCCCCAACAGCCGCCAGCTCCAAGGCCCCCAGCGGTGGGAGTGCCCAGCCACCAGAGGGTCACCCAGGCAAGGCAGAGCCCAGCCGGGCTAAGTCCCGCCCCCTGCCCAACATGCCAAAGCTGGTCATCCCCTCCGCCGCCACCAAGTTCCCCCCTGAGATCACCGTCACGCCACCCACCCCAACCCTGCTCTCCCCCAAAGGCAGCATCTCGGAGGAGACCAAGCAGAAACTGAAGGTGACCTCAGGGGCTGGGCTGGAACCACGTGTGTGGGTGGGCGGCACAGGTTACAACGGGACCTGGGGGGGGTGGGGGTGGCAGGAGGGGCTGGGGGTGTAGGTGAGGATGGCATAGGGGCCTGGGACAGGGGTGAGGGTGAATCGGGAGCCTGGGGCAGGGGTGAAGGTGGCAGAGGGGTTTGGGGCAGAGCCCAACCATCCCTGACTAGTGTCCCGCTCGGCCCTCTCTGCAGTCAGCCATCCTTTCTGCCCAGTCTGCTGCCAACGTGAGGAAGGAGAGCCTGTGCCAGCCGGCCCTGGAGGTCCTGGAGACATCCAGCCAGGAGTCCTCACTGGAGAGCGAGACAGACGAGGACGACGACTACATGGACATTTGAGGGGCCCCTGCAGCCCCACCGCCACGCCCCAGGAGACCGGCCAGGCCTGGGATGCCCTGGAATGCCCCCTCAGCCTGGACCCTGGGCAGGGCCAGAGGCCCACGTGGGATGCCACTCCCCACACAGCCCCCAGGCCTGCCCAGTCCACCTCCTCATGGCATTCACCCTGTACCCAGGTCAGGGCTGTCCACACCACGTGGGAGCCCAGAGGAGGAGGGGTCCACCTTAGCCATGTGAAGGTGGATTGGTCGCCATCTGCACGCCAGGCGGCATCCTTTTCTATGAAATGTTGACTTTCTAAATCTGCCCACACCCAGCTGGCCATGTCCACCCCTCGACGCCGGGATGAGCCGGCTGTGCCCGTGTCACAGTGGAGGGGTCCTTTAGGGCCAGGCTCGCCCCTCACTTTTTTTGGTTGCTTTTCTAATAAAGATGGAACAGTTGTCTTTGCCTCTTTGCTCACCTCTAGGGGGCAGTCCCGCAGAGTCTCGGGTGGAGGGTTGCTGTCCCCAGGGATTCTGGGCCTGGGCCTTTACTGCCATAGCCCATAGGGCAGGGCCCAGCCCCCATCCTTCTCCAGCATCTCAGGGATCAACCAGGCAACCAAAGCAGCGACTGGGGGTGCCCAGTGGGGTAAGGAGAGTGCCGGTTTGGGGCTGGGCCGGGCAGACGCCTCCAGTGCAGCTGGAGCCGGGCCTCAAAGGGGCGTTAGGTGCATCCCCAGAACTCCCCCGGCTGTTGGTGGGTGGGAGGCTGTAAGGTGGGAGGGCAGGCAGGACTGGGGCTGCTGAGAGGCTGGGAGGAGGGGCCGTCAGGGAGGGAAAGGGGGGATGGGGCCGGCAGGGAGGACACTTAGTCCCAACACCATCGCCCTAACAGGGCCAGTCAGAGAATAGCTGTGGGGCTCAGTGCAAGACGTAAATATGAAGCCCCTTGTTCAAAAATGATTAAGGATTTTTTTTTCTTTTCTTTTTTTTCTTTTTTCTTTTCTTTTCTTTTTTTTTTTTTTTTGAGGCAGTCTCACTCCATCTCCCAGGCTAGAGTGCAGTGGCACGATCTCAGCTCACTAAACTTCCGCCTTTCGGGTTCAAGCGATTCTCCTGCCTCAGCCTCCCAAGTAGCTGAGACCACAGGCACACGCCACCACTCCCGGCAATTTTTGCATTTTTAATAGAGATGGAGTTTCACCATATTGGCCAGGCTGGTCTCGAACTCCTGACCTCAAGAGATCCACCCACCTTGGCTACCCAAACTGCTGAGATTACAGGCGTCAGTCACCATGCCTGATCAAAAATGATTAAGGATTTTAAAGCAGCCCCTACAGAGCATTAAACAAGCCCCTGAAGCTGGCCCCGCCCCTGAAGGTTCCAGGCCCATCTGTTTTGGGGATGTACAGGTTCCAGGGGCCCAAACCCACCCTTCACCACCCTCTTCCCCTCCCAGCACCACAGGGGCCCTCCTGGCCCCTGGGACCGCCCACGAAGCAGGCTCTCTGTCCAGGATGGAGATGGGGACCCTCCTCACTGCCCTGTGCCCCTCATGGGCTGGACACGCCCACCACCCAGGAAGGAAGGCGTAAAGGGCTGGGCACCGCCCTTGTGGAACCAGAGGCTTGGCGGCCCTAGATGGTTCTGGCTGAACCCGCCTTCGGAGGGCTGAGATGAGCCCGCCGGCCGCAGTTACTCAGCTGACGCCCCCTCCCTGCAGGGCCTGGGGTAAGGAGCTTCCCAGACTGCACACCTAGCCCCCACCGCACTTCCATCATCTCCGGACACACACAGCAAGGGTGCCCAGGCCAGAAACAGGAAGCAGCAGCTCTTCGTCCTCCTGTTCCCGGGAACCGTCTCATCCAACCCCCAACACCCCTCCCTGGAGCCTCACCTCAGGGACACCTCGGACCCTCCCCTGCACCCAGTGCTGTAGGGAGAAACCTCAGCCCTGGGCCCGGGATGAGTGCCCTCGCCAGCCTGGGATCAGGAGACAGGCTCTCCCTGGCTCAGTGAAACTAGGCCTCATAAAACTTAGAAACTAGGCCTCACATAGAAAAAAGTTAACACCAGGTGGCTCTGGATAGGGTCCCACCCTGCCTTGATAGGGTCCCACCCTGATAGGGTCCCACCCTGCCAATTCCGGGAAACAACCCCATGGGGTCCCACCCTGCCAATTCCAGGGGTCCCACCCTGCCTCGAAGTTCCCGGAATCAGCAACTCCAAGAAAAAAACCTCATAAGGTCCTGCTCTAACCAATTAGAACAAAACACCTTGCTCAGGCCATAGCTAGACCCAATTACCACGCGCCTAAAGCTTTGTTTGAATTTCGCGCCTTAAGCTGTGTTTGAACTTGTGTTTGCCTATATAAACAACCTGTAACAAGCACTCGGGGTCCCAGGGCCAACTTAGAGCTTGGGACCCTAGCGCGCTAGTAATAAATAACTCTCTGCTGTGAATCTTGTGTCGGTGGTCCTTCGCGGCGACCCCTGCCCAGGAGGGAATCGACAGTTCGGTTCCAACATCAGCAGCTGAGTGTCCACTCACAGGACACTCACCTGCAGAGGTGCCCTGAGCGCCGTTGTGGGTTAAGGGACTTTCTCCTCTCTGGAAACAGTCGCTGGGAAGCTGAAGGTCTTGAGGGCCTCTCACCAAATGTCTTTGGGAGGTGGGAAGACATCAAATGTGGGTGTGGCTTCCCTGGAACAGCTGTGTGTGGGGACTCAGGAGCCAAGTCCCCCAGCGCACGCCTCTAACACCTTCAGTAAGGGCCACCCCTCTGGAGCCACAGGTGGCTGCCAACACGCTGTGGTTCCCAGCAGGCACCACCCAGGCAAGAGAGAGAACAGGCCGGGGAACAATGGACTGGCCTGGCCCCAAGTGCTGGGCAGATCAGAGACCAGATGGCCTAAGCTCATGCCCTGGGGCCAGCTCTGACTCCCTGCAAGTGTGGCAAGAGTCCCTTTTGGACACCTTGAGAAGCTGCAGCTGGGAGAGGACCACCCGCCTGTCTGGACATCCAGCCCAGATGGCAGGGCCCAAGTGACCAATCCCAGGCCACAGCCCTTACCGCCCACCCTGGCTGCAGGGGCTCCCAGAAGCCAACAAGGGCCTGACTTGGCCTTGCCTGTCCACATCTGAGCTTCAGTTTCCTCATCTGCTCAAGAAGGGGAGGGAAACACTGATTAGATTATGCAAACTCTGAGTGGCAGGATTAGGTGTGGCTGGGAGAGTCAAGGCTCCCCAGTGTGGTGGCATCTCTGGAGCCCGGGGATGGGCCCTGTCTCCCTTCTGGCCCCCCAGCTGGGCTTGAGTACTTCCTCTCCCCTCCCTCCTTCCTCCCTCCGGAGGGGTCCCCTGCAGAGCTGCCTCAGCCCCAGGGCTCAGCCTGTGTCGGACCCAAACAGCTCCCGCATCCTGGGAGGATGAGTTGGGAGCACCTCCTTCCTGCAGGAAGATGAGGGCTAGAGATGGAGGTCAATGTCAGGGCCACAGAGGCTAGAATCCTGCCTGGAGCTTAAACAGCCCTGCCTTACCCACCCTGTGCATCCCATCCTCTGCTGCAGCCCCGCCCGGCACACCCTGCACACAGGGCGGGGCTGGGACCCAGGGTCTGAGCTTTGGCCTCTGGACATCCGGCTCATCGCCTGCCAAAGGCCCTACAGCTGGAGGCTCCAGCCTCCTCACCCTCCCACAGGGTCCCAGGGCCGACCCATGCCTGCGGGCCAGGAATGTGCTAACGGGGCAGGTTGGGCCTTGCTGGTCCACGCAGGCACCTGTGGACTTTGAGAGGGGACCTGGCGGGGAGGGGCGAGGAGGGGCGGGGCGGGGCGGGGCGGGGCGGTGCCGCAGAGTGCAGGGCGGGCGGGGCCAGGCCGGCTGGGAATGAGCTTCTCTGGCCGCCTTGCCTCAGAGCCACTGCACTGCTGGCTGCAGACACAGACTGCACCATGAAGCCAGCCCTCCTGCCCTGGGCCCTGCTGCTGCTGGCGACAGCCCCCGGCCCAGGCCCTGGACCCGCAGCAGGTATGCCTCCCTGCCCTCCTGTGCCCCCATCTGTCTGTCCATCTGGCTGCAGCCAGGCCTGGGGAGACGCCCCTCTGGGCTCAGCCTCTGTCCATCTGTCAGGCCATTTGTGGCTGTGCTAGGGGTGGTGGGAAGAAATTCTGAGGGTCCATGTCGTGGGGCAGCCCATGGGGATGGGAGATCTGAGCCAGGCCCACCCTAAACCCGCTGGGAGCTAGGAGGGAGGCGGGGGAGACCAGCAGAGGCCTCAGCCTGCGTCCCCAGTCCTGACAGGGCGGGATCGCGGAGGGGGAGCCAGGATTGTGGGTCCTCATCAGGGTGGGGCTGAATCCGGGAAAGTCTAGGGGAAGCCCCGAACTCTAGAACCAGGACACTGGCCACAGGCCACCCCCCACCCCACTTCCCATTCACCCTCCTGCCACTTATCTCACTTGCAAGCATCTCTCGGCCTCCTTCCCCGACCCCTGTGCGCCACCACATCCTTGGCCAGTACATATTTATTGTTGTTCTTAAGTGCCAGGCACTGCACTTAGTGGAGTGGGGCCAGCGGGGTGGCTCAGGCCTAGGCCTGGCCCTTGACTGGCCTCTTTTGATGGGGGATGGGGAAAGGCCAGGGACGTACGATTCCGTCCTGGGTGCAGGTACCCGCCCCAGTCCCTCCCTGCA
The DNA here is from genome assembly GCF_043159975.1 of Macaca nemestrina. NCBI lineage: Eukaryota > Metazoa > Chordata > Mammalia > Primates > Cercopithecidae > Macaca > Macaca nemestrina. The sequence continues at coordinate 90,710,340 of NC_092139.1, read as the reverse complement.
ACCCTTCCTTCATGCCAACCCCTGGAAATATGGCCCTGCCGCAGGTCTCATGGCCCATAGGAGATGCTTTGGGCCCGGCGCTCACAGCCCCTCACGGTGTGCACCCCCACTTCCCTTTCCCCACTGCTGGGACCCCTGCTTGAAATGTCCCTCCTCTCCCCAAAAAGGAGGGGAGCAGCCCTGGCCTTCTGCCCTGAGGGCGGGGTTCTCTTTGGGGTCTCAATTGCAGTCCCTGGGAGAGTGAGAAGGGTCAAGTTCAGACCCTGCACCATTCCCTACCAGGCCTCGAATGGGACTCTTGGCAGCCATGTCCCCCTGCCAATCCAGGCAAGCAAGAGGGGTTCTGCAGGCTTCAGGCCCCTCGGAAGGTGCGCTGTCCACAGACACTCTGGGGAGCCAAGAGAGGTCAAGGGCTCCGGCTACCGTGGCCCTCTGAGGACCCCCACCTGTGGAATAGAGGACTTGGTGGCTGAAGTATAGTCATGCCCAGGGGCTTCTCCTGACCCTGCAGGGCTGAGCGGATGCAGCCTTTTGCCTCTTCTCGCTGCATTCTAGCCCGTCAGGGCAACAGCCAGATGGTCTGTGCTAAGATTCATCCTATCCCCACGGGCCCTGTGCCTTTCTACCATGTCCACGTGGTGGCCAGTGCAGCTCCCGGCCATCGTTCTCCTGGGATGCTGCTGTCCAATGGGCTGTGGGAGGAACAGAGACAGGCCTTGCACGTGGGGCAGCCAGTCCAGCACCCGCCAGGCCAGGCCCTCAGCATCCTCTCCTCCAGATGCCCAAGACAGCTGCTCCATGCGCTGTGGCGCCCTGGACGGTCCGTGTTCCTGCCACCCGACGTGCTCCGGCCTTGGCACCTGCTGCTTAGATTTCCGGGACTTCTGCCTGGAGATCTTGCCCTACTCAGGCTCCATGATGGGCGGCAAGGACTTTGTGGTGCAGCACTTCAAGATGTCCAGCCCCACAGACACCAGTGCGATCTGCAGGTTGGGAAGCCCAGGAGGCCGGGCACCGGGGCCCCACACCCCCATCCCCGTGCGTGCTGAGGGCTCAGACCCACTGGCTGGCTGAGTGGAGCCCCTCAGACCCAGGACAGGCAGGAGGGCACAGGGACGACTGGCTGGCTGGGTTCCCCAGGGAGGTCGGGGGCCCGGACTGTCGAGAGGCTCAGCCTGTGATGGCCCAGCCCCTCCTACCACCACTATGCCCGTAGGTTTAAGGAGAGCATCCAGACCCTCGGCCATGTGGACTCCTCCGGGCAAGTGCACTGTGTGTCACCCCTGCTCTATGAGAGCGGCCGCGTCCCCTTCACCGTTTCACTGGACAACGGCCACTCCTTCCCTCGCGCGGGCACCTGGCTGGCTGGTGAGCCCTCAGCCCTCCTCCCTACCCACAGCCTGCCCCCACGGGGACTTTCCCCAGCACTCATCTATGCACACCAAGACTTGGCCCGCCCGTGCCCTGCCATTCTGGCTGAACCAGTCCCTTAGGAGGCCTGCCCACCTTCGAGAGTTCCTTCAGCTCCTCTCCACTCCCTGGCATCCAGACAGCGATCCCAGCCCAGAGTGAGTGGGAGCTGCAGGGGTCCCTAGAGAGGTGGGCCGGTGCCTATCCACTGAGCTCCGCCACGCCAGGGCAGGGGAGAAGCCGGGTGGAGGCTAGAGGCGTGGGCAGTGGAGGGAGGGCAGGCCCCTGCCTCTGCGGCCTCAGTGTCCTTTTCTGCCGTGAGGGCCGGAGACACCATCACCCAGCTGCTGCCGTGCATTGGCCCTGGGGGCTCCCACAGCCCTTGAAGACTTAGGGCCTCCTCCCTGCACCCCCTGGGCCCAGGCCCTCACTCACCCCTCACCTCCCCGCCCAGTGCACCCCAACAAAGTGTCGATGATGGAAAAGAGCGAGTTGGTGAACGAGACGCGTTGGCAATACTATGGCACCGCCGACACCTCAGGCAACCTCAGCCTGACCTGGCACGTCAAGGCACTGCCCACGCAGACCGTCACCATCGAGCTGTGGGGCTATGAGGAGACAGGTGAGGCCAGCTGAGGGCTGGGGTGGCATCCAGAGCTTTGGGCCCCCAGAGGTGGGAGGAAGGGAGTCCCAGCTGTGTGGGGACAGGAGGGGAGTTTCCAGGTGGGGCTGAGGAGGGAAGGGGATCCCAGGCAGAGACTGGGGATTCGGATGGAGGGAAGTGCAGGTCAGGGGGGTCAGGCAGGTGGGAGGGGTCAGCTGCGTGGGGCCTGGCTCCCGGGGAGGAGGCTCATGCGGAACCCCTGCATGGCTGGCATGGCCCTGGGCCCAGCTTCCAGTAGGGACATGGATCCTGGAGTGTGGCAGGAGGTGGTGGTCACCCAAGCCAGGGTCCCTGCTAGAACACCGCCTCCTAAGGGGACTGCCTGGCGGTCCATCCACCCACCTGTCAGGCTGCTGTAGGTGCCAAGGCCTGGGGCCAGGCCTCCAAGAAGCCCCAGGGCTAACCAGGCCTCCTCTCCCTCAGGAATGCCCTACTCACAGGAGTGGACTGCAAAGTGGTCGTACTTGTACCCCCTGGCCACACACATCCCCAACTCTGGCTCTTTCACCTTCACCCCAAAACCTGCTCCTCCCAGCTACCAGAGATGGCGAGTGGGTGCACTTCGGATCATTGACAGCAAAAATTATGCGGGGCAGAAGTAAGGAGGCGTGTAGGCGCAGGTGATGGGCAGAGGGCCTGGCTGCCTGCGGCCCATCGTGCTTGCCTGCGCAGCCCGGGTTGGGGGTGGGGAGAGTGGGTGACCATGGGGTGGTGTGGCCTGGCCCCAGCTCCAGCATCATTGTCTCCACAGGGACGTGCAGGCGCTCTGGACCAATGACCACGCGCTGGCCTGGCACCTGAGCGATGACTTCCGAGAGGACCCTGTGGCCTGGGCACGCACTCAGTGCCAGGCCTGGGAGGAGCTGGAGGATCAGCTGCCCAGCTTCCTGGAGGAGCTGACGGACTGCCCCTGCACCCTGACCCAGGCCCGGGCGGACTCCGGCCGATTCTTCGTGAGCCTTCCATCAGGGCCCAGGAGAGGGGATGAGGGTGTCACCTCCCCACTGAGGACAGCACCAGGGGAGGCAGACAGAGGTGTCCTGGAGGGTGGGGCGGGGGTCTCAGGGCACCTGCAGAGTTGGCCTCGGGAAGGGGATGACAGAACCGGAGGCCACTGGGTGACAGCCACCTGCTGCTCTGCAGACGGACTACGGCTGTGACATGGAGCAGGGCAGTGTGTGCACCTACCACCCCGGGGCCGTGCACTGTGTGCGCTCTGTGCAGGCCAGGTGAGCCCCCAGGCTGGGGCCGGGGTGGGGACTGGGGACAGGGGTGGGCTCCCAACAGTGGCCTGGCCGTGACCCACTGGCTCCCGCAGCCCTCGGTACGGCTCGGGTCAGCAGTGCTGCTACACAGCGGACGGGACGCAGCTCCTGACGGCTGACTCCAGCAGCGGCAGCACTCCCGACCGCGGCCATGACTGGGGCGCACCCCCGTTCCGCACGCCACCCCGAGTGCCCGGCATGTCCCACTGGCTCTATGATGTCCTCAGCTTCTATTACTGCTGCCTCTGGGCACCCGACTGCCCCCGCTACATGCAACGGCGGCCCTCCAATGACTGCCGCAACTACCGGCCCCCGCGACTAGGTGGGTGCCATCCTGTGCCCCGGACCCTGGGAAAGATCGGGCTGGGCTGGGGTGCACCCCACCTGACCCTCCACTCTCACCCCAGCCTCCGCCTTCGGAGACCCACACTTTGTGACCTTTGACGGCACCAACTTCACATTCAATGGGCGCGGAGAGTACGTGCTGCTAGAGGCAGTGCTGACTGACCTGAGGGTGCAGGCGCGGGCCCAGCCCGGGAGGATGTCCAACGGTGAGGCCAGGGCTAGGGGCTGCTCTGGGTGGCGCAGGGTAGATCCAAGGTGGGAGGCTGGAGCCAAGTGGCGCCCGTTCCGCTTCCACCACCACAGGCACACAGACCCGTGGCACAGGGCTGACTGCAATGGCCGTCCAGGAGGGCAACTCAGACGTGGTGGAGGTCAGGCTGGCCAACGGGACCAGAGGTCTGGAGGTGCTGCTGAACCAGGAGGTGCTGAGCTTTGCCGAGCAGAGCTGGATGGACCTGAAGGGTGAGTAGTCCAGCCACGCAAGGCTTCGGGCTGCCCTCACCTCCTCCCCATTCCTGCGGGGAGACTGAGGGGAAGCCCTGGGACTTCACGCCTCTCCCAGCCCTGGCTAGAGGCCTGGGCGGTCCGACCTCAGGCCTTCACACCCACCAAGGTGCCCACATCATACCCACCTGGTCAAAAGCCAAGAGGCCAGGATGGGGGGACATGTCCTCCCTACGGAGCATCCCAGGAGCCATCTGGAGGGAACTCACCCGGTAACGTTCACCGCTGGCCTGCACAGAGCCACTCTTGTGCTCCTGTCTCTCCCTCAGTCCTCAAAAGCCACTGCAAGGTCGCCAGCCCTGCACGGTTAAGGATGCCCCTGGCAAGCGGTAGCTCCAGCATCCGAACCCCTTGCTTCAGGGAACTGAGCGAATGAAATGATTCCTGGTTGGGATGGGTGGGGACCTGGGAGGGGCCTGTCAGCACTGAGGGTGCAAGGACCCTCGGGACGTGCCCAGGCAGGTGTGGCTGCTGCAGCCAAGGCCAGAGGGACCCACACATGCATCTCAGCATGGGGGGTTCACCGCAGGGGCTGCACCTCAGGTGCCGCTGGGGGTTCCACCACAAGCAAGGCAGGAGTGGTGGAGGGTCATGGTCAGCAGAATTGGCCCTGGGGACGCCCTCCCTTCCCCTGCAGATGCCCTCACCCACAGCCCCTGGGTGCCAACCACCCTGTCCTGGGGCTGCAGGAGGGCAGAACATGGTGTCCACAGCAGGTGACCCTGACCCGTCCCACTTGTGCCCAGGAATGTTCCTGTCGGTGGCTGCCAGGGACAGGGTCTCCATCATGCTGGCATCAGGGGCCGGCCTGGAGGTCAGCGTGCAGGGCCCGTTCCTGAGTGTGTCCGTCCTGCTGCCTGAGAAGTTCCTCACCCACACCCACGGCCTCCTTGGAACACTGAACAATGACCCCACCGACGACTTCACCCTGCGCAGCGGGCGCGTCCTGCCCCCGGGCAGCAGTCCCCGGGAGCTGTTCCTGTTTGGGGCTGACTGTGAGTGACCGTGGAGTATATGGGGCAGACGGGGCGGGGACTGGGGGAAACATGGCACGGGCGGGGCTTGGGGACCAAGGGAAGCCACGCCCAGCCAGGCCCCCGTCGTGTATCTTCCAGGGGCCGTGCACAACGCGTCCTCCCTGCTCACCTACGACTCCTGGTTCCTGGTCCACAACTTCCTGTACCAACCCAAGCATGACCCCACCTTCGAGCCCCTCTTCGCCGGTGAGACCACCCTCAACCCCAGCCAGGCACAAGAGGCAGCCAAACTATGTGGCGACGATCATTTCTGCAACTTCGATGTGGCGGCCACTGGGAGCCTGAGCACGGGCAATGCCACTCGGGTGGCCCACCAGCAGCACCAGCGTCGCATGCGGAGTCTGCAGCCAGGTGAGGGCGGGCGGGGGAGGTGGGCACCTTGTCCTGGGACAGGAACCCCCAGGGTGGCCAAATGTGTGGATGCATGGCAGCTCAGGCCTGTTGTCTGCACTCTGCCCCCATCCCAGTCGTGTCCTGTGGCTGGCTGGCCCCACCTCCCAATGGACAAAAGGAGGGCAACAGGTACCTGGCGGGTTCCACCATCTACTTCCACTGTGACAACGGCTACAGCCTGGCCGGGGCAGAGACCAGCACCTGCCAGGCTGATGGCACCTGGTCCTCACCCACCCCGGAGTGCCAGCCAGGTGAGGACACTCTGCTCATATACCTGCCTGCACCTGTCCCCACTCACCACCCCAGAGGGCCCCTCGCTGACACTCGCTCCCCCACCAGGACGCAGCTACACGGTGCTGTTGGGCATCATCTTTGGGGGCCTCTCGGTGGTGGCGGCGGTTGCGCTCGTCTATGTGCTGCTGCGACACAGGAAGGGCAACATGTGAGACCCCCCGGCCCCTGTGCCGAGACCCTGGGGCAGCCGGTGGGACCGCTGAGCCTACTTCTAACTGCGTCTCTGTTGCAGGCACATCTGGGGCACACAGCCCTGATGGGAGCATCTCGTCTGTGAGCACCAGGCCAAGACTCCTGAGAACAGGCACCCCAGTCCTGCTACTCCCGCATCCCCAGGACCAGACACCTGGGACCCAGACACTCGATACCTGGGCTTTTAACCCCCTACTCTGTCATCTCAGACCTCAGGCAGGAGGCCCAGATTTCCAACACCCAAGCCCCGTGCTAGCAGCGCTCCGTGCTGTTCCCCAAATGCTCACGGCTCTAATCCCCTGAAACTTCATACCCTGGGATTCTAATACCTGTGTCCTGAGCCCTTTCACGCCCACACCTGAGCCTCAGATTCCAATACCTCACTCCCCAGAGCCTGACGCCAGGGCCCCTGACTGCTGATCTGTGGAGGCCTGCTCCCTGACCGTGCGGGCACCAGTGCAGTGCTGCCTTGATTCCTGGACCCCTGGGCCCAGCCTGGGACTCCAGATGGGGTGAGAACAGGCCCCAGAACCCCAGGGCAGACAGCAAGACCCCCAGCGGCAGAGACCTCCCTCAGGACTCCAGGCTTGTAATTTCGAACTCTTCTGGAAGGTCACTCAGGAACACCCTCCCTGCCTGTGCAAGGAGAAAACAAGCACCTTGTTTTCTTCCCTGGTCTCCTGGTGTTCATGTGGCGCCCTGGTTCTGGAGAGTTCCATGACCGCCCCGCGGGGTCACCACCGACAGTATCCAGAGTGAGGCAGGTCTGAGCCCAACCTGCTTCTTCCACACGCAGGTTGCCGGGGATGCTCCCTCCCCAGGCTCGCTCTCCATGTGTGCAGTGGGATGGAGAACTGTGGCCGCTTCGTGGCGTGGGGAAGCCGCCAACACAGCACAGGGCTCACTTGGGTTTCTCAAGAGATGGAGAGGGACAGCCCTCCCCCAGCACAGGTGCCACCCCCTCACCACGTCCTGGCGCGCTCTGGCAAGCACTGCCCTGCAGCCTCAGCTCCTTGGCTGGGAGCAGTCACTGGCAGGGTCAGCTCCAAGTCCTCAGGAGACCAGCGCCCAGGCTCCTTAGCCCAGGAATGTCCAGAATCTGGGCACAGAGCCCAGGCCTCAGCCGCCGTGGCCCACCTGAGCAGCTCCTCTGCACTTCCTGTGGGGCTCGGCATGGAGGCACAGCCCCCGAGGCTGCTGGAGGATGACCAGGGCCTATCAACCTTTGTGGAGAGGGTCCTGAATGGGGGCTCAGGCAGGGTAGCATTGGTCAGATTTGCCCCTTAGGTCTCAGAGAAAGTGCTGGAGAGGGTGAGGCTGGAGGTTGGGGACTGGGTGGAGAACACCAGGTGGGGAGTTGAGCAGCCTCAATGTGGCCTGCAGCGCTTGGAGTGGCCACATGGGGGCAGCAGAGTGTAGGAACAGCGAGTCTGGGTGGCGGGAGGTTGGGAGGGCAGTCAGCCCCGCCCTGCAGCTGGATCAACAGGGTTGGTCACAACCGCAGCCAAGGTCTGCGCACAGCCCACCCTTCTGCCTCCCCTCACCTGGGCCATCCCCCCCATCTCAGGAGTGTTGAAGAGGTTGCACAGGTCGCCCCAGGTCATTCAGCAGGCACTGACCATAGGGTGGGAGTCCAGGCCTCCCACCTACTTGGCCTTGCCCTTGGCGAATGGGAGAGCTGGGGAGGCAGAGGCAGGTCTCATCTGAGGCCTTCCTGGAGGAGGGGAATGTGCATGATGGGGCCCGTGTGCGGGAACAGAGCTGAGAGGGTTTCAGGGCGGGGTGGCAGGAGGCTAGTGGAGGGGAACAGGGTCTGGTTTCCTGTCTTTCTAGACCTCACTCTGTTGCTTCCCCATTCCCTGGGTTTGTACCTCCAGGCACGGTGGGGCTGAGGGCCAGCCGCTTGGCCAGCTGGGCAGGCACTTTCCTCCCTACAGATGAGGTAAGGCAGGGCTCCCCTCTCACTGTCTGAATCCCCAGCGCACCCTGTGCCACGCCAGGCCTGGGCCGCCACGTGTCAGTGGGTGAGAGGTCAGTTTCCTGGTCAAGGCCTGGACATGAGGGAGCGGGCACAGGTTTACAGGGGGCCCAAGAGGGGCAGGGGCAACTTGGCAGCTCATCAGGTCCACTAGAGGGTGTCCCAGACAAGAACAACCCTGGAACTGAGGTCAAGAAACAGGTTGGATTCTCAGAGCTCTGATTGGTTGGACAAGGTGTTCTGGGTAGAGGAACAGTCTATGCAAAGGCTCAGAGGAAGTGCAGTCGTATCTGCGGAATGGCAGGGGTGGGGGCCAGCCAAGGCCACCCCTGCCAGGCCAAGGCAGTTAGACTTCATCCTAAGAGCAAAGTGTGGCCTGCCTCGGGCTCCCCCACCCCCACCAGTCTCCCTCCAGGATGGGCCCTTGGTCTGCCCCCGCACCTCCCCTTTCCAGCAGGAGAAAGGGTGCCCTGTCTGTGGCCCTAGTCCCAGACATCAGATGTTCCCAGTGACAGGGGCAGGCCAGCCTGGGAAGCCCCACCACCTGCCAGGGGCTTTTCCTGGGGCCTGAAAGAGACAGAGGCAGGGCCTGTGCAAAGGCGGAAGGCCTGGAGCCAGTGCAGACTCTCTAGAGACATCAAAGGCGGTGACCTCCGCCTCAGGGGGATGGTCTCCCAAACAGCAGCCCAGGGCTTGCAGGACGGGTAGCCATGGGAGCTTGCGGGTGGTTCACGGTGGGGTTGAAATGACAGAGTATCAGAGTCACCCAGTGGCCTGTACCGTCGTGGTGGTACCAATCAGAGTGGGGCAGATGGTAACCCAGGGCTTTGGAAATACAGGTGATGAGAGAGCTGGGGGGTGTAACAGGAACCGATGAGGTCCCTGCAGGATCCCAAGACTCACCTTGGGCGGAAGGGCAAAGGAAGGAAGGAGTGCTATGGGAACCAGGTCCAGGTCCCTGTGGAAGTGGGCGTAACACAGGCTTGTGGGCTGAGGGGAGTCACAGAGGTGACAGCCCAGCTGCGGGTCCCCCGTTGGCTAGAGCAGGGAAGCCCCACTTCTCTGTGCCCCCTGCCCTCCAGCCTCCCACTAGGTCTCTTGTTGGCTGAGCACAGTGGGTGCGGCTGACCTGGGGGCCAGGATCTGACTCAGTACAGTACAGTACAGTACAGCCACAGCTGGGGAGCGAGGGACCCCCTCCTCTGCCACGCTGCTTCCTTCTGCAAGCCCCAGGGTGGCCGAGTGCCTGCTGTGGGCCAGAGCTCTGCTAGGCCCATCAAGACCCCCCTGTCCTCAGGGTCCAGTGCTGCCAAGGAGGAGGGAGGGGTCGTTGCAGCGCATTGTAGGAGTGGGAAGTCAGGGAGGCATCCTGGAGGAGTCCGGCTTCCCACAGGCCCCCTCCAGGCTTTCGCCAGCTCCCTTTGTTGCAAGGATGTAAGGATGACTGACTTTGGAAGCCATGCCAACCAAGTCCCTGCTGATCTGATCTCCCACCACTACTGTTCCAGGACCAGGAAATACATTTCTTTTGCAATTAAGTCTTAATACATTTCAGGGACCATTTGTTGAAGCAGTTGGTTGGTGCTGAGGAGGCAAAGAAACTTTTCTTGACATCAGTTAGTCTGTATGACATCTCACTCTGTCACCCAGGCTGGAGTGCAGTGGTGCGATCATAGCTCATGGCCGCCTCAACCTCCCAGGCTCAGGTGATCCTCCTGCCTCAGCCTCACAAGTAGCTAGGGCCACAGGCACGCCCAGGCTGGTCTTGAACTCCTGGGGTCAAGCAATCCTCCTGCCTCGGCCTCCCAAAATGCTGGGATTACAGGCACGATCCACTGCACCCGGCCAAAAATAAACTTTTTATCTGAGGAATGAGCGCCCCCTTTAATTATCAGGCCCAGAGAGGCACTGAAATGTGACGGGGTGTCACAGCAGTCGTGCCTCACTCCCACCTTGATGCCACTTGCTAGGTGGGTTCTGGACTAACCGATGTCAAGTAGCCATAAAATGCCATGTGCTGGACACCATGATGTAGGGGCCACAGGAAAACTTCCCCTTCACCCTCTGAAGGTTCAAGGAAAAATCAGCTCACAAAAGGCAGATTAATTGGAAAACAAGGCATGCAAATTTATTAGCATGCATTGGGGAGAATCATAGAGTCATTGCCGAATATCCCAATGGGATAAAGATGCTTATATACCCCGCTTCTTAGGGGAAAGGGAAATGAGAATCTCTCCTTTGATACTCAGCTGCAGCCAGACTCCTGCAGGAAGCCCCCCTGACCTCCCACTCCTACAACGCACTACACTGGCCACTCCCTCCTCCTCGGCAGCACTGGACCCTGAGGGGAGGGGTCTCCTGATGGCCCACAGCGGGCACTTGATCATCCCGGGCTGGCAGGAGATGGGAGTGAGGATGATTTCAGGAGGACAGTACATGATTTGGGCTGGGGAGGATTTTTTTTTTCTTTTTTTGAGACAGAGTCTCCCTCTGTCACCCAGGCTAGAGTGCAGTGGTGCAGTCTTGGCTTGCTGCAACGTTCACCTCCCGGGTTCAAGTGATTTTCCTGCCTCAGCCTCCCGAGTAGCTGGGACCACAGGCACCCACCACCACGCCCAGCTAATTTTTGTATTTTTCGTAGAGATGGGGTTTCACCATGTTGGCCAGGTTGATTTTGAACTCTTGACCTCAGATGATCCATGCGCCTTGGCCTCCCAAAATGCTGGGATTACAGACATGAGCCACTGCCCCTGGCCTGGGTGGGGAGGATTTAATGGGCTTAAAGAACATACAATGGGCCAGGCCAGGTGGCTCATGCCTGTAATCCCAGCACTTCGGGGGGCTGAGGCAGGGAGATTATGAGATCAAGAGATCGAGACCATCCTGGCCAATATGGTGAAACCACATCTCTACTGAAAATACAAAAATTAGCCAGGCGTAGTGGTGTACGCCTGTAATCCCAGCTGCTCAGGAGGCTGAGGCAGGAGAATCACTTGAACCTGGGAGGCGGAGATTGCAGTGAACCAAGATCGCACCACTACACTCCAGCCTGGCGACAGAGCGAAACTCCGTCTCAAAAAATAAAATAAAGTAAAACAAACAAAAAAACATATAGTGCCCTGGGACAAAGTGTGTTGGGCCTGAAGAGTAAGCAATAGATTGTGACAAGTCCGTCCAGGTGTGTTGACAGTTTTCAGTCTTTCTTTCTGTGACAGGAGTTCAGTTAAGGAAGACTCACAGGAGGGGCCAGAGCTCATCATTTTCTTCTTTGGCAGATCCAGACTTCAGGCAGATAAGGAACTTCAGAGAACAACTTCATCCTGAGCTCTGGCTGACAGATTGAGACCGAGGCGGGGAGAGGTCAGAGACCTTGTGGCTTCTTCTTCAGTTCAGTGCCATATTTTGAGGTATCAGTTTCTGAGCCCCAGCAATAACTCATACTCTATAGTTCAACAGTAACCAGCCAGGCAAGGAGCAGTGGCTCACATCTGTAATCCTAGCACTTTGGGAGGCCAAGGCAGGAGGATCGCTTGAGGCCAGGAGTTCAAGACCAGTATGGGCAACATAGTGGAGCCTGCCTACAAACACACACACATGCGTGCGTGCGCACACACACACACACACACACACACTTAGCCATGGCAGCATGCACCTGTAGTACCAGCTACTCGGGAGACTAAGACAAGAGGATCATTTGAGCCCTGGAGGTTGAGACTGCAGTGAGCTGTGATGGCACCACTGCACTCCAGCCCAGGCAACAGAGCAAGAGCATATCTCTAAAAAAAAAAAAAAAAAAAAAAAAAAAAAAAAAAAAAAAAGTATAGCCCATCACTAACCCATGTTATTGAAACTGACTTTGCAAAAGTATAACTGAGGAAATTATGACAGTGAAAGAAATCAGAGGTGACCAACTCCATCTTGCTTCTAACTTTTAAGCTGTCCTTCTTCATTCCTGGGTGTAGGCTGAACTAACTTTGGGAAGGAACTCAGTTCATGGTTTGACTCTGAAATAAAAGTGTTAACAGCCCTTTCCCGAAAAGACCCCCTTCTTGCCTGGGGACCTGTCCACCTTTGCAGGACTAACAAGTTAGCTACAAGATTAAAAATTACAGTTTAGGGGTCATTCCACCTCTGGCTCCAAGAGTCTGAACCTCCCCAAATTGCTCCTGGGGATAACATCACTATTGTAAAACTTAAAATTAGGGCTTGAGATATTTGGCAGACCCTGCACTCAATGGATCAGCTGACACCACCCAGACCGGTAATGTTGCTCAACCAGTTCTGCCATCGCAGCCAGGAACAGAAGACAGAAAAAAAAAAAAAAAAAAAAAAAAAAAACCTCACTGCGGGCTGGGCATGGCGGCTCACGCCTGTAATCCCAGCACTTTGGGAGACCGAGGCAGGCAGATCACCTGAGGCTGGGAGTTCAAGACCAGCCTGACCAACATGGAGAAACCTCGTCTCTACTAAAAACACAAAAATTAGCCGGGCATGGTGGCGCATGCCTGTAATCCCAGCTACTCAGGAGGCTGAGGCAGTAGAATCACTTGAACCCAGGAGGCAGAGGTTGCGGCAAGCCGAGATTGCACCATTGCACTCCAGCTTGCACAAAAGCGAAACTCTGTCTCAAAAAAAAAAAAAAAGAAAGATAAAGAAAAACTAACTTCAACCCCCTGTGATTCCACCTCCAACCTGACCAATCAGGACTCCCCACTTCCCAAGCCGCTACCCACCAAATTCCAAATTATCTTTAAAAACTCTGATCCCCTTGGTCGGGCGCGGTGGCTCACGCCAGTAATACCAACACTTTGGGAGACTGAGGCAGGTGGATCACTTGAGGTCAGGAGTTCAAGACCAGCCTGGCCAACACAGGGAAATTCCGTCTCTGCTAAAAGGGCAAAACTTAGCCAGGTGTGGTGGTACATGCCCGTAGGCCCAGCTGCTTGGGAGGCTGAGGCACAAGAATCACTTGAACCCAGGAGGTGGAGGTTGCAGTGAACGTCTCAAAAAAACAAAAGGCAAAAAACAAAAAACTGTGGTCCCCAAATTCTTGGGGAGACTGATCTGAGTGATAGTAAAACTCCACTCGACTCTACATGAATTGCTCTTTGTCCACTGCAATTCCCCTGTCTTGATAAATAGACTCTGTCTAGGCAACTGGCAAGGTGAACCCATTGCGGTTACTAAACCAGTGACAATTCCTGCTAAACAACTTTGTATCAGCCCACTCCTTATTCTTTTTTTTTTTTTTTTTTTTTTGAGATGGAGTCTTGCTCTGTCGCTCAGGTTGGAGTGCAGTGGCACGATCTTGGCTCACCGTAGCCTCCACCTCCCGGGTTCAAGGAATTCTTCTGCCTCAGCCCCCGTGAGTAGCTGGGGCCACAGGTGCATGCCACCACTCCCGGCTAATTTCTGTTTTGGTGGAGTTTTTTGTGTGTTTGAGACAGAGTCTCACTCTTGTTGCCCAGGCTGGAGTGCAATGGCACGATCTCAGCTCACCACAACTTCTGCCTCCCAGGTTCAAACGATTCTCCTGGGGTTTCTCCATATTGGTCAGGCTGGTCTCGAACTCCTGACCTCAGGTGATCTGCCCGCCTCAGCTTCCCAAAATTCTGGGATTACAGGTGTGCGCGACAATGCCTGACTTCCTTATCCTGTCTTTTAAAAAACTGCTTTTGGCCAGGCATTCAGAAGGCTGACCTTCTGAACTGGCTCCCAGCTATTCGGGAGGCTGAGGCAGGAGACTCGCTTGAACCCAGGAGGCGGAGGTTGCAGTGAGCCAAGATTGCACCACTGCACTCCAGCCTGGGTGACAGAGCGAGACTCTGTCTCAATAAATAAATAAACAAAAACTGCTTTTGGGCCAGGCACGGTGGCTCATGCCTGTAATCCCATCACTTTGGGAGGCTGAGTTGGGAGGATCACTTGATTTCAGAAGTTGGAGGCCAGCCTGGGCAACACAGCGATATGCCATCTCTTTAAAAAAAAAAGAAAAAAAAAAATCTGCTTGTAACAAAGGTCCAGTGAAGCACTCCCCAAGGCAACTTGGAAGTGTGTCTGGGGCAACTGTTCTCAACCTTGGCCCAAATAAACTCTCTATATTAATTTTGCCTCTGTTTCTTTGTTTTTTTGAGATGGAGTTTCGCTCTTGTTGCCCAGGCTGGAGTGCAATGGCGTGATCTCAGCTCACCACAACCTCCGCCTCCCAGGTTCAAGCGATTCTCCTGCCTCAGCCTCCCAAGTAGCTGGGATTACAGGAGTGTGACACCACGCCTGGCTAATTTTTATATTTTTAGTAGAGACGGGGTTTCATCATATTGGTCAGGCTGGTCTCGAACTCCTCCTGACCTCAGGTGATCCACCCGGCTTGGCCTCCCAAAGTGCTGGGATTACAGGCGTGAGCCACCGCGCCTGGCCAGTTTCTTTCTTTACGTCGACAGTCCCTGTAACAACACACCAGAGGCATAGGTATAAAAATATGGTCTTACCTTTTTCATTAGTGTGGAAAATAAATACTGTGTGTGCAAGGTGAAAAAAAAATCTAAACAGAACAATGCAGGGAACTAGCCCCTGGCTAGGGGACATTGAAGCTGTGCTCAGCCTTTTGCTTCTTTAAACACTGTTGTGCTGTGTAAATAAGTTCAGGTTAACCTGGAGGAGAAATTTGCTGAAGTAGATCAGCTGGTTAAATGGCACAAGCATTGTCTATCTAGAGTTGTACCAGTTGACGCCGCTACCAACCTACAAGAGAGCCTGGGTCCCCACGCAGTCACTGGCATTCGGAGCCTTCACATTTTTTGCTCTGCCAGATAGATAGAGCCTTCAGCATGTTGCTGGGTGATGTGACATTTCCCAGAACTCCGTTTCCTGCGTGTTTCTGGTTAGGGTGAGCCACGAGATATTCCTGTGCAAGATTTGGCAGAAGTGAAACACAAGTCATTTTCTTAGCTCCCCAGTCATGGCCACAGGCAGAGGCCAAGCCTGCAACTGTTCTGCCTTTCCTTGGATCTGCCTTCAGCTGTGCCGACTCCTGGGCCACATGTGTGACAAAAGGTCCCAGGTTTTCAGGAAACCCTTGTCACCCATGGCAACAAGATAGGACCACTTGTGGTGGCTCACACTCGTAGTCCCAGCTATTTGGGGGGCTGAGGTAGGAGGATCACTTGAGGCCAGGAGTTTAAGACCAGCCTGGCCAACATAAGTAAGATCCCGTCTGTACTGAAAATAAAAAATTAGCTGGGCATGGTGGCACATGCCTGTAATCCCAGCATTTTGGGAGGCTGAGGCAGGTGGATCACCTGAGGTCAGGAGTTTGAGACAAGCATGACCAACATGGTGAAGCCCCGACTCTACTAAAACTATTAGCTGGGTGTGGTGGCGACGCCTGTAGTCCCAGCTACTCGGGAGGTGGAGGCAGGAGAGGTTTCAGTGAGCTGAGATCGGGCCACTGTACTCCAGCCTGGGTGACAGAGCCAGACTGTCTGTAAATAAATAAAATAGCCAGGCACGCTGGTGCACACCTGCAGTTCCAGCTACTCTAGGAGGCAGAGGTGGGAGGATTGCTTTAGCCTGGGATGTCAAAGCTGCAGTGAGCTGTGATCCCAACACTGCACTCCAGCCTGGGTGACAGAGTGAGACCCTGTCTATTTAAAAAAAAAAAAAAAAAAAAGGAAAAGAAAATGCCAGTTTTTCTTTTTTCTTATTTTATTTTATTATTATTATTATTATTTTTTGCCCAGGCTGGAGTGCAATGGTGCCATCTCTGCCCACTGCAGCCTCCACCTCCCAGGTTCAAGCAATTCTCCTGCCTCAGCCTCCTGAGTAGCTGGGATTAGCCACCATGCCTGGCTAATGTTTGTATTTTTAGTAGGGTCAGTGTTTCACCATGTTGGTCAGGCTGGTCTCAAACTCTTGACTTCAAGTGATCCACCCACCTCGGCTTCCCAAAGTGCTGGGATTACAGGCGTGAGCCACCGTGCCTGGCTGAAAATGCCAGTTTTTCTTTCTTTCTTTCTTTCTTTCTTTTTTTTTTTTTTTTTGAGATGGAGTTTCTCTCTTGTTGCGCAGGCTCGAGTGCAATGTCACAATCTCAGCTCACAGCAACCTCCACATCCCGGGTTCAAGTGATTCTTCTGCCTCAGCCTCCTGAGGAGCTGGGATTACAGGTATGCGCCACTACGCCTGGCTAGTTTTTGTATTTTTAGTAGAGATGGGGTTTCACCATGTTGGCCAGGCTGGTCTCGAGCTCCTGACCTCAGGTGATCCTCCTGTCTTGGCCTCCCAAAGTGCTGGGATTACAGGTGTAAGCCACCATGCCCAGCCCCAATTCCAGTTTTTCAAAGTGGTTTTACAACTGATATTTGCACCAGCAGCATGTGAGAGTTCTGTTGTGCCAGATTCTTTCCAACATTTGTTATTGTCGGTCTCTCTTTTTTTTTTTTTTTTTTTTTTGAGACGGAGTCTCGCGCTGTGTCACCCAGGCTGGAGTGCAGTGGCGCGATCTCGGCTCACTGCAAGCTCCGCCTCCCAGGTTCACGCCATTCTCCTGCCTCAGCCTCCGAGTAGCTGGGACTACAGGCGCCCGCCACCACACCCGGCTAGTTTTTTTGTATTTTTAGTAGAGACGGGGTTTCACCATGTTAGCCAGGATGGTCTTGATCTCCTGACCTCGTGATCCACCCGCCTCGGCCTCCCAAAGTGCTGGGATTACAGGCTTGAGCCACCGCGCCCGGCCTAGTCTCTTTCATTTTTTCTTTCTTTTTTTTTTTTTTCTGAGACAGAGTTTCACTCTTTTTTTTTTTTTTTTTTTTTTTTGAGACGGAGTTTCGCTCTGTCGCCCAGGCTGGAGTGCAGTGGCCAGATCTCAGCTCACTGCAAGCTCCGCCTCCCGGGTTCACGCCATTCTCCTGCCTCAGCCTCCCGAGTAGCTGGGACTACAGGCGCCCGCCACCTCGCCTGGCTAGTTTTTTTTTTTTTTGTATTTTTTTTTTTTTTTTTTTTTTTGAGACAGAGTCTCGCTCTGTCACCCAGGCTGGAGTGCAGTGGCCAGATCTCAGCTCACTGCAAGCTCCGCCTCCCGGGTTTACGCCATTCTCCTGCCTCAGCCTCCCGAGTAGCTGGGACTACAGGCGCCTGCCACCTCGCCCGGCTAAGTTTTTGTATTTTTAGTAGAGACGGGGTTTCATCGTGTTAGCCAGGATGGTCTCGATCTCCTGACCTCGTGATCCGCCCGTCTCGGCCTCCCAAAGTGCTGGGATTACACGCTTGAGCCACCGCGCCCGGCCCAGAGTTTCACTCTTGTCACCCAGGCTGGAGTGCAATGGCGTGATCTCGACTCACTGCAACCTCCGCCTCCCAGGTTCAAATGATTCTCCTGCCTCAGCCTCCTGAGTAGGTAGGATTACAGGTGCGTGCCATCACGCCTGGCCAATTTTTGTGTTTTTAGTAAAGACGAGGTTGTGCCATGTTGGCCAGCTGGTCAGGAACTCCTAGCCTCAGGTGGTCTGTCCGCCTCTGCCTCCCAAAGTGCTGGGATGACAGGTGTGAGCCGCTAGGCCTGGCCGGTCTCTTTCATTTTAGCCATTCTGATGGGCGTGTAATGACAGCATGTTGTTGAATTGCTTTGAGCTTTTCTTACAAGGCTGAGCCAATGAAGTTGTGCAGGCTTTCAGATACTCATTGGCCATCTAGACCTCCTCTTTTGTGAGACATCTATTCAAGTCTCTTGCCCATTTTCTATTGGCAGGATTTTTCTAATTGATTTGTAGGAAGTTTTTGGATAAGAGTTTGTTGTCAGCTGCAAATGTTCACCCATTCTGAGAGTTGCCTTTTCACTGTTTCAGTGATGTCTTTTGTTGAACAGAATTTCTTAATTTTCATATAGTCTGATTTACTAATTTTTTCTTCTATAATTAGTACTTTTTGTGTCCTGTTTAAGAACAATTTTTGTTATGCAACAAAATAAAAAAAAAATTTAAAAAAGCATTTGCCTACTCTAAAGTCACAAAGATATTATCTTTCTTTCTGGAAACACTGCTTAATATTTTATTTGATTATTTATTTATGACATATTTATTTATTTATGGAGATGGGGTCTCACTATGTTGCCCAGGCTGGTTTCGAACTCCTTGGCTCAAGTGATCCACCCAGCTCAGCCTCCCAAGTAGTTGGGATTACAGGCATGAACCACTGTACCCGGCAAATTGCTTAATATTTTATAATTAGATCATCAAACCAAATAGAATAGATTTTTGTGCATGGTGTGAGGTTGGTTCAAGGTACACTTTTTTCCTGTGGATAGCCAAATGACTCAGCTCCACACCCCAAGGCCACATTCCTTCCCCAGTGCACTGGTGTGTCCCCTCGGTCAGAAGTCAGGTGACCCTCTGTCCCATTCCACTGGCCAGTTTGTTTATCTTTGTACCAATACCAAATTGTCTTCATTACCATAGTTTGTTCTTGACCTCTGGTAGTATGAGTTCACCATTAGGACCCCCTCTTCCTCAGGATTTCCTGGGTTAGTTCTGGTCCTTGACATTTTCAGATGAAATTTACAATCAGCTTGCTGATTTAAAAAAACGAACTGTTAGGATTTTGACTTGATTTGCATTGAATCTGTAAGCCAGCAGCATGGCTTCAAACTGCATTTTAAAGCTTTGTTTTCCACTAGACACAGTGGCTCATGCCTGTGATCCCAGCACTTTGGGAGGGCAAGGTGGACAGATTACTTGAGGTCAGGAGTTTGAGACCAGCCTGGCCAACATGGTGAAACCCCATCTCTACAAAAAATACAAAATTAGCCTAATGTGGTGGTAGGTTCCTGTAATCCCAGTTACTTGGGAGTCTGAGGCAGGAGAATTGCTTGAACCTGGGAGGCAAAGGTTGCAGTGATCTGAGATTGCGCCAACCTCGGTGTCACTCCAACCTGGGTGACAGAGCAAGAAACTCTGTCTCAAAAAACAAAACAAAACAAAAAAACAACTTTGCTTTCTTTCCTCCTTTTTTTCCAGTCTGAAGGTGTAACTTTGAAACAAAGTGCAGAAGTGTTTCTACAGCGGAATGTTCAGAATGTGAACCTCCTCTCCCTTTCCTGTTCTTTTTTTCTTTTTTTTTTTTTCGGATAGAGTCTCACTTTGTCACCCAGGCTGCAGTGCAGTGGCATGATCTCTGTTCACTGCAACCTCTGCCTCCCGGGCTCAAGCTATCCTCCTGCCTCAGCCTCTTGAGTAGCTGGGACTGCAGGCTCACATCACTATGCCCAAATAATTTTTTGTAGAGGCGGGGTTTCGCCACGTTGGCCAGACTGGTCTCGAACTCCTGTCCTCAAGTGGTCTAGCCGCCTTGGTGTGACGGTTACTACAGGAATGAACGAAGGGGGACGAACATAGAAATGAAAACAAAGACAAAAGGATTTTTTAAAGAAGGGGTCAGGGGGCTCCTTGCTTCTAGTGAGCAAAGGCAGCCCTGCACTGCTACAGTCCTTCGCTTTTATTGGGTAGAAAGAGCGGGGAGGAGGAGGTAACGATTGGTCAGCTGCTTGGTTGATCACATTATTCTTAACAGGCCTGCAACACTTGGCCTTCCAAAGTGCTAGGATTACAGGCGTGACCCACCATGCCTGGCCTCTTCTCCCATTCTATGCCCCCATGCCTTATGCACATTTACTTACCCAGCTGCTTGCTAAGCACACACCACACTCACTTATTTGGTCATATATTTCCTTAGAAGCTTCAGAGGCCAGATCCTGATACAGACCAGACACCTCTAGCCACGATGGCACCAGTCCTTTCACCAGATGAAATAATAATTCAAGACAAGCCATTGGAGCGAGTCACACCACCTGACACCTCCCAGCCCCTCTGCCCCTTCTGCATTCCAACTCCTCTCTTTTTTTTTTTTTTTTTCCCAACTCCTCTCTTAAAATACCCATGCATGGCCGGGCGCGGTGGCTCAAGCCTGTAATCCCAGTACTTTGGGAGGCCGAGGCGGGTGGATCACGAAGTCAGGAGATCGAGACCATCCTGGCTAACATGGTGAAACCCCGTCTCTACTAAAAATACAAAAAACTAGCCGGGCGTGGTGGCCGGCGCCTGTAGTCCCAGCTACTCGGAGGCTGAGGCAGGAGAATGGCGTAAACCCGGGAGGCGGAGCTTGCAGTGAGCCGAGATCGCGCCACTGCACTCCAGCCTGGGTGACACAGCGAGACTCCGTCTCAAAAAAAAAAAAAAAAAAAATACCCATGCATTCGGGGCTGGGCGCGGTGGCTCACGCCTGTAATCCCAACACTTTGCGAGGCTCAGGTGGGTGGATCGTGAAGTCAGGAGATCGAGACCATCCTGGCTAACATGGTAAAACCCCATCTCTCTTTTTTTTTTTTTTTTTTTTGGAGACGGAGTCTCGCTCTGTAGCCCAGGTTGGAGTGCAGTGGCGGGATCTCGGCTCACTGCAAGCTCCGCCCCCCGGGTTCACGCCATTCTCCTGCCTCAGCCTCCCGAGTAGCTGGGACTACAGGCGCCGCCACCTCGCCCGGCTAGTTTTTTGTATTTTTTAGTAGAGACGGGGTTTCACCGTGTTAGCCAGGATGGTCTCGATCTCCTGACCTCGTGATCCGGCCGTCTCGGCCTCCCAAAGTGCTGGGATTACAGGCTTGCGCCACCGCGCCCGGCCGTAAAACCCCATCTCTACTAAAAATACAAAAAATTAGCCGGGCGTGGGGGCGGGCATCTGTAGTCCCAGCAATTTGGGAGGCTGAGGCAGGAGAATGGCGTGAACCTGGGAGGCGGAGCTTGCAGTGAGCCAAGATTGTACCACTGCACTCCAGCCTGGGTGACAGAGCGAGACTCCCTCTCAAAAAACAAACAGACAAACAAACAAACACCACCTGCATTCTCTCCACAAACGGAAGAGTGTAAATTTTTGGAAAGAATTATACTCACTCCTCCCTTGCTAGCGTGGATAATCACATCTCACTCTCTCTTTTTGTACACCTCACTCCTGTTATTGGGCTTCTTTTTACAAGAGGTGAGCAGTGGACCCTTTTGCTGGTTACAAATCAGGGTATGAATGTGGTGAGAATTGGAGTATACCCTCTGTTTATTTAGGTCTTCCTTAATTTCTCTCAATTATGCTTTGCAGTGGTCAGTGCAGAAGTTTTGCATATCTTTGTTAGTTTTACATCTAGGTTTTTATTTTTTTTATATGTTATTGTGAAAGGAAAATAAAAACTCAGGACCCCAGTTCACTATACCAAAAAAAAAAAAAATTAAGTTGAATGCTGAGCCGTGCAAGCAGCTGCCTTTCCCTTTGTTTCTAAGCAGATAGCCACAGATAAAAGGTTCCAGGCTTAGCTGGGTGCGGTGGCTCACGCCTGTAATCCCAGCACTTTGAGAGGCCAGGGTGGGTGGGTGGATTACCTGAGGTCAGGAGTTCAAGACCAGCTTGGCCAACATGGTGAAATCCCATCTCTACTAAAAATACAAAAAAAGTAGCCAGGCGTGGTAGTAGGCGCCTGTAATCCCAGCTACTTGGGAGGCTGAGGCAGAGAATCACTTGAACCTGATAGGTGGAGGTCGCAGTGAGCTGAGATCACACCACTGCACTCCAGCCTGGGCAACAAGAGCAAAACTCCGTCCAAAAAAAAAAAAAAAAAAATGATTCCAGGTCCAGGGCTGTGGCTCATGCCTGTAATCCCAGCTACTTAGGAGGCTGAGGCAGGAGAGCTACTTAAACCCGGGAGGTGGAGGTTACTGTGAGCTGAGATCACGCCACTGCACTCCAGCCTGGGTGACAGAGTGAGTAACAGAGTGTCTGAAAACAACAACAACGACGCCCAAATCTGGCCAGGTGTGTGGCACACACCTGTGATCCCAGCACTTTCAGAGGCAGAGGTGGGCATATCTGAATTCAGGGGTTCGAGACCAGCCTGGCCAATATGGTGAAACCCCATCTCTATTAAAAATACAAAAATTAGCTGGGTGTGGTGGTGCGTGCCTATAATCCCAGCTACTCGGGAGGCTGAGGCACAAGAATCACTTGAACTCAGGAGGCAGAGGATGCAGTGAGCCAAGATAGCACCACTGCACTCCAGCCTGGGTGAAGGAGTGAGACTCTGTCTCAAAAAAAACAAAAAATTTCAATATTTCCATTCTATGTTCATCTTATCTTGTGTTCAATGTCTCTACTCTATGTTCACCTTATCTTGTGTAAAGTGCTGATTTACTGAGGGCAAGTGTCAGAGACGTGTGAACCAGAGCAACTCCATCTTGAATAGGGGCTGGGTAAAATGAGGATGAGACCTACTGGACTGCATTCCCAGGAGGTCAAGGCATTCTTAGTCACAGGATGAGATAGGAGGTTGGCACAAGATACAGGTCATAAAGACCTTGCTGATAAAACAGGTTGCAGTAAAGAAGCCAGCTAAAACCCACCAAAACCAAGATGGCAACGAGAGTGACTTCTGGTTATCCTCACTACTACATTCCCACTGGTGCCATGACCATTTACAAATGCCATGGCAACATCAGGAAGTTACCCTATGTGGTCTAAAAAGGGGAGACATAAATAATCTATCCCTTGTTTCAGATATAATAAAAAATAACCATAAAAATGGGCAACCAGCTGCCCTCTGGCTGCTCTGCCATTCTTTTATTCCTTTACTTTCTTAATAAACTTGCTACAGACTTGTCCTGAATTCTTTCTTGTGGGAGATCCAAGAACCCTCTTTGGGATCTGGATTAGGACCTCCTTCTAGTTACACAAGAGGAATTACATAATCGACTCTTCCCCTACCTGTTCCTTTGCTCAGAGAGAGAGAGAGAGAGAGACTGGGTTTCGCTCCGTCACCCAGGGTGCAGTACAGTGGGGCAATCACAGCTCACAGCAGCCTGGACCTCCTGGGCTCAGTCGATCCTTGTGTTTCAGCCTCCTGAGTAGCAGGGACTGCAGGCATGCACCACCACACCTGGCCAACTTTTGTATTTTTTTGTAGAGATGTGGTTTCACGATGTTGCCTAGGCTGGTCTTGAACTCCTGGGCTCAAACAATCTTCTCACCTCACTCTTCTTTTTTAAATTTTGAAGCCCTCAAAGTCACCTTTGGGGAAAGCCACAGACCATAGGCTGCTTCTGTGATTCCATTTTTTTCCCCCTCCTGGGCATTGTCCTTAACCTTGGAAAAATAAACTCCTAAATTGATTGAGACCTGTCTCAGATGCTTTTTGGTTTACACTACTATGAGCGATTTTTACTTCAAAAAAGGTTTGTTTGTTTGTAGCTGGTATGTAGAAATACCATTGATTTTTGCATATATTCCTTGATTCCAATTGATGCGACTTTGACGACTGGAGAAACACCAGGGTTTTGGTTTTGCACTGATAAGATTAATGACACTGACACATGTGGAGTGGTTGTTTTTAGTTTTTTATTTTTTTGAGATGGAGTTTCACTCTTGTTGCCCAGGCTGGAGTGCAACGGCACGATCTTGGCTCACTGCAACCTCCACCTCCCAGTTTCAAGCAATTCTCATGCCTCAGCCTCCTGAGTAGCTGAGATTACAGGGATGTGCTGCCGCACCTGGCTAATATGTGTATTTTTAGTGGAGACAGAGTCTCACTATGTTGGTCAGGCTGGTGGAGTGGTTTTAAGGAGCAAAAGGTTTAATAGGCAAGATAAAAAGAAGGAAGAAGAAAGCAGCTTCCCTGTAAAGAGACAGAATGGGGGGATTTGAATAAAGAGAAACTCAATGTGAGTCAAAAACGTGGTTGCTTTTATTGGGATGCTGGAGGAGGCAGTGTTTGGTTTGCATAAGGCCCAGGGGATTGGTTTGACCAGGTGTGTTATTTACCTAGCCAGCGAAAAACCTGGCCCTTTTACTTTAGTCCTTTAATATGCAAATGCAAGTTGCCATGTTTTGAACACATGGTGTTATCTGGAGGTGGCCATGACACTTGGTACACCTGGTGACAAGGACATGACAGTGGGAATTGCCATACTGGGTGAACCCAGTTTTTAAAGGCCAACATTTGCATATTAAAGCTTGCTGCCCCCACCCCTTCAAGCTGCCTTTTTTGTTAGAAAAGAGATGGTTTTGGGGTTGTTTTTTATTACAAGAAAATTTTTACTGAGAACCTTTACCTTTATTATTTGCCTAAAAATTATTTTTAATAACTTCTGTATTACAATGACCTTGCTCAATTCACCTGTGTCTAACAGTTTCTCGAGTATCTACAAGTAATGACTCTAAGAGTTAAAGAAAGAGGAAGGAAACATGAAAAGTGGCTCAACAGTCGAAGATAGGTTTGTTTATTCTGGAGAATAAACCTGAGAGGGGCTTCTGGCTGATTTCAGTCAGGGGCACTCTCTCTTACAAACAGCCATTTGTAGTTTTCTTTCTGTGAACGGTGAGTCACATCCCTGTGCATATTTCTACTGGATACTTGGTCTTTAATACTAAGAGTATTTATTGGTTTTTTAGGGTGAGAGGGCTTATCACAAGCTTGGAATGTTTCTGTGTGGGGGAGAAGTTTATGGTGGTGTTGGAATGTCTCTGGTCCCAGGGGAGGTTATCTCGGGGCTGGCATGTCTCTGGTCAGGGAGTAGTTTAGAATGTTTCTGGTCGGAGATGTTATTTGTGGTTTATGGTCATGCTGACCTTAGCCATTAGGCTGATGCCCTTTGGATTTAGGCATTTTTTGATCAAGGTGAACTTTAAAATGACGGTGCTTGTCCAAGATGGTGACAGTGCTCCAGTGCTGTCAATGACAGTTTCATGTCCTCCTTTCCAATCTTCATGGCTTTTGTTTTTCTCACCTTATTACATTGGCTAAGACTTCCCTTATACTACTGAAAGGAAATAATGAAATAATTCTTAGCTTGGTTTCAATCTCAAAAGGGAGGCTTTTTATGTTGTGCCTTTAAGCATGACACATACTGTAGGTTTTTGTAGCCACAATTTATCAGATTAAGGAAGTTTCCTTTCATTCCTAGTTGCCGAGAGTTTTTATTGTAACTGAATATTGGCGAATTTTATCAAATGTTTTTCTGCATCTACTGAGATGGTGAGTAACTTTTCTTCTTTATTCTGTGAGTGTGGTGAATTGTGTTGCTTGATTTTCTTTTTTCTTTTCTGTGTTTTATGACAGGGTCAGGCCCTGTCATCCAGGCTGGGGGGCAGTGGTGTGATCATGGCTCACTGTAGCCTCCACCTCCCAGGCTCAAGTGATCCCCGCACCTCAGCCTCCCGAGTAGCTGAGACTACAGGCAAATGCCACCATGCCCAGCTAATTTTTGCATTTTCTGGTAGAGACAGGGTTTTACCACGTTGGCCTGGCTGGTCTCAAACTTCTGGGCTCAAGTGATCTACAGGCTTCAGCCTCCTAAAGTGCTGGAATTACAGGTATGAGCCTTCATTTTCTAATGTTCAGCCAATCTTGCATTCCCGGAACAAACCTAAATTAGTGATGACGCTTTTTTTTTTTTTTTTTTTTTTTTTTTTGCTTTCTGTGACCCTGGATTTGGTTTGTTCATGTTTTAAGAGTTATGCATCTCTATCATGAATCAAATAGTCCTAGACTTTTCGTTCTTGACAGTTTTTTGGCCAGGCTTTGCTTTCAAGGTTATGCTTGCTTCTTCAAAGACGTTGAGCAACCTTTCCTCTTTTATATTCTCTGGAAGTTTGTGTAAGACTGGTATTTTTTTCTTTCATCAGGGTTTCAAAGAATTCACTGAGGAAGTTCTGAGCCTGGAGTCACTTCCTCTGGCCCTGTGGGATCTCACTGTTGTTTGAATTGGCAATGTTTATTTATGAGTAGGCTTGAGAACTTTTTGTCTGTTGAAACAGCCATTTGTAGTTTTCTTTCTGCGAACAATGAGTCACATCCCTGTTCATGTTTCTACTGGATACTTGATCTCTAATATTAAATATTTAAGTATTTAAATATTTCAAAAACCAGCCCCACATCATGTATTGAAACTGTTTTTCTCCAGGTTTTTCACTGGTCTTTTGTTGTTGTAGTGGTTGACAATAGAGATGAGATGTTACTATGTTGCTCAGGCTGGTCTCAAACTCCTAGGCTCGAGTGATCCACCCACCTGAGGCGCCCAAAATGCTGGGATCACAGGTGGGAACCATTGTGTTCAGCTTGATGTAAAAAAAAAAAAAAAAATCTTAAAAGACCAGTGAAGGCTGGACACAGTGGCTCACACTTGAGATCCCAGCACTTTGAAAGGTTTAGGTGGGCGGATTGCTTCAATCCAGGAGTTTGAGACCAGCCTGAGCAACATGGCAAAACCCCATCTCTATTTTTAAAATTATTTTTAAATCAAAAATTTTTGGCTGAGTGCGGTGTCTCATGCCTGTAACCCAACACTTTGTGGGGCTGAGGCGGGTGGATCACCTGAGGTCAGGAGTTCGAGACCAGCCTAACCAACATGGTGAAACCCCATCTCTACTAAAAATATAAAACTTAGCCGGATGTGGCAGTGGACGCCTGTAATCCCAACTACTCGGGAGGCTGAGGCAGGACAATCGCTTGAACCCGGGAAGTGGAGATTCCAGTGAACTGAGATTGTGCCACTGCACTCCAGCCTGAACAACAGAGTGGGACTCCATCTCAAAAAAATTTTTTTTAAATATTTAAATAAAAATAAAAATTAAACTAAATTTAAATTTTTAATTTTTACATGTTCATATTTATTAGCTTTTTTTCTTTTATGGCTTTTTGGTTTTATGACATGCTTAGAAGGGTCTGTCCCCCTCTAAGAACATAAATAAAATTTGCTCATGTGTTCTTGTAATATTTATATGGTTTCATTTTGGTTTGTTTGTTTGTTTTGAGACAGAATCTCGCTCTGGAGTGGAGTGGTGCAACCTCGGCTCACTGCAACCTCCACCTCCCAGGTTCAAGTGATTCTCCCACCTCAGCCTCCCAAGCAGCTGGGATTATAGGCGCCCGCCACCATGTCCGGCTAATTTTTACATTTGGAACATTGGGACTTTAGTCTCCCCATCTATAAAACTGGTGTAATCACAGCTCCCCTTCTGGAGAGAATTATATAAATTAACGCATATAAAGCAATAGAATAGCACCCAGCCCAACAGATGCTGTTTCTGTTGTATTAAGATATATATTCGGGTCAAGGGAAGTTCTGTTAAAGGATCATATGTGCCAGGAGACCCCGACATGCTGAAGGAGCCAAGAAACCGAAGAAAGAGGCTGACAAATCAAGTTTGTTGGTGCGGCACAATTAATTAGAGGAAATTTATAGACAGAAGCATGGTCTTGGGCAGCCACAAGACATATAATCGTTCACACTGCAAACCTCCAGACCCAGGACTTATATCTTGGGGAAAATATATGTACCCTGGAAGGAATGTGTAAATGGCCACAGGTGTCATATCCTGTGATTTCTGCAACAGCATCAAGGGTGATTTTGGAGGAAACGTACAGTGAATAGGTGTTTCTGCATAATGAGTAATACATCAACTAGACATTTTGAGACATTCCCAGACTCAGGGTTAGTTAGAAGTTACATGGTGAGGCCGGGCGCGGTGGCTCAAGCCTGTAATCCCAGCACTTTGGGAGGCCGAGACGGGCAGAGCACGAGGTCAGGAGATCGAGACCATCCTGGCTAACACGGTGAAACCCTGTCTCTACTAAAAAATACAAAAAACTAACCGGGCGCAGTAGTCCCAACTACTCGGGAGGCTGAGGCAGGAGAATGGCGTGAACCCGGGAGGCGGAGCTTGCAGTGAGCTGAGATCCGGCCACTGCACTCCAGCCTGGGCGGCAGAGCGAGACTCCGTCTCAAAAAAAAAAAAAAAAAAAAAGAAGTTACATGGTGAATTAGCATTTAAGATAAAGTCACTTTTGTCCTTACAAAGGAGTATCTATCCATTCCCATTTTATTCAGTGTTGTTTTTTTTTAATCTGTTTGTTTTTATCAAGAATGTGTGTTAATGGCTGGGTGCAGTGTCTCACGCCTGTAATCCCAGCACTTTGGGAGGCCAAGGCAGGTGGATCACCTGAGGTCAGAAGTTTGAGACCAGCCTGGCCAACATGGTGAAACTCCGTCTCTACTAAAAATATAATAATTAGCTGGGTGTGGTGGCAGGCACCTGTAATCCCAGCTACTTGGGAGGCTGAGGCAGGAGAGTTACTTAAACCTGGGAGGCGGAAGCTGCAGGGAGCCAAGATCACACCATTGCACTCCAGCTTAGGGGACAAGAGTGAAACTTGATCTCAAAAATAAATAAATAAATAAATAACCAATGTGTGTTTGTTTGTTTGTTTGTTTGTTTGAGACCGAGTCTGGCTCTGTGGCCCAGGCTGGAGTGCAGTGGCGCGATCTCAGCTCACTGCAAGCTCCAGCTCCCGGGTTCACGCCATTCTCCTGCCTCAGCCTCCCGAGTAGCTGGGACTACAGGCGCCTGCCACCACGCCCGGCTAATTTTTTGTATTTTTAGTAGAGATGGGGTTTCACCTTGTTAGCCAGGATGGTCTCGATCTCCTGACCTCATGATCCGCCCGTCTCGGCCTCCCAAAGTGCTGGGATTACAGGCTTGAGCCACCGCGCCCAGCCTACCAATGTGTGTTAATGCTGGACGTGGTGGCTCACACCTATAATCCTAAACGCTTTGAGAGGCCAAGGTGGGAAGATCGTTTGAGCTCAGGATTTAAGATCAGCCTGGGCAACATGGTGAAACCCCATCTCTACAAAATACCAGCTGGGCGTGGTGATGTGTGCCTGTAGTTTCAGCTACTCAAGAAGCTGAGGCAGAGGCTGGGTGTGATGGCTCATGCCTGTAATCTCAGCACTTTGGGAGGTCAGGGTGGGCGGATCGCCTGAGGTCAGGAGTTCGAGACCAGCCTGACCAACATGGTGAAACCCTGTCTCTACTAAAAATACAAAATTAGCTGGGCTTGGTGGCGCATGCCTGTAGTCCCAGCTACTTGGGTGGCCGAGGTAGGAGAATCGCTTGAACCCGGGAGGCGGAGGTTGCAGTGAGCCGAGATCATACCACTGCACTCCAGCCTGGGCAACAAGAGCAGAACTCAATCTCAAAAACAAAACAAAACAAACAAACAAAAAAAGCTGAGGCAGGAGGATCTCTTGAGCCTAGGAGATCAAGGCTGCAGTGAGCTGTCATTGCACCACTCTACTCCAGCCTGGGCAACAGAGCGAGACCTTGTCTTTAAATAAATAAACAAATAAATAAATAAATAAAAATGGGTGTTAAATGTTGTCAAATGCATCTTCAGTCTCGATGGAGTGATGTTTTTCTCCTCTGGTGAAAGATAAGAGCTAAGAGTCACGTTCAGGGACATACCGAGAAGACCTTCCTTGCAATATTAGTGCTGAGAGGCCAAGGTGGGAGGATTGTTTGAGCTCAGGATTTAAGATCAGCCTGGGCAACATGATGAAACCCCATCTCTACAAAATATTAGCTGGGCATGGTGATGTGTGCCTGTAGCTTCACTACTCAAGAAGCTGAGGCAGAGGCTGGTAGGTAGGTCACGTTGTTCTTTTTAATACACTACTGGTTCTCCTTTTTAATTATATATTCTCCAATTTTGTTAGGATTTTGCTTTGCATCATAAACACAATTAGTCTGTGGTTTTTTTTGCCAGGTTTGGGGTCAATGCTACGCTGGCTTTGTAAAGCAGATGCGGAAATTTTCCTCCTTATTCTATGGTGTGGGAGCTTAATTAGCAGAAGAGATCTCAGGTGCTAATGACAGGACACACTTAACCTGTGGAAATTTCCAGAAGGGTTTTTAAGGTAGGACAGTGTTCTGGCAATGTTTTCAATTCCTTTTTGTGATCGCTGATGTGTTTAGATCTTTGCTCATTATTTTTGGTTTCATTTGTTACTTATATTTAAGGTTGCCAAAGTTAGAATATAAAAATATAGGCCGGGCGCGGTGGCTCAAGCCTGTAATCCCAGCACTTTGGGAGGCCGAGGCGGGCGGATCACAAGGTCAGGAGATTGAGACCACGGTGAAACCCCGTCTCTACTAAAAATACAAAAAATTAGCCGGGCGCGGTTGTGGGTGCCTGTAGTCCCAGCTACTCGGGAGGCTGAGGCAGGAGAATGGCGTGAACCCGGGAGGCGGAGCTTGCAGTGAGCCGAGATCGCGCCACTGCACTCCAGCCTGGGCGACAGAGCGAGACTCCGTCTCAAAAAAAAAATAAAATAAAATAAAATAAAATAAAATAAAATAAAAATATAGATGCTGGCTGGGGACAGTGGCTCACGCTTGTAATCCCAGCACTTTGGGAAGCTGAGACCAGCGGATCATTTGAGGTTAGGAGTTCCAGACTAGCCTAGCCAACATGGTAAAACCCTGTCTCTACTAAAAATACAAAATTTAGCCAGATGTGGTGGCAGGTGTTTGTAATTCCAGCTACTTGGGAGGCTGAGGCACAAGAATCCCTTGAACCTGGGAGGTAGAGGTTGCAGTGAGCCAAGATTGCACCACTGCACTCCAACCTGGGTGATAGAGTGAGACTCCGTCTCAGAAAAAATAAATAAATAAATAAACAAACAAACAAATAAATAAAAATATAGGATGCCCAATTAAATCTGAATGTCAGATAAATGACAATTTGTTTTTAGCCTAAGTATGTCCTACGTATTGCAACTCAACTCCATTTATATCATCCTAAAAGGCTTTTATTATGTCCAAGTTTTCCAATTTATTAAAAGAAAGATGAGTAATCTTTTAACTTCCCCTAAAGATGTGGTTATTTCTTCATTCTCATTTCTTATTTTATGTATTCATTTGTATCAATTCACTAGCTAATAGCCTATTATATATTTTTTTCAAAGGCCTATTATTCTGATTTCAGATTTATCAGTTTCTGCTTCAGTTGTTCCTAAGTTCTTTCGCTTTATTTTTCCTTTACTGACTTTTTTTTTTCTTTTCTCTTTTTTTTTTTTTTTTTTTTTTTTTTTGTGATGGAGTCTCGCTCTGTCGCCCAGGTTGGAATGAAGTGGCACGATCTCGGCTTGCAGAAACCTCTGCCTGCCAGGTTCAGGTGATTCTCCTGCCTCAGCCTCTTGAATAAGTGGGATTACAGGTGCGTGCCACCTGCCTGGTTAATGTTTGTATTTTTAATAGAGATGGGGTTTCACCATGTTGGGCAGACTGATTTCGAACTTCTGACCTCAAATGATCGGCCTGCCTCAGACTCCCAAAGTGTTGGGATTACAAGTGTGAACCACCATGCCTGGCCTCCTTTACTAACTTCTTAAATAATATACTTTATTTATTTATTTATTTTTGTTTGTTTGTTCTTTTGTTTGTTTGCTTGTTTTTCAGATGGAGTCTCGCTCTGTCGCCCAGGCTGGAGTGCAGTGGTGCCATCTCAGCTCACTGCAAGCTCCACCTCCTGGGTTCAAGCAATTCTTCTGCCTCAACCTCCCGAGTACCTGGGACTACAGGCACACACCACCATGCCCAGCTAATTTTTTTTTTTTTTTAGTCGAGATGGGGTTTCACCATTCTTGCCAGGCTGGTCTTGAACTCCTGACTCCGTGATCTGCCTACCTTGGCCTCCCAAAGTGCTGGGATTACAGGTGTGAGCCACCATGCCTGGTCTGTTTGTTTTTGAGATGGAGTCTCGCTCTGTTACCCAGGCTGGAGTACGGTGGCACGATCTCAGCTCACTGCAACCTCTGCTTCCCAGGTTCAAGCAATTCTCCTGTCTCAGCCTCCCAATCAGCTGTGATCACAGGTGCCGGCCACCACACCTGGCTAATTATTTTGTATTTTTAGTAGAGACAGGGTTTCACCATGTTAGCCAGGCTGGTCTTGAACTCCTAACCTCAAATAATCCACCTGCCTCGGCCTCCCAAAGTGCTGGGATTGTAGACATGAGCCACCGCACCTGGCCTATTTATTTTGATTTGGTGAACGAGCCTTCTCTGGGTAGGTGGCAGTCCCAAGGTTGACCAAGGGTCCATGGAGTGCACACTCACTCTGCAGGTAAGTCAGAATCCGGCACCACGGAGCCAGGGTTGCACCCCTGCTGTGGGGAACAGGAGCCCCTTTTCCTCTCCCTGACATGCAGGGACAAAGTTATCATGCTCTGTGGGTGCCGCTGGGAGGCACTGTTAGGAGAGACTGGCCAGGCCTTCCCAAGCAAGCTCCAGGCAACCTCCCAGCACCCCGGCCCAGATGTAGGTGTGGTCTGGGAGCACAGAGCCAGGTTCCCACCGTGGGGCACCTAGGGTTTGTGCCTAGCAGCCTCTTCCTCCTTTGGTTCCCTTTTCCTTTTTGGCCCACAGGGTTTGGGACAGGTGGCTGCTACCAACAGGTCTCAAGGTGGCCCCACAGACCTGAGCCAGCCACTTCTCCTCAGCCCTCCCCTGCCCATGAAGACTGCTCAGAGGGGCCCCATTGAGAGCTGGATCTGGGACTTTGGTTAAACTGCAAGGGGAGAAGCTCTGTCACCCTGCAGGGCGTGAAGTTCAGCTGAAGCCATTGGGACCATGGCCTGGGAGCCCAACTAGGGGGAGGCTACCACACAGAGCGCCTGAGTTCTGGCAGCGGCCCAAGAGAGTCAGTGATGATGGCAGGTCTGCCCGAGGGTGGGCCGGCTTGGCCCCTCATCTCAAAGTGAGCCAGCTTTTGCTCCCTGACCTTCCTCCTAGTCTGCCAGACCACCCCTTCCAGCCACGCAGTCAAGCCCACATTAGGAATTAGCCCCATCCAGCCCCTCTCCCACATACGACCTCCAAATATGTCCATGTCCCAATCCCTACAACCCAAGATTAGACCTTATGTGGCAAGAGTGACTTTGAAGATGTGATTCAATTAAGAATTTTGAGATGGGGAGATTATCCTGGACCATCCAGGTGGGCCCACTATGCCCCCAAAATTCACATGTTGAAAGCTAATCACCAATGTGATAGTATCAGCAGGTGGGGCCTTTGGGGTGTGGTTAGGTCATGAGGGTAGAGCCCTCATGAATGGGATTAGCGCCCTATAAAAGAGACCCCAGAAGCCGGGCATAGTGGGCTGCACCTACAGAACCAGCTACTGAGGAGGCTGAGGCAGGAAGATCTCTTGGGTACAGCAGAGAGCTCTATGATCACGCCATTGCACTCCAGCCTTGGTGACAGAGCGAGACCCTGTCTCTAAAGTAATTAAATAAAAGGGACCCCAGAGAGCTAGCTAGCTGCTTCCACTATGTCAGTTAGAAGGCGCCATATATGAGGACGTGGGCCCTCACAGGACATCAAATCTGCCAGCACCTTGATCTTGGACTTCCCAGCCTCCAGCGCTGTGAGCAATAAATTTCTGTAAAATGCTGTAAGCCACCCACTTTCCAGTATTTTTGTTACAGCAGCCCAGGCAGACTAAAACAACCTCTGTGGCACATTTGGGGTGATGTAGGAACAGCCGATGTTCCCAGGAACCAGTGAGGGGCAGGAGTCCCAGATCCCTCTAGCGAGATCCCCAGAGAGCGCCATGTACCCGCCCTGCAGTTGGCAAAGCTGTTTATGGAAGTTAGGGGCCTGTTGGTTTAGAGCGGCCATTCTCAACCAGGGGGATGTGGCACTGTCTTGAGACAGTTTTGGTTGTCATGAGTGGGTGTGTGTGGTGGGGAGTGCTACCGCATCACACAGGCTGAGGCACGGGATGCTGCTCAACATCCTACAGTGTGGGGACGGCCCTCACAACAAAGAATCACTTCATTCAAAACATGGATGAGGGCCAGGCACAGTGACTCACACCTGTAATCCCAGCATTTTAGGAGGCCAAAGCAGGAGGGATTGTTTGAAGCCAGGAGTTTGAGACCAGCCTGGGCAACATGGTGAAACCCCATCTTTACAAAAAAACCAAAAAACCAGCCGGGCGCGGCGATGCACACCTGTACTCCCAGCTACTTGGGGGCCTGAGGTGGGAGGATGGCTTGAGCCCAGGAGGTCGAGGCTGCAGTGGGCTGAGACTGCACCATTTCACTCCAGCCTGGGTGATAAAGTGAGACCCTGTCTCAAAAAAAAAAAAAAAAAAAAAATAGCTGAGTATGGCAGCATGCATGGTGGTTTGTGCCTGTAGTCCCAGCCACCTGAGAGGCTGAGGTGAGAAGATGACTTAAGCCAGGGAGGCGAAGGCTGCAGTGAGCCAAGATTGCGCCCTGCATTCCAGCCTGGGTGACAGAGCCAGACCCTGTCTCAAAAAAAGTGACAGAACACATTCTGTGGCAATAAGATACCAAATTATAAAGAGGGCCCAAGGCCAAGCCAGGCAAGGGTTAATTCATACACCCCGCACTTAAAGAATAAGCTATGTTCTAACAGCAACGAAACTTTCCTTTTTCTCCACCAGCTAAACAAGCACCGGCCTGAAGCAACGTTAATGCACTTGGCGGCTCATCCAGCTCACGGATGCCGACTTATTGACCCCCTGTTCTTCCAGCCATAACTACAGCTCTGACTGGACAAGAGACCAATGTCAGTAACTTTCGCCTGAGAAGAGATCATTGACCATGAACTGCTCTGGTTGGTTTTCAGAGGCTGCTCACTTGCAGGCCTTCAGGCCCTGAAAAGATCTTTCGACAGATGGAGCCTAATTGTAATTATTTTATTTTATTTTATTTTATTTTTATTGAGATGGAGTCTCACTCTGTTGCCTAGGCTGGAGTCCAGTGGCACCATCTTGGCTCACTGCAACCTCCGCCTCCTGAGTTCAAGCAATTCTCCTGCCTCAGCCTCCCAAGTAGATGGGATTACAGGCACCCACCACCGTGCCTGGCTAATTTTTATATTTTTAGTAGAATTGGGGTTTCACCATGTTGGCCAGGCTGGTCTCGAACTCCTGACCTCATGTGATCCACCCGCCTCGGCTCCATGAAGTGCTAGGATTATAGGTGTGAGCCACTGTGCCTGGCCTTGTAATACATTTTAATATTAAGTCTCCACCATCTCCATCCTACAGTGAACATGAGTCCTATGTCACATGCATGTTCTTTCAATACACGTGTCAGAACTGCCTTCATGAATATTCATAGCTCTCCCTGTAACCTGTTGAATATGTATGTTTAGCCAACCCCTTCAGCATATAGCTCCTGCCCCAACCTCTCCTCCTTAGAAGTGCCTATCTCCTGATCACAAGGTCAGGAGATCGAGACCATCCTGGCTAACATGGTAAAACCCCATCTCCACTAAAAATACAAAAAAAATTAGCTGTGCGTGGTGGCGGGTGCCTGTAGTCCCAGCTACTCGGGAGGCTGAGGTAGAAGAATGGCGTGAACCGGGAGGCGGAGCTTGCAGTGAGCTGAGATCGCGCCACTGCACTCCAACATGGGCAACAGAGCGAGACTCCATCTCAAAAAAAAAAAAAAAAAAGTGCCTGTCTCTGGTCTCTGCCAGAGGCTATGCTTTTGAAAGTGGTGGATGGCCACCCTGCAGGTTGTAACTCTTTATGAAAAATAAAGTTGCCACTGTGGCTCACACCTGTAATCACCCAGCACTTTGGGAGGCCAAGGCAGGTGGATCACCTGAGGTCAGGATTTCAAGACCAGCCTGGCCACATGGTGAAACCCCATCTCTACTAAAAATGCAAAATGAGCTGAGTACAATGGTACACGCCTGTAATCCCAGCTACTCAGGAGGCAGAGGCAGGAGAATCACTTGAAGCTGGGAGGCATAAATTGCAGTGAGCTGAGATTGTGCCACTGCACTCCAGCCTCGGCAACAGAGTGAGACTTTGTTTCAAAGGAAAAAAAAAAAAAAGAAAGTCAGGGGATGGGAGGAGAGCTTCAGGAAGAATAGCTAATGGATGCTGGGCTTAATACCTAGGTGATGGGTTGATCTCTGCAACAAACAACCAAAGCACATGTTTATCTATGTAACAAACCTGCATATCCTACATATGGGCCCCTGAACTTAAAATACAAGTTGAAGGAAAAAAAAAAAAAAGAAAATCTTATCGGGCATAGTGGCTCACACCTATAATCCCAGCACTTTGGGAGGCTGAGGAGGGAGGATGGCTTGAGACCAGGAGTTCAAGACCAGCCTGGGCAACATAGCAAGACCCTGTCTCTACAAAAAAAAAAAAATGTAAAAATTGGCCAGGTTACACCTGTAGTCCCAGCTACTTGGGAGGCTGAGGCAGAAGGATGGCTTGAGCCCAGGAGGTTAAGAGCGCAGTTAGCTGTGATTGCACCACTGCACTCCAGCCTGAACGACAGAGCAAGACCCTATCTCAAAAAAAAAAAAAAAAAAAAAGAAAGAAAGAAAGAAAAGAAAGAAAAAAAGAAAGGAAAGAAGAAAGAAAAAGTATCTTTTCCAAATTTGTGAATTGTGTGATTTTTCAGTTAACCAGCTCTCAGGACTGGGGCCAGTCAGGCTGCTGAGTCCTGGCCACCAGAGTGGTGAGGTGTTGGGGAGGCAGAGGTGGCGCTTGTCTCTGTCCAGGGGTGGCCTGGCTGAGGTTCGGCTGGTCTGCGAGCATCAGTTTCCCCACCTCCATGGTGGTGCAGTGTGGAGAACCATAGGAGCCTGGTGCAGGCACCCCTCTGTGCACTGTCCGATGGTCCCCTCCCCCACGTAGAACCATGGAATCAGGCCACTGTCCGCCTCTTCTTTAATCTTGAACTGGAGGATATACAGGTTGAGCGGGTGGGAGAGTGGCCCCAGGCAAGACGCCTGAGGAGGGATAGAGAGGCCCATTCAGGGCCACCAGGGGCTCTGGGAAAGGGGGTCAGGGACGGGGCCCAGCCTCCCATCTGCCCAGCTGGTCCCTGCCACCTCTTCCACTCTCAGCTGGACTCCCCTGCCAGGGGTCCAGATCCTGCCGGAGTACTTGGTCCCCCAGCCATGTCCGGCCTGGACATAGGACCCATGGTGGGGCCGGACTTCAGGTCTGGGCAGAGCAGTGTCTCAGTAGCCTGCGGCCTCCCCACCCTTCCTCAGGTCCGAGACGGCATACACACAGGCCCCCTCCTGGGACACGGCCTGGACCACGTTCAAGAAGAAGGGCCTCTGGGTCTGGTTCTGGCCACGGTCTTGGAGTCCCCTCTGTACCTCCTGGAGAGGAGAGAAAGCAGGTTCACAGGGGAGGGCAGCTCAGCCCATCTCCCGAAGGAAGGGGCCTCTGCAAGAAATGAGAAAAATGATCAAAAGGCAAGACTGAGAAGAAGAGGGCCTGAAGACACAGGAAGAGGGGAGGACCTGATGGGAGCATGGAAGAGATCTAAAGGCCCATAGAGGACAAGGTCAGCCTCCAGGGACTATGTATGAAGGACACCACCCAGGCCTGAAGACCTCCAGATGCAAGTTCATGTCTGTTCTGGATCCAAGGACACCAGGGCCTTGAAGTACAAATCTGAGTTCAGGGGGCCTTCGATGAAGGGCATGGCTTCTCAAGATTTAGACACTGAGGCCAGACACAGTGGCTCACACCTGTAATCCCAACACTTTGGGAGGCTGAGGAAGGAGGATCACTTGAGGCCAGGAGTTTGAGATCAGCCTGGGCAATACAGAAAGATCCTGTTTCTCCGAAAAAAAAAAAAAAAAAGGCAGGCATGGTGGCACATACCTACAGTGTTAGCCACTTGGGAGCCAAGGTGGGAGGATCACTTGAGGCCAGGAGTTTGAGAGCAGCCAGGGCAACAACAAAGCAAGACACCGTCTCTACAAGAAAATCAAAAATTGGGCTGGGCCCGGTGGCTCACACCTGTAATCCCAGCACTTTTGGAGGCTGAGGCAGGAGGATCTTTTGAGCTCAGGAGTTCAAGACCAGCCTGGGCAACATAGCGAGATCACGTCTTTATTAAAAAAGAAAAGAAAAAAAAATTAGTCGGGTGTGGTGGCCCTGTGCTTGTAGTCCCAGCTACTCAGGAGGCTGAAGCAGGAGGATCCCTTGAGGCCAGGAGTTTGAGGCTACAGTGAGCCTTGATCGTGACACTGCACTCCAGCCTGGGCAAAAGAGCAAGACTGAAACCACCTTTGCAAAATTATGACTGAGACAGTGAGAGATCTAACTTAATCAACTCCATCTTGCTTCTAACCTCCCAGTTGTCCTTGTTCATTCCTGGGTGTAGGCTGAACTAACTTTGAGAGAAACTTAGTTTATAGTTTATTTATTTATTTATTTATTTATTTATTTATTTATTTATTTTTTGAGACAGAGTCTCGCTCTGTCACCCAGGCTGGAGTGCAGTGGCCGGATCTCAGCTCACTGCAAGCTCCGCCTCCCGGGTTTACGCCATTCTCCGGCCTCAGCCTCCAGAGTAGCTGGGACTACAGGCGCCCGCCACCTCGCCCGGCTAGTTTTTTGTATTTCTTAATACAGACGGGGTTTCACCGTGTTAGCCAGGATAGTCTCGATCTCCTGACCTCGTGATCCGCCCGTCTCGGCCTCCCAAAGTGCTGGGATTACAGGCTTGAGCCACCGCGCCCGGCCAGTTTTTAGTTTAAAACAAAGACAGTAGGCCGGGCGCGTTTTTGAGATGGAGTCCTGCTCTGTCACCCATGCTGGCATGCAATGGCATGATCTTGGCTCACTGCAACTTCCCCTTCCAGATTCAAGTGATTCTCTTGCCTCAGCCTCCCCAGTAGCTGGGATTACAGACGCCTGCCACTACGCCCTGCTAATTTTTGTATTTTTAGTAGAGACAGGTTTTTGCCATGTTGGCCAGGCTGGTCTCCCGACTTCAGGTGATCCACCCACCTCAGCCTCCCAAAGTGCTGGGATTACAGGCGTGAGCCACCGGGCCCAGCCAACTCCCTGTGATTTCATCCCTGACCAGTCAGCACTCCTGGCTCATTGGCTTCCCCCAACCCACCAAGCTGTCCTTAAAAACACTGCACCCTAGCCAGGTGCGGTGGTCATGCCTGTAATCCCAGCACTTTGGGAGGCCGAGGTGGGCAGATCACCTGAGGTCAGGAGTTCGAGACCATCCTGGCCAACATGGAGAAACCCTGTTTCTGCTAAAAATACAAAAATTAGCCAGGCTTGGTGGCACACACCTGAAATCCCAGCTACTTGGGAGGCTGAGACATGAGAATTGCTTGACCCCAGGAGGCAGAGGTTACAGATCATGCCACTGCACTCCAGCCTGGGCGACAGAGCAAGACTCTGTCTCAAAAACAAAACAAAACAAACACGAAAAAACTCTACTCCCCGAATGTTCAGGTAGACTGATTTGAGTAATAATAAAACTCCGGTCTCCCACCCAGCAGGCTCTGCCTGAATTACTCTTTCTCTATTGTAATTCCCCTGTCTTGATGAATCCGCGGTTACAAGACCTTGCCTCAAAAAAATTTCAAAAAAGACCTATGATCTCAACACACGATGTCAAGACCTTAGACACCCCGGAACCCACAACTTTAGGGCCCTTCTGGTGTCTGTTGGTGGAGAATTCAGCTAGGATAAGGACGTGAATACCCATGAATCCAAGGAAATTAAATCCCTAAGCTAAAGGCACACACAGTCCCACAGTGTGAGACACTCAGGGTATGGGAGCCTACAGGCTCAGACTCAAGACCCTGAATTTGTGGACTTCAAGGAAGTCAGAGACCAAAGTAGCCCTAGCCTTGTGCTTGTTCCTAAGATGCCAAGTACCTTGCCCGGGGGCTATGGTCCTCACGAACTACCAGTCTGTAAAGAGGCAGAGGTTCTAGAGTACAGGGACCTGTGCTACGAGGGCCCCGTGTTTCCAGATACCATTTAAGACTAATGACCTGAGAACTTGGCTGGGTGCAGTCACTCACACCTGTAATCCCAGCAATTTAGGAGGCCGAGGCAGGCGGATACCTGAGGTCAGGAGTTCCAGACCAGCCTGGCCAATATGGCAAAACCCCATCTCTACTAATAATACAAAAATTAGCCAGGCATGGTGGTGTGGGCCTGTAATCCCAGCTACTCGGGAGGCTGAGGCAGGAGAATCACTTGAACCCAGGAGGTGGAGGTTGCAATGAGCTGAGATCGCGCCACTGCACTCCGGCCTGGGTGACAGAGTGAAACTGTGTCTCAACGACAATAACAAGCCAAAAAAAGAAAAAGAAAAAAGACTTGTCAGGCCCGGGAACCTTACCCCGCAGGGCCTGAGATTCCGGAGACATCTAGGTGCTTCAAGTGATGCCACATGGCCTGAGCTGCTGACAGGGTAAATGAGGTCTTTGGAGCCCTGCACATTTGGCTATAAGTTCCCCGTGCCTGACAATTCGTAGAATTGCCCACTGTCCTTAGACTTGAAGGCCAAGATCCTCACTGCTGAAGCCAAAGCTGGACTTACAGTGCTCAGAGACTCCATTCCTCAGAGTCCACTGGCCAAACTCCAAGACTCTGAAGATCAAAGAGTCTCCTCACCCTAGTCCCTGGGCCTTAGCTGTGAAGGTCCTTGGAGGCTCGAAGTCTCCAACCCAGAGTTTAGGATTTACTCCATGGAAAGCCCTAGACCTGAATAGCTGACATTCCAACTCCCCAAGGGAACTGAGAACCTTAAGTTCGTGGGCCACTGGATTCCATTAATCCCAGTCCCCAGACTGTCAACTCCCAAATTCTCAGCATTTCAGGTCCTCAGAGTGAAAGGTCCTGAGAATTGATGTTCACGAGGACAAAGGTCCTTCAGTCAAGAGTCAAGGGAGGGCCAGGCACAGTGGCTCATGCCTGTAAGCCCAGCATTTTGGGAGGCCAAGGTGGGCAGCTCACTTGAGG
Source organism: Macaca nemestrina (assembly GCF_043159975.1). Lineage (NCBI taxonomy): Eukaryota > Metazoa > Chordata > Mammalia > Primates > Cercopithecidae > Macaca > Macaca nemestrina. Next base: position 90,669,588 of record NC_092139.1, on the reverse strand, counting down.
TTGGGAGTTCGAGACCAGCCTGGCCAACATGAGGAAACCCCGTCTTTACTAAAAACACAAAAATTAGCCAGGCTTGGTTTGCACGCCTGTAGTCCCAGCTACTCAGAGGCTGAGGCAGGAGAATTGCTTGAACCTGGGAAGCGGAGGTTGTGGTGAGGCAAGATTGTGCCACTGCACTCCAGCCTGAGTGACAGAGTGAGACTGCCTAAAAAATAAAAATAAAATAAAAAAAGAGTCAAGGGAGGAGGGCTCCAAAGCATGTGCCCTGGATCTTGAAATCCTCCATATCTAAGATCCCTGGAACCTGAGAGCCCTGAGAGGGTCTTCCTGTCATGCGAAGGACCCTACATGGGGAGGGAGGCCTGCAAACTCCAAGAATTTGAGCCTAACAGGCTGAGGTCCTTAGTCTCAAGGTGTGAAGACTAAGACTGTTGGGGACTACACTCTGTTCCTACACTAAGGTCCCAGTCCATGGTTCTCAGGTTCTAAGGGCTTGGAAGGTGGACTTGAAACCGAAGAAATCTCATAACAGGAGAGGCAGCTTTGAGGACTTTGAACCTCAGTTAGCTGAACTGAACTGACCTCAGGAACCAAGTTTGGAGCCTTGAAAAGATATCAATCTTTTTTTTTTTTTTTTTTTTTTTTTTTTTGAGACAGAATTTTGCTTTTGTTGCCCAGGCAACAAAAATCGTGCAATGGCACGATCTCAGCTCACTGCAACCTCCGCCTCCCAGGTTCAAGCAATTCTCCTGCCTCAGCCTCCTGAGTAGCTGGGATTACAGGTGTGCGCCACCATGCCTGGCTAATTTTTGTATTTTTACTAGAGACGGGGTTTCACCATGTTGGCCAGGCTGGCCTGGAAGTCCTCACCTCAGGTTATCCACCTGCCTCTGCCTCCCAAAGTGCTGGGATTACAGGCATGACCACAGTGCCCGGCCCTATCAATCTTTTAAATAGGTCATAACAAAGGGCATCCATCAACCCAAAGATTCTCCAAGGAAGCCAAGTCTGTGTCTATGGATGGAGGAGGAGTCAACCAGGAGAATTCAGCCCCTGGAGCTGCACCCTGGGCTTTTGTGGGGAATCAAAAAAATGTTTGTAGGCCAGACATGGTGGCTCACGCCTATAATTCCAGCATTTTGGGAGGCCAAGGTGGGAAGATTGCTTGAGCTCAGGAGTTCAAGACCAGCCTAGGCAACGTGGCGAGAGACCCTGTCTCTACGAAAAACAAAAAAATAAAAACTATCCAGGTGTGGTGGCACACACCTGTAGTAAAAATTACCACCAATGCCCCAGAAGAAAATCACTTTATAGACTGCCACAGGAAAAACAACCTCTTTTACAAATAAAGTCACAAATATAAGTTACAAATCACACAAGGAAATAGTCACCATGAGGGAGAGTCTGAGAGGCCCCAGCTAGGAAAACTCACTTCTGAAAAATGGCATCAATGACAGACCAGAGAGACCAAGTTGCTGAGATCCTCAGCCTGGGAGCAGTGTAGACAACACCCTACTCTCTGTCTTGGAGGCCACGGAACTGGCCTGGAGGTCACTGACAGCCTCACCCATCGAGGTCCCCAACTCCTATGGCCCCCCAAAGCTGAAGTGTACCTGGCCTAAGAATCTCAGTGACTGAGTTCCTCTCAGGTGGCTTTGAGCAGCATGGACCTGGGGAGTGGGCTCTGCCCTAGGCATCCAGCTTGGACCTCAGCCTCACCTGGCTGAAGCTGGGCTCGTACTCCACACGGCCCTTACTGTTGACATGCAGGATGGGGGCTGCAATGGCCGCTCTCAGGTCAAAGCCAAGCCACAGCTTGTTCGTGATGGCCTGGGGGAGAGATGAGGGATGCAGGGAGAAAGGGGGTACCCTCTACCCTACTTCAGCCCTCACATCCCCACTCCAGGGAGAGTCAGACAGTATGCTGCCCAGAGAGGAGACACTGGAGCCCAGAGCCCCCCCAGACTCACCTGGGCCACGGCAGAGATGATGAGCTCCCCGCCAGCCCCGCCAATCACTAGCTTCGACCCCTGGGCTTTGCTGATCAGGATGGAGGGCACCATGGAGGACGGGGACCGCTCGCCTGGAACTGGGGGCCAGCACCCTCCGGGAGCTCCACTCACCCTGTCTCCATTCACTGCTGAGCAAACAGCAGCTTAGCGAGTGCAGTGACCCATCCAGGGGTCAGCATGCAGCCCCAGCCCAACCCCCTCTCTCCTCTCCCCTGGTGGGGAGCCCTTGTGGACCCCGGGTGGGAAGCCTTGTTCTCACCAGGTGAGGGGGTGGTGCCAGAACCCCAGGGGCATCGCTCGCATAAGTCCAGGAGCTCATTGTTGAGGATGATGCCTGTCCGTGGTGAATACACCATCGCTCCAAAGCTGCAGCCGTGGAGGCAGAGCCTGGGCTCCCACCAGACACCGCCTGCCCTGCCCACCTTGCAGGACCCCCTCATTTTACAGCTGCCCCGAAGCATGCTGGAGCCACTGTTCTCTCCCTGGCATCACCCAGGAGGGGTCCCCAAAGACCCACCTGTGCCCCCATATCAGGGCACCCTTCTGAGTGAGGCCGCCCATTCCCAGATAAGTCTTGGCTCGGGGCCACCCCAGCAGCAGCCTTTCCAGCCAGAGATGTCAGGGGTGGGGGCCTCTTTTGAAACAGAGGAGGAGACAAAGGGCAAAAGCAAGGTGCTGCCCCATGGGGACAAGTGAGGGGACATGGGGCTGGGGGAGTGCAGGTCTAGGAGAGGAGGAGTGAGGCCACCAGCCTTCCCCCAGGCCCCACGCACGGTGTGTTGATGGTGCTGGTGGCAGCCACGGCACTGCCATCCTCCCCCAGCACAGACACATGGGATGTGCCTGTCCCGTGGCCCCAGGCCTCGGCCAAGCTGTAGTGGCTGAGCTGGTGGTCCCCCCGGCCATCGATCTGTTGGCGGATGAGCTGGGCCAGGGTCTCCTCTAGCAGGTCCCGGGAGGCATTCTGGGGTGGGTGGGCAGGTGGCAGGATCAGTGAGGGGCCAAGCGGGATCCATAGAACCAAGGGCAGGACAAGCTCAGCCCCCATGGGAGCCACCTCCAGCCTGTCCTCTACCTTGTGGCCAGGCCTCCCTCAAACGCAGGCTAAGTCTAGACTCTGCCCACCCTCCAGGTCCTTTGAGATATGGTGCCACTCCTGCATCTGACCCCCGTACCTGCCACCCCGGGATCCCTTTCAGTCCTGCCCTGGCCTAGAACCACATACATCTCCCTCCAACCTCCCCCTGCTGGGCCTGACCCTCCTTTCATGCTAAGTCCTAAGCCAGGGAGGAGGACAGCCCCCAATCCCAGCAACCTCAGCAACCTCACCTGGAGCTTCGGGTGGCTGCGAGGGTCCCCCAGCCTCCACCTCTGCCCCCTGGCAAACTTGAGCGTCTCCACAAGGTGGTGGTACATGTTCACCCTCCCCTCAGGCCTGGCCACAGACTCTGCTGAGAAGTTGAACCCTGGAGAGGGGTCGGGGCACAGGTTGGGGTCACCCTATGTAAAGGGTTGAATGTTGCCCCCCTCCCCAGAGAGCTCCACCCACATCTTAATTCCCAAAACCTGTGGATACTACTTACATAGCACAAGAGTGACTAATACCTTAAGTGGAAAAGTATGTTAACGATTTTTTTTGAGACAGAGTCTCACTCTGTCGCCCAGGCTGGAGTGCAATGGTGCAGTCTCAGCTCACTGCAACCTCCATCTCCCAGGTTCAAGGGATTCTTGTGCCTCAGTCTCCTGAGTAGCTGATACTACGTGCGTTCGCCACCACGCCCAGCTAATTTTTTCTTTTTTTGTATTTTTAGTAGAGACAGGGTTTTGCCATGTTGTTCAGGCTGGTCTCAAACTCCTGGCCTCAAGTGATCTGTCTGCCTTGGCCTCCCAAAGTGCTGGGATTATAGGCATGAGCCATCATGCCCCGCCTTTTTTGTGTTTTTTGGAGGAGTCTTCCTCTGTCGCCCAGGCTGGAGTGTGTGGCGTGATCTCAGCTTACTGCAATCTCCACCTCCTGGGTTCAAGTGATTCTTTCGCCTCAGCCTTCTGAGTAGCTAGGACTGCAGGCGCATGCCACCATGCCTGGCTAATTTTTGTATTTTTAGTAGAGATGGGGCTTCACTGTGTTAGCCAGGCTGGTCTCCAACTCCTGACCTCAAGTGATCCACCCGCCTTAGCCTCCCAAAGTGCTGGGATTACAGGCATGAGCCACCACACCCAGCCTAAAGTATGTAAAACATTTTGAGAGGAGGAGATGATCCTGGGTTATCTAGATGTGCCCTGAATGTGATCACAGTGTACTTGTAAGACAGACACACAGAGGAGAGGACACACAGAGCAGAGGAGAAACCAGTGTGACCATGGAGACAGAGACTGGAGTGAGGCAGCCACAAGCCAAGGAACGCTGGCAGCCACTGGAAGTGGTAAGAGGCGGTGAAAATTGTCAAAATAGAGCTGCAGCCATATGTGGTGGTTCACACCTGTAATCCCAGCACTTTGGAAGGCTGAGGTGACAGGATTGAAGTGAGGTTGAGGCTGCAGTGAGCCTTGACAGTGCCACTGCACTCCAGCCCAGGTGACAGAGCAAGACCCTGCCTCAAAAAACAAACAACTCACAACCTTACACAAAGGCCATCACAACCTTACACAAAAAATACTTCTGCAAAGACATCTGCCCAGGAGTGGCCTGTCCAGCCTCAGACTAGTGCCACCCTTATCACTTTTCCATGCATCCCAGTAACCAAAGATGATCATTTCAAAACGTTTTTTTCTTTGTTTGTTTGTTTGTTTGTTTGAGACGGATCTCACTCTGTCCCCCAGGCTGGAGAGCAGTGGCATGATCTCGGCTCACTGCAAGCTCTATCTCCTGGGTTCACACCATTCTCCTGCCTCAGCCTCCCAAGCAGCTGGGACTACAGGCGCCCACCACCATGCCTGGCTAATTTTTTGTATTTTTAGTAGAGACAGGATTTCACTGTGCTAGCCAGGATGGTCTCAATCTCCTGACCTTGTGATCTGCCCGCCTTGGCCTCCCAAAGCGCTGGGATTACAGGCATGAGCTACCAAGCCAAGCCCAAAACAGTTATATACCAAAGCTAAGCTATGAGGACGCAAAGCTAAGCTTAGCTTTATATACCAAAACTAAGCTATGAGGATGCAAAGGAATAAAAACAATATACTGGGCCAGGCGCAGTAGTTTATGCCTATAATCCTAGCACTTTGGGAGGCCAAGGCGGGTGAATCACCTGAGTTCAGGAGTTCGAGACCAGTCTGGCTAACATGATGAAACCCTATCTCTACTAATAATATAAAAATTAGCTGGGCATGGTGGCACACACGGGTAGTCCTAGCTACTAGGGAGGCTGAGGCAGGAGAATCGCTTGAACCGGGAGGTGGAGGTTGCAGTGAGCTGAGAGCTCACCGTTGCACTCCAGCCTGGGTGACAAGAGTGAAACTCCATCTCCAAAAAACCGGAATGATATAATGGGGCCCAGCATGGTGGCTCACACCTATAATCCCAGCACTTTGGGAGGACAAGGCAGGCGGATCACCTGAGGTCAGGAGTTCAAGACCAGCCTGGCCAACATGGTGAAACCTCATCTTTACTAATAATACAAAAAAAAAAAAAAAAGATGTGGTGGCAGGCGCTACTTGGGAGGCTGAGGCAGGAAAATCGCTTGAATCCAGGTGGCGGAGGTTGTAGTGAACCGAGATGCACCATTGCACCCCAGCTTTGGTGACAGAGCGAGACTCTGTCTCGGGGGGATAATGCTATAATGGACCGTGGGAACTCAAGGGGAAGGGTGGGAGGCAGATGAGGGATAAAAGACTACACACTAGGTACAGTGTGTACTGCTTGGGTAATGGGTGCACCAAGGTCTCAGAAATCGCCACTAAAGGACAGGTGCAGTGGCTCATGCCTGTAATCCCAGCACTTTGGGAGGCTGAGGCAGGCAGATCACTTGAAGTCAGGAGTTTCAGACAAGCCTGGCCAACATGGTGAAACCCCATTTCTTTTTTTTTTTTTTTTTTTTTGAGACGGAGTCTCGCTCTGTCGCCCAGGCTGGAGTGCAGTGGCCGGATCTCAGCTCACTGCAAGCTCCGCCTCCCGGGTTCGGGCCATTCTCCTGTCTCAGCCTCCTGAGTAGCTGGGACTACAGGCGCCCGCCACCTCGCCCGGCTAGTTTTTTGTATTTTTTAGTAGAGACGGGGGTGAAACCCCATTTCTACTAAAAAAGGCTGAGACTGGAGAATTGCTTGAATCTGGGAGGCAGAGGTTGCAGTGAGCTAAGATCATGCCACTGCTCTCCAGCCTGGGCCACGGAGTGAGATTCCATCTCAAAAAAAGAAGTCATCCACTCAATAACTTTTCCATGCGGCCGAACACCACGTGTTCCCCCAAAACTAATGAAATAAAAATAAAATAGCCAGGCAGAGGTGGCTCACGTCTGAAATCCCAGCACTTTGGGAGGCTAAGGCAAGTGGGTCAGTTAAGGTCAAGAGTTCAAGACCAGCCAGGCCAACATGGTGAAACCCCGTCTCTACTAAAAAGAAAAAAAATCATCTGGGCATGGTGGCTCAAGCCTGTAATCCTAGCACTTTGGGAGGCCGAGGTGGGCGGATCACCTGACATCAGGAGTTTCAAGACCAGACTGATCAACATGGCAAACTTATCTCTACCAAAAATACAAAAATTAACCGGGTATGATGGCAGGCACCTGTAATCCCAGCTACTTGGGAGGCTGAGGCAGGAGAATCGCTTGTACCTGAGAGGCAGAGGTTGCAATGAGCTGAGATCATGCCATTGCACTCTAGTCTGGGCGACAGATCAAGACTCTGTCTCAAAAAAAAAAAAAAAAAAAAAAGGAAAAAAAAAAGATAAAAATCAGCGGCATGTGGTGGCCCATGCCTGTAATCCCAGCTACTTGGGAGGCTGAGTCAGGAGAACTGCTTGAACCCAGGAAGTAGAGCTTGCAGTGAACCGAGATTGTGCCACTGTGCTCTAGCCTAAGTGACAGAGCAAGACACCATCTCAATAATAATAATAACAATGCAATGAAAAAAATAAAATATACAATAAATTATCATTGATTATAAGCAAAAAAATTATATACTCTTCCTCATTTTCTTTTTGAGAACCTTTGTCTTCCTTCACCTCCCTGAACACACACACAGTTTACTGTAGCGTGGGTATTCCCACCGCGATGCCTACTCTGGAATAAACATCATTTTCTCTGAATATTGTTCAAAGAAACAACAGCCTTGTTCTGTTTTTTATTTAGGTCAACAAGGCAAAGAACAGACTCTCCCCTGGAGCCCCCAAGGGAATGCAGCCCTGTGGACACCTAGATATCGGGCTTCTGGCTTCCAGAACTGTGAGAGGACACATTGCTGTTATTTTAAGCCACCAAGCTTGTGGTGATTTGTAATGGCAGACACAGGACACTAATATTAAGCCAGCGCAGACAGCCCCAGGCCTTGGCACTGCCAGAACCCCCTGCAGGCTGCCTTGGGCTGGGCTGGTTTCGCTCCCCCAGGTGCATGTCCGTGATGGGCAGCCCACCACCCACACAGCCCACCTGCTTCTGAGTCTGGGACTGGTCACCTAGGGGGAGGAGGACTCTGGACAAACAATGTCACACCCTTCAGCAAAGCCTCACGTATGGGTGGAGCTGGAGGTCAGCTCTAAAACCCACCATCATGACTGGTTTACACAGCTCGGTCTTCACATTGTGCATCTGTGAACCCGGTTTATGGAGGAGGAGGCTGAGCTGGGCCTTGGCTGAGCTTGGAGTCTGAGTTCCCGGGTGTGGGGGGCCAGGGCTCTGGGCAGGGGCTTTACCTCTTAGCACATTGAGGATGAAGCTGAGAATGGCACCCCCTGCAGGTGGCGGTGGTGAGTACAGGGTATAGTCCCCCAGGGGCACCTCCAGGGCGTCCACTACCTCGGGCTGGAACTTGGCCAGGTCCTGCAGCGTCAGCTGGCTCCCTGGGGTGAGACGGAGAGGGCTCCATGAACAGATGGGGAAACTGAGGCAGGGAGGAATAGCCACTGGTGTCAGGTCACACAATGGGATCCCACTCGTGCTCTAGCCTTGTGGACACAGAGGGTGATGGCTGGTTTGTAGGCGGTGGCCTCAGGACCGGCCCCTTGGGGTCAAGCATGGAGGGGTGTACAGAGACCAGAGGCAGAGAGGCTGGGGAGGTGAAGGGGAAGATGGGAGAGGGAGCTGGCCTTTGAGAGCCTGTGAGAACGGTCAGCTCGGCTACCCAGGCCTGTTGTGACCATCAGTAACGCCCCTCTGCTGGCTCTAACCCGCAGGCTCTGCTCTCTGAGGTCCTGGACCACAGGGGTCCTTGGGCTGGCAGAGCTAGGTGCATGACCTCTCGGGGTCCCAGGCACCTCCAGCACTCCCTCAGGGCCTGGGAAGGAGCCTGCCCTCAACCCCCAGTGCCCAGAACTTGGCTCTTCCTCCAGCAGGGACAGGGCATGGGATCTCAAGGAGGCTGACCTTCCTTGGCAATGTCCTCCACCAGCATCCGGCCCAGCCTCCCCGTGTAGAAGACCTCCGCACCCTCTGTGGCCACGGTCTCCAGGGTGGTGGCCAGCGCAGGCCATGGGAGTGGGTCCTGAGGCCTCAGGGGTTCTGTCCCGTTGAAGAAGAGCTGGCTGGGGGATGGGGGGAGCCTCAGGGTGGGGGCAGGTCCTAGAGGCAGCCACACTCTTTCGGGGCTCTCGTGGGTGGAGTCCTCAGGACCCTACAGTGGGGGTGCCCTGACCCAGGGTCCCGAGGCGCTAGGGTGGACACCGGGGGACGGATTCCCTAGGAGGCGGTGGGACTGACACCACCCACCCCGCTCATGGCCCTGGTCCAGGGAGGGCAGATTTCCCAGTGGGGCCTGGGTCCACCTAGGGCCTGTCATCTCCTCACTCCTGGGAGGGGCTGACAGTGGGCTGGGTGGGGCGGGTGACAATGGCAGTTGAAGCCCTCCTGCCATGCCAGAGAGAGGGAGGAGGAGGCCGGGGCCAGGGCTGGTGGCAGAGCCCAAATCCATACCGTGGAGTCCTAGCACTTGGGCGACAAACTCCCCCCAGCCTCACCTGAGTTAGGCTGTGCCACAGGGGACCGGAAGGCCATAAACTGAAACAGGAAAGTGCTCTCTGTCTGGGCCTTAAGGTCGCCAGCACCCCAAGGGTCAATCCTCCAGTGTAGGAGGGACTGAGGCAGAGCTGGGGTGTGGACTGGGCCCAGACAGGATGTGGCCTTGAACCCAGGAGCCCAGGGCCACCATGTGGGGCTCACCGCAGGGTTGACGCCTGCAAGGAAGGCCGCAGGAAGCCGTTGTGCAGGAACTGGCTGAGGACGGGGGCCACCACATGCCCCCCTCGGAGCAGGGCGATGGTGGGCTGGAACAGCTGCGCCCAGGGCAGGCGGCCATGGCGGCGGTGGGCCTCGGCGTAGCCGCGGAGCTCCCCGGGCACCCCGATCCACTGGGCCCCTGCATGGCACATCCCAGCACTCAAACCTGTGGCTTCCAGGCCTTCCCAGGGGTTTGCCATCACCCCTACCTGTGGCCCCCCAGCTACAGCAGCCAGAGTGAGCTTTCTGGAGCCCACACCCGACCATGTCCCTCCCTGCTCAGACCACCTGTGGCTCCCCACAAAGTCCATGGCCAGGCCCAAGGGGCCCTGCACAAACTGGCCCCAGGAGCCCCACCCTGTCCCACTAACCCATCTCCACTCAACCTTCCAGGCCTTTGTCCAGCCTGGCCCTCTCCCAGGATCACCTCAGCTCGCCCATTCCCAAGGGGGACCTTCCCAATCCCTCAATCTCTGCAGGTTGGGGTTGGGGGTTCCCCATAGACTCCCTGTCCCCCAGTGCCAGGGAGTCACAGCCTGTCCATGAGGCACTGATCCTTTGGGGGGTGTAGTGGTCAGTCCTAGTGGCCTGGGGGGTGGGAGTGGGGGACCCCCATGGGGCCTCACCTCTACCCAGCGGCAGAGCCTGTGCACACCGGTCCAGCAGGCTCGGGGCGTGGTGGGCTGGCACTGTCTCCCGGGCATTGATGACCTCCACCTTCCCTGGAGTAGGGCAGGGCAGGTGAGCGCTCACGGACCCTGCAGACAGCCCCTGGCCTGCTCCAGGCCTCAGTTTCCATCTCTGCATTATGAGATGGACTCTGGGCTAACAGGGGGACAGGAGTTGACACAAGGGCTTTGCACAGCTGAGGTGAAGGGGGCAGGACAGGGGGCCCAAGAGCACCCAGAAGCGGTCTTGAGTGGATGGGACTGGCTGGAGAAGGGGTTCCTCTGTGGTGTGGACAAGCCCATCTTCCCCATGGCAGGTCACATGTGGGCCCACCTGTCGTCACATTGTAGATGGTGAAGATGACCCCTCCACCCAGGCCCATGCTCTGAGGGTTGACGACGCTGGTGCAGACCAGAGCCGCGATGGTGGCGTCCACAGGTGAGCCCTGCTGCTGGAGAATGGCTCTAGGGGACACAGCACAGAGTCGGTGGTGGGGCTCCCCTCCCCCTGCCTCCCCACTAGGCTTGCTCAGCTGGCACTCATTGGAGAATGGTGACAGGTGGCCCATCTGCTGCCACCAAACCCCAGATTAGGTCACAGAACACAACCAGGCTTCCCCATCAAATCCAGCTGCTCACAGGTCCACAACATTCTACAGCTGCAAATGTGATGCCATTTACACTGACCTTTGCCATATACAAGGTGCTTCTCAGTTTGCAAAGTGCTTCTGTTGCCATTGCTCCCAGCAGCACCAGCTCATATGCCATAGGCAGAACCAGGCCTAGGCCACCTCTCAGTCCCTCACAATGGCCCTGGAGCCCACCATGGTACTCCACTCCCCATCTCACTAGGGACACTCTGGCCACAACTACTTCAAAGCTGGTCTTTGGCAGGTGGCCCCAGGATCCTTCCCACCACCAGGGCATGGGGCTTGAGCTGACAAGCCCCACAAATTCTCCTGGGGCCCTGAGCCTATGGAAATGCTCTGGCCTAGGCCAAGCATGGTGGCTCATGCCTGTAATCCCAGCACTTTGGGAGGCCGAGGCAGGCGGATCACTTGAGGTCAGGAGTTCGAGACCAGCCTGGCCAACATGGTGAAACCCTGTCTCTACTAAAAATACAAAACTTATCTGAATGTGATGGTGGGCACCTGTAATCCCAGCTACGCGGGAGGCTGAGGCAGGAGAATCGCTTGAACCTGGCAGGCAGAGGTTACAGTGAGCCAAAATCGTGCCATTGCACTCCAGCCTGGCAACAGAGCAAGAGTGTCTCAGAAAGAGAGAGACAGAGAGAGAGAGAGAGAGAAGGAAGGAAGGAAGGAAGGAAGGAAGGAAGGAAGGAAGGAGAGAGAAAGAAAGAAAAGAAAGAAAAAGAGGCCGGGCCCGGTGGCTCAAGCCTGTAATCCCAGCACTTTGGGAGGCCGAGACAGGCTGATCACGAGGTCAGGAGATCGAGACCATCCTGGCTAACACGGTGAAACCCCGTCTCTACTAAAAAATACAAAAAACTAGCCGGGCGAGGTGGCGGGCGCCTGTAGTCCCAACTACTCGGGAAGCTGAGGCAGGAGAATGGCGTGAACCCGGGAGGCGGAGCTTGCAGTGAGCTGAGATCCGGCCACTGCACTCCAGCCTGGGCGGCAGAGCGAGACTCCGTCTCAAAAAAAAAAAAAAAAAAAAAGAAAGAAAAAGAAAGATGAAAGAAAAGAAAGAAAGAGAGAGAGAAAAAAAGAAAAAGAAAGAAGGAAAGAAAGAAAGAAAGAAAAAGAAAGAAAGAGAGAGAGAAAGAAAGAAAGGGAATGCATGCTCTGGCCTACCCCTCCCCATCTATCACGGGCAGCAAGAGGTGGGCCCTTCAGTGCTGAGGGGCTGGTCAGCCTGGCCTACACTGTGACCCTGTCCCTGGGGCACAGGCCTGCACAGCTCACCGAGGACAACCTCTTCCCTTACACCCAGGAATGCTCCCCAGAACCTCAAGAAGCCAACTTTTCCCTTTTTTTGGACGGAGTTTCACTCTTGTTGCCCAGGCTATAGGGCAATGGCATGATTTCAGCTCACCACAACCTCTGCCTCCTGGGTTCAAGTGATTCTCCTGCCTCAGCCTCCCGAGTAGCTGGGATTACAGGCATGTGCCACCATGCCCGGCTAATTTTGTATTTTTAGTAGAGACAGGGTTTCTCCATGTTGGTCAAGCTGGTCTCGAACTCCTGACATCAGATGATCTGCCCACCTCAGCCTCCCAAAGCGCCGGGATTACAGGCATGAGCCACTGCACCCGGTCAGAAGCCAGCATTTAAATACCAGTTGCAGATGGGGAAACCAAGGCCCAAAGAGGGAGTGGACCTGGGTCCCTGCACCCACCCCATGGAGCCTCTGGCCCTAGCACCCTCCTTCGGCTAAGGTGTCTGTGGCTGGACCTGGCGGTTCCATCTGGACACAAACCCTCCCCAGCTCCTGAGCCACATGGCCCTCCCTGGCCCAACGTGGCACACATGGGCGCCATAGGGACACATGTAATCTTGGAATGGGAAAGAGAGCACAAAGCCAGAAGATGAAATAAACAAGTCAGGCATAAGCACTAATTTTAATAATAATAAAACACCATAAACAAAGCCAAATGACAAACTGGAGGGAAAAACACTTTAAATGCCCATCCCAGACAAAGGTCTCACCTCCTAACTAAATGGAGTGCACCCTTGCTTCCCCAACCTGTCTGCTTCCAGCCTTGTCAACTGTTTTGGCTTTCGGGGCAAAATGGGGAAAACGGTTACAGATGGGAAAACCAAAGTCCCAAGAGGGAACGGCCCGGTACCCTGCACCCACCTCCCCTACGCTGCCAGGCTTTGGTTTTCCTCCCACCTCCCTCGACTCCTGATGTTGGGGGCCCCAGGCTTGGTCCGTGGTCCTTGTGCATCTATCTCTTCTCCCTGGGTGAGTCCATCTAGGCTCATGGCATGAGATGCAACCTGTGTGCTGGTAACTCCCCAACTTTATCTCCAGCCAGTCCTCTCCCTACACTCCAGACACTTATACCCAGCTATGCACAAGATACCTGCACCGGCTGTCTAAGAAACATTTCAAACATACCATGACCTAAACTGTACTTTTGATTTTCCTTCCAACTTTCCCCGCGAAATGGCTCATCTCCTAGTCCTCGTTGTCTTAGAAATAGACACAACCACCCCCCCCCTTTTGCTCAGCGCCTACACCCTGGAGCCATCCTGGATTGGTCACTTTCTTCCTTCCCCACATCCAACCCACCAACGACTCAGGTTGGAGGTTCTACCTCCATCTCCACCACATTGGTCCAAGCCACCAACCTCCCTCACCTGGGTTATTGCAATGGCCTCCTACCCAGGCCCCAGCGTTAGCCTTGCTCCCTTACATTAAAAAAAAAAATCCACTAAGGCTGGGCAGGATGGCTCACACCTGTAATCCCAGCACTTTGGGAGGCTGAGGCGGGCAGATCACGAGGTCAGGAGATCGAGACTAACTGGCTAACACGGTGAAACCCCGTCTCTACTAAAAATACAAAAAATTAGCCGGACGTGGTGGCAGGCGACTGTAGTCCCAGCTACTCAGGAGGCTGAGGCAGGAGAATGGCCTAAACCCGGGAGGCGGAGCTTGCAGTGAGCCAAGATCGAGCCACTGCACTCCAGCCTGGGGGACACAGTGAGACTTCGTCTCAAAAAAAAAAAAAAAAAAAAAAAAAAAAATATGTTAAATGTAAGTCAGACTTCCTGGTAATGGGAGACTGTAATTCAGACCACAATTCCCGCAGAGAACTAGAAAAGCCTAGCAAATAGAAAACATGCTTAAAGGCATAGGAGGCAGAGAAGGACAGGGCTGGAGACAGACAAGGCCAGCATTCCCCTCAAGGCGACAGCCAATCCTGAAGAGGAGGCTGAGAAATAGATCAGTGATTTTTTTTTTTTCTTTTTTCTCTTTTTTTTTTTTTTTTTTTGCTTTTTATTTTGCTGAGACAGGGTCACCATTACCTTTAATGGTAAAAACTGCAATTACCTTTGTACCAACCTAACATATTGCTCAGGCTGGTCTCAAATTCCTGGCCTGAAGCAATCCTCCTGCCTCAGTCTCCCGAGTAGCTGGGACTATAGGCGTGAGCCACCACACCTGGTCTAGAGCAGTGCTGTTGACCTACTCACGTGGCTGAGGGAGGGGATGCCACAATGCCCCACACGTGGGGGTGCAGGTTTCTTACTCTAGGAGTGACAGTCAACCAGAAATAGAGCAGCCCTCAGGAGCACTGGATCCAGCTTCAGATCATCTCAGCCACTCAAATTGCCTAAAGGACATCCCAGAATTTCAGACTCCTAGGCCTCAAATTATTTAATTTTTATTTATTTATTTATTTGAGACAGCATTTCACTCTGTTGCCCAGGCTGGAGTGCAGTGCCTCGATCTCAGCTCACTGCAACCTCTACCTCCTGGGTTCAAGCAATTCTCTTGTCTCAGCCTCCCAAGTAGCTGGGATTACAGCCACCCGCCACCACGCTCAGCTAATTTTTGTCTTTTTAGTAAAGACAGGGTTTCACTGTGTTGGCCAGGCTGGTCTCGAACTCCTGACCTCATGATCTGCCCACCTCAGCCTCCCAAAGTGCTGGGATTACAAGCATGAGCCACCGCACCCAGCCTCTAACAATTTTTATACACACCCTCCAGTGCTAAATTAAAAACAACCAAGCAAACAAGGAAATAAGACAGCAGGAACAAACCTCAAGAGAAAGCACAGACAACTTTTAAAACGGCCTATAGGATCTCCAGATTATGGAACTCTCAGACCATGTACTTTAAAATAAGTACTTTATATCTATATTCAAGGATATAAAGAAACAAGAATTTTATCAAAAAACTAGCAACTATTAAAAATGGAGGCTGGGAGTGGTGGCTTAGGCCTATAATCCCAGCACTTTGGGAGGCAGAGGCAGGAGAATCACACGAGGCCGGGAGTTCAAGACTAGCCTGGCTAACATGGCGAAGCACCACCTCTACTAAAAATACAAAAATGAGCTAGGCATGGTGGTAATCCCAGTTATTCAGGAGGCTGAGGCATGAGAATCGCTTGAACCCGGGAGGTGGAGGCTACAGTGAGTTGAGATCTCACCACTGCACTCCAGCCTGGGCAGTAGATAGAGACTGAGTCTCAAAAAAAAAAAAAAAAAAAAAAATTGGAATTAGGAACTCAATTTGAACAGCAGACTAGAGACAAACATGCAAAAAAAAAAAAAAATTGTGAACTGGGAGATAGGGTTTTTATTTTTATTTATTTATTTATTTATTTTTGAGACAGAGTCTCACTCTGTCACCCAGGCTGGAGTGCAATGGCATGATCTGGCATGATCTCTGCTCACTGCAACCTCCACTCCCTGGGTTCAAGCAATTCTCCCACCTTGGCCTTCTGAGTAGCTGGGATTACAGGCACCGGCCACCACGCCTGGCTAATTGGGAGACAGTTTGATACAAAATATACAAAATGAAGTACAAGGAGAAAAATAGATAAAACATACAGGAAATGGATTAAGAGACATGGGGGATACTTTAACAAGGCATAGGTCATGTGAAATTGGAGTCTCATAAGGAGAGTAGAGAGAGGATGGGGAAGACATAATACTTGAAGAGATAAAACTGAGAATTTTCTAAAGTGGACAAAAAAGAATCAAGCCATGGAATGAAGAGCCACCTAAATGTATCAGTGTAAAACTGCTCAAAGCAAAGGCAAACTTTTTAAAGTAGCCAGAGGAAAAAAAGATACTGCCTTCTGGCCAGGGTGAGGGGGCGGCTCACGCCTGTAATCCCAGCATTTGGGAGGCTGAGGCAGGTGGATCACCTGAACTGAGGAGTTCAAGACCAGCCTGGCCAATATGGCAAAAATCCATCTCTACTAAAAATACAAAAATTAGCTGGGCGTGGTAGTGGACACCTGTAATCCCAGCTACTTTGGAGGCTGAGGCAGAGAATTGCTTGAATCCAGGAGGCAGAGCTTGCAGTGAGCTGAGATCGCACAGCTGCACTCCAGCTTGGGCGACAGAGTGAGACTCCATCTCAAAAAACAAAACAACATAAAAAGACATTACCTTCAAATGAGCAAAATTAGATTGAGAATTGGCTTCCCAATAAAAACAAGATAAATCAGATACAAGGGAACCATGTTTCCAAACTGAGGAAAGAAAATATCTGCCAACCTAGAATTCTACGCCCACTAACAATATCCTTCAAAAGTGAAAATGGCCAGCCACGGTGGCTCATGCCTGTAATCCCAGCACTTTGGAAGGCCGAGGCGAGTGGATCACCTGAGGTCAGGAGTTCAAGACCAGCCTGGCCAACATGGTAAAACCCCATCTCTGCCAAAAATACAAAAATTAGACAGGTGTGGTGGTGGGTACCTGTAATCCCAGCTACTTGCAAAGCTGAGGCACAAGAGTCGTTTGAACCCTGTAGGTGGAGATTGCAGGGAGCTGAGATCTCGCCACTGCACTCTAGTCTGGGGGACAGAGTGAGAATCTGTCTTAAAAAAACAAAAAAAAGGGCCGGGTGCAGTGACTCACGCCTGTAATCTCTGCACTTTGGGAGGTCAAGGCAGGTGAATTGCCTGAGGTCAGGAGTTCAAGACCAGTCTGGCCAACATGGTGAAACTCTGTCTCTACCATAAATATAAAAAAATTAGCAGGGCATGGTGTCATGCACCTGTTGTAATCCCAGCTACTCGGGAGGCTGAGGCAGGGAAACTGCTTGAACCAGGGAAGTGGAGGTTGCAGTGAGTGGAGATTGTGCCACTGCACTCCAGCCTGGGCGACAGAGCGAGACTCTATCTCAAAAAAAAAAAAAAAAAGTACAAAAATTAGCCAGGCTTGGTGGCTCACGCCTGGAATCCCAGCTACTCAGGAGGCTGAGACAGGAGAATCACTTGAACCTGGGAGGCAGAAGTTGCAGTGAGCTGAGATCACACCACTGCACTCCAGCCTGGGTAACAGAGCGAGACTTGGTCTCAAAAAAACAAAAGAGTGAAAGTGGAATATATATATATATATGGAATATATATGTATATTTTGCCCATGTCACAGCCCTCAGGAGATCCTTGACCATGTGCCCAAAGATATTTTTTCCCAAAGTTATTTTTATAAATAAAAACAAAGGGTGGCCAGGCACGGTGGCTCATGCCTGTAATCCCAGCATTTTGGGAGGCCAAGGCGGGTGTATCACGAGATTAGGAGATCGAGACCATCCTGGCTAACACAGTGAAACCTGTCTCTACTAAAAAATACAAAAAATTAGCTGGGCATGGTGGCGGGCACCTGTAGTCCCAGCTACTCGGGAGGCTGAGGCAGGAGAATGGCGTGAACCCGGGAGGCGGAGCTTGCAGTGAGCTGAGATTGCGCCAGCCTGGGTGACAGAGCGACACTCTGTCTCAAAAAAAAAAAAAAAAAAAAGGGTAACAGAAGAGGTAAATGTGTGGGTGAATCTAAATGAATGTTATTGTTATAAAATTGTAGTAGTATAGAAAATGATATCTTGTGGGGTTTAAAATAAATAAAGCATACTGAAATATGTATGGGTAAAGTTATATATCTGGATTTGCACTGAAATAATGTGGGGTAGAAGGAAGTAGGAAAGAGAAAGAGTATACATGAAATTAGCTTGGCCATAAGATTGTTGTTGAAATTGAATGGATACATGGGGCTTCATTATACAATTCTCTTTACTTTTACATTGCTCTATACTCTCAACATAAATAAGAATAAAAACACAGAAAACACACAGATACATCTATGCACATACACACACACACGCATATTTAAAATACACAAAAGTATTAACATATAAGTCGTTGGGGGTAAATTTCGTTCCTGTTCCAAGGTTCTTGTACTGACTAGGAAGAGGATAGAAATACTAACTCATAGGCTGGGCGCGGTGGCTCATGCCTGTAATCCCAACACTTTAGGACGCCGAGGCAGGCAGATCTCTTAAGGTCAGGAGTTCAAGGTCAGCCTGGCCAACATGGTGAAACCCTGTCTCTACTAGAAAAAAACAAAAGTTAGCCGGGCATAGTGGTGCACGCCTGTGGTCTCAGCTACTCAGGAGACTGAGGCAGGAGAATTGCTTGAACCTAAGAGGCAGAGGTTGCAGTGAACCAAGATCGCTCCACTGCACTCCAGCCTGGACAGCAGAGCAAGACTCCCTCTATCTCAAGAAAAAACAAATCAACAAAAAAAGGTACTAACTCATGTTAAGACTTTGGTAAGTGAAGGATGCATGTTGTAAGCTCTAAAATAATCTGCTGTCATCTTTTAAAATAACTCCAAGACTGTACAGTTATGAAACTAATAGAGAAGCAGGAAATTGAATAATAAAAATAATAAATGCAAAACAAGATGTGAGAGGAGATAAGAAGAAACAGAACAGGCAGGGAAAACAAACTGGTGGTGGCTTTCAACCCAAATAAATCATTAGTTACATTTAAAAGGACAATCAATAAAAATTAAAGTAATTGGAAATAAAGTAAAACCCAACTAATGGCTTTTATATAAGGACACAGAAAGGTGGAAAATAATGAAAAATATATCATACATGCACTAACCCAGAAAGCTGTATAACTTTTTTTTTTTTTTTTTTTTTTTTTTTTTTTGAGATAGAGCCTCACTCTGTCTCCCAGGCTGGAGCGCAGTGACGTGATCTTGGCTCACAGCAATCTCTCCCTTCTAGGCTCATGTGATTCTCCCCCCTCAACCTCCCAAGTAGCTGGGACTACAAGTGTGCCAAGTTAGAATTATATTAACCACACCCAGCTAATTTTTGTATTTTTGTAGAGGCAGAGTCTCACCATGTTGCCCAGGCTGGTCTTGAACTCCTGGGCTTTGACGATCCACCCACCTTGACCTCCCAAAGTGCTGAGATTACAGGCATGAGCCACCATGCCCAGCATTACTATTTTTAATGAAGTAGACTTCAAGAAGAAAAGTATTATTAGAGATAAGACACACATCGCGGAAAAGAAGAAATTACTAGGAGACGGGTGCGGTGGCTCACGCCTGTAATCCCAGCACTTTGGGAGGCCAAGGCAGGCAGATCACATGAGTTCGGGAGTTTGAGACCAACCTGACCCACATGGAGAAACCCTGCCTCTACCAAAAATACAAAATTAGCCAGGTGTGGTGGTGCATGCCTGTAATCCCAGCTACTTGGGAGGCTAAGGCAGGAGAATCGCTTGAACCCAGGAGGCGGAGGTTGCGGTGAGCCGAGATCTCACCACTGCACTCCAGCCTGGGCAACAAGAGCGAAACTCCGTCTCAAAAAAAAAAAAAAAGAAGAAGTTACTAGCTAGGTTCAGTATTACTTAACATCCAGGAAACTGGATGTAAAAGTTTTTTAGAGAAACTAAACCAATAGGTTATACATAGACAGAGAGAGATTTATTTAGGAATTGGCTCACACGACTGTGGGGACTAGCAAATTTAAAATCTGTAGGGCATGCCCGCAGGCTATAAATTAAGGTAAGAGTTGATCTCGAAGTCTGGAACCTAAAACCTGTAGAGCAGTCAGCAGGCCAGAAACTCAAGCAGGATTTATGTGTTATAGTCTTGAAGCAGAATTCCTGCTTCTCTGGGAAACCTCAGTTTTTGTTCTTAAGGCCTTCAACTGATTGGAGGTGGCCCACCCATATTATGGTGAGTATTCTGTTTTACTTAAAGTCAACTGCCTGTCAATGTTAACCACATCTATGAAATAACCTCCCAGCAAGATACCGACAAGTGGCCGGGCGCGGTGGCTCAAGCCTGTAATCCCAGCACTTTGGGAGGCCGAGACGGGCGGATCACGAGGTCAGGAGATCGAGACCATCCTGGCTAACACGGTGAAATCCCGTCTCTATTAAGAAATACAAAAAACTAGCCGGGCGAGGTGGCGGGCGCCTGTAGTCCCAGCTACTCGGGAGGCTGAGGCCGGAGAATGGCGTAAACCCGGGAGGCGGAGCTTGCAGTGAGCTGAGATCCGGCCACTGCACTCCAGCCTGGGTGACAGAGCGAGACTCCGTCTCAAAAAAAAAAAAAAAAAAAAAAGATACTAACAAGTATTTGACCAAACAATGGGGCATCATAACTAAGGCAAGTTGGCACATAAATTAACCATCAGGAGCAAACAGGATATCCAAAAAACAAAGTACTAGGGGTAGTATATCTTATATAGTGATTATAATTATGTAAAACATATAATTATAGAATGAAGATATTAAGATAACCATTAGAACAAAAATACAAACTTTTCTCTCTGTTTTTTGAGACCAAATCTTGCTCTGTCACCCAGGTTGGAGTGCAGTGGTGCAATCTTGGCTTACTGCAACCTTTGCCTCCCAGGTTCAAGTGATTCTCCTGCCTCAGCCTCCCGAGTAGCTGGGATTATAGGCACCTGCTACCATGCCCGGCTAATTTTTGTATTTTCAGTAGAGACGGAGTTTCACCATGTTGCCCAGGCTGGTCTCCAACTCCTGACGTCAAGTGATCCACCCGCCTCGGCCTCCCAAAGTGCTGGGATTACAGGTGTGAGCCACCATGCTCAGCCAAAAATCACCTTTTTGACAAGGATCTCCAGTCATTATGCTGGAGATGTCACCATGCTTCTTTTGTATGTCTACTAGGCATGGTGCTGGGTTCACACTCACATAAGCCTTAGGAACTCACACCCAGAGGTGCCAGCTGTAGCAGAATCCCAAGAATAAAACCTGCTGAAAGAGTAGGAGACTGGGCCGGGCACCGTGGCTCACTCTTGTAATCCCAGCAGTTTGGGAGGCCGAGGTGGGCAAATCATGAGGTCAAGAGATTGAGACCATTCTGGCCAACATAGAGAAACCCTGTCTCTACCAAAAATACAGAAATTAACTGGGCATGGTGGCTGGCGCCTGTAGTCCCAGCTACTCAGGAGGCTGAGGCAGGAGAATCATTTGAACCGAGGAGGTGGAGGTTGCAGTGAGCCGAAATCGCGCCACTGCACTCCAGCCTGGTGACAGAGCGAGGCACCGTCTCAAACAAACAAACAAACAAACAGCAGGAGACTGGACTCTGGGAGGGCCTGCTGGTGAGAGGTGAGCACAGAGGGGAGAGATGGAGGCAGGAGCATGGGCTTCTGGTGGCCCCAGCAGACCCTGCGGCAGCATGGCCAGGGGCCCCTGCAGGGAGGGATCTCGACCAGGATGACGCTGCAGCAGGCCTCTTCCTGAGGCCCCCAGCCAGCCCGGCCAGGGTCCCAGCGTCCAGTGACCCCTGTTCCGCAGCAGCAGCTGGGGCCAGCCCCAGGCTCTCTTCCACTCCCAGCTTCTGAAAACAGGAAGTGGAGAGAGTTGTTCGATAAAACACTGGGGCAAACCACATCCTCTCTCTTCACCAAGGGAGAGTTTGAGGGAGTGCCGGCGGAGGGAGCATTAGAGCAGAGACCCCCTAGCCAACCACTGACCCTCACGCACACAGCAGGGCATGCTACAGAGACCCCCAGACAGTCACTTGGGGAGACCCAGTAGGTCCAGACTCCACTCAGAGATCTGTGGCAGCAGGTCCCCACTCCCAAAGGCCACGTGCCCACGGTGGTCTCTGGTGCCTGAGACCCCAGTCTCATTTGCATCTTTGCAACTTTGAGTTTAAGTGGGTGCCACATCTCTGTATGTCCTCCTGAGCAGAGGAGGGGCACAGCCTGGGGTGGCAGCTGGCATCAATCCCTCAAATCCCCTGGGAGCCACTGGGGAGACCAAGCAGTCCCCAGCCCCCACTTGTCCCTGAGCTGTCATTCTCAGCCCTGTGGGAGGAGACAAAAATCCCTGAAGAGAAACCAAATGATCAGGTCAGGAGGGGCTGGGGGGTGGCATGAGCAATCAGGGCAGGGAAGGATGGACAGATGGGGGAATGGAGGGAGGAAGGAATGACTCAAAAGGTGAATGAATGAACAAAGAGAGAGAACGGCCACGCCTCCCTTGCTTTAGTTTACAAAGCACTGGGATCCTCCCAAGAGCCTGCAAGACAGAACTTCTGGGAAGCAGACCAGGTGGCTGGCAGGGAGGGGAGGCTTGCCCCGGCTTTTGTGGGCCCAATGGGAGGCAGGGGGCAGGAAGGGGCGTTCTGTATGTGTCCTCTCTGCAGTGGCAGCAGCGGAGGCCTCCCTTGGGCTGGGTTTCCTGGAAGAGGGTCAGGAAACACCCACCGTGGCCCCTCTCCACCACACCCTCATCCCGGACACCAAGTATCAGTCACTCAGCTCACGAGACCCAGGCCCTGACTCAGGGAGAGAGGATGTGAGGGGTGGGGCACCAGGCTCCCCAGGACAGAGAGACCCGAGATGTGGTCATGGGCTGGGAATTGGGGCAGACTGGCTGTGGCAGCATTGTGTGTACCCCAGCAGGCCAGTACCCACACAGGGAGCCTCTGAAGCCCTTCACCTATGACCCTGGGAGAAGACCCCAGCCTTGGAGAATTGGCCTCACCCAAGGGGCCTGCACTGGCCAGCAGGGTCAGGTGGGGCCAGACTGGTTCCCACCTAGGATATGCAAATGGGCCTCCTGAATCCTGGAGCCAGGTGTGGACTCACACACGACTGTCCCTAAATCACCATCTGCCCCATGGGCACACCCTGCCACCTGTTCTGTGCAAGGGCCCTGAGGCTGCCTCCTTGCGCCCAAGCCCTGCAGGTGCTGAAGCCCACACACACACACACACACACACACACACACACACACATACCCACAATCACACACACACACACACGCACACTCACACACACACTCACACACACATTCCCACACCCCCACACACTCACACACACACTCACACTCTCAAACACACATGCACGCAATCACACACTCACACACACTCCCCACACACCCATACACACACTCACTCACACACACGCACCTTCTCCAGGAGGGTCTGGCTGCCAAGGGCCACCCAGCTCCCCGCCACCTCTCACTCACCGTCCAATATCCGAGCAAACCTTGGAGTCGGCAGCAACAGCAGCGTGGGCAAAGGCCTGGGGGCCGCAGGGGGCTTGGTGGCGAGAGAGGATCACAGCCAGCACAATGACAGCCAGCGCCAGCCCCAGCCCCAGCAGGACTAGGCCGACCGTGGCCCCACAGCCCCGGGCCATGGCTCTGTGGCCCAGGAGGAGAGGGGAGGCCGGTGAGCAGACACAGGGACAGATGGGTGGGCAGATGGATGGACAAGAAGATGCACAGATAGACTCACAGATAATTGGACAGATGGACAAACAGGTGGGGCCACAGACAGACACAAAGATGGATCAACAGACAGGCCAGATAGCTGGACGAAGAGGACAGTAAGAGAAAGATGGTCAGATAGACAATGGGACAGAGACAGGCTTACAGATGGGTGGACAGACAGATAGGTCTGAACAGCGGGCTGCCAGATGGACAGATGAGTGAATGGACGGATGGCTTGCGGCCGGCGGCTGTGACGTGCTGCTGCCCTCCCTAAATGCACACTATGGAGTGGCCAAACTCACGCCTCAACTTCTAGTTTTCAGCTCCTGCTTGTTCCTGGCAGGAGGCCAGGCAGCAAAGCGTCTGAGGGGAGTTTTCCTTGCCTAGAGGAGCCAGCTGCTGTGTTAACTCCCTCACTGCCGGTAGGTCCAAAGGCCCCTGCCTGCCACTCACCAGAGGCCAGGGTCACACTGTCCCAATGTGCTGGAGAACTTGGCACCTGCTGCACTGCGGTTGCAGGTGGGGGCAGGGCTCCCAGGAATCTCCACACCATTCCCGGGGTTCCCGGCAGCTCCGGGAAAGCAGAGCTGGGGCTGCTCAACTATCTCCCCTGGATCCAGCAAGGCTGCCCCCTCCCAGAGTGGAGCCGCACTCCCCAGCTCCCATCTCTATCCCCTAACCCTCTTTGCATGGCCCAGCACAGGCAGCATTGAGGTGGCACTAAACAGAGACAGAGGGAGGGGGACACAAAGTGGTGTCACTTAAAACTTGGGTTCAAGTCCCTATGCTTCTGCAGCCTGGCCTGGGTCCCATAACCCTCCAGGGTAGCCAAGGGCTTCCCGGTCTGCACAGAGGACAGGGTCACTTGACAGCATCAAACGCTGGTGACTACAAGACGTCCATGTGGGGAATGCAGACAGACCATGCCTCTAGCCCTTGGCACCTGGGACCATCCATCCCTGGGACTTGCTGTCCTGGAAATGCAGCGTGGGCCTCCAGGGAGGGAGGCTGTGCCGCCTAGGTGCCACGCCCAGCCTGCAGCTCTTCCCCATCCTGGCTGCGGGTCTGCTTCCCTGAATCCAAATCTGCTATTACTGTGCTGGCAGTGCAGCCTCTTTGGGACACTGGCCTGGCCCTGTTCTCCCTAGGCCTCAGGGTGCCTAACCGGGAGGCAGCCAGGGGAGTGAGGACCCACTGAGGGGCTCTGTTGACCAGGCTCAGCAGGGGTGCAGGTGATGTGGGTTGGAATCCTTCACACGTGGCTCCTCCAGTCCTCCCCACTTCCTTCCCAGCTGAGCACTGCCTGCTCCAGATGTCTACACCTGGAGTCTGGGACGCCCAACTGGGCAGCAGAGAAACTGAGGCACAGAGACAGACTGTGTCCTTACAGGCCACACAGCCTGCCAGGCCCCTATGTCCAGCCAGAGCCCCTGGTCAGCCTGGGCTGGAGTGGTTGTTTACAGGCAGACTGTTCCCACGGCTGCCTTTCACAGTGGGGGCCTGTGGACTCCTCCTCCCAACCCGACCCGACTCCCAAGCCTCAGTGACATTGCTCAACCAGGAGCCGAAGTGCATTCCTGGGCTCAGGCCAGCCCACCCACCCACCCACTGCAGTCCTGGAAGCCCAGAGGTCAGGGCAGCAGGAACAGTGGAGACAGCATCGGAGGGGACGTCCCCCCTCCTCTCCCCACCACCCTGGTCAGGCAGAGGCCAGGGTGCAGGGACCGCCTGAGCAAAGGCCCAGGGAAAAGAATGGGTGTCATTCTAGTCCTGAGGCACAGCCAGGGAGGTCCCTGAATGTCCTTCCTCAGGAAATGATGGGAGAAGGGACTATGAGAAGGAAAGAGGGGGTTTAAGTCCCCCACCTCCCGAAGTAGTCCTGGGCTGAGCCCCATGGGACCTGGAGAACCAGGGTGTACCCCAGCAGCGTATCAGGTCCAGGAAGCCTCGTGGCCAGCTCCCACTTCTCTTGCTGCTGTGCAACCCAGAGCAAGGCCTGCCCCTCCAGCCTCAGTCTTCTCCCCTGCAAACGGGGCCACGGCCTTTCCTCTCAGGCCAAAATAAGGATTGAGGCCGGGTGCAGTGGCTCATCCCTGTAATCCTAGCACTTTTGAGGCCGAGATGGGAGGACTGCTTGAAGTCAGGAGTTTAAGACCAGCCTGGTCAACATAGTGAGACCCCATCTCTATTTGTTTAAATAGTTTTTTAAATTAAATAAATAAAATAAGGATTGAGGAGTGACGTGTACACCAGTTGAGCCCACCTCCATCTCACCCCTGGGGAGCCCCAGGGACACAGCCCTCCAGGGCTTAGACCCGGTGGTACTCAACTCCGCAGGCACAAAACCCTGTTTGTCTGTGGGCCCTTTGGTATCACCAGGTTTTCAGGGCTTCTAAAGGAGAGCCCCGACCTGGCTTCACCTGGGCCCTGGCCCCAGTGCCCCTGGTGATACTCAGGTGCTGGGCTGTGATCACAGCCTCCCACCAGCCTTTCCCAGAACCCTGCCCCAGGTGTTGGAACTGTGCCCGGAGGAGGGAGCAGACCCCGAGGGAGGCCGGGAGGGGCTGCCGATGGTGAAGGCTGCTGTGTCTAGCTGTTCCCTTCCAGACCCACTCCCTCTGGGCTGTGTCCCCAGCTGGTCCAAGCCCTGATCCCTGGGATCTGGGGACCTCTTCCCATTTGCTGTTCCCTGAGAACCAGGCCTCCCTCTGGAGAGGATCACAAGCTTGGGTTTCACTCTGGGCTTGCTCTTGGAAACCCCCCAGGAGCTTGGCTCTGACCAAGATGTTTTGCTCCAGCCTCTTGCCAAATCCCCACTCCTCGGACATCAGCTTCACCTCCCGTGTCCTCGGCTGGGTGAGCTGGACGCCTGCGGGTCTGAGAAGACACCCGGGTTCCCGGCATCAGCTGGCCACCCGCTGCCTAAGAAAGCGCCAGGGTCGTGGCACCCCCTGGTGGCTGGTCCTAGGTAGTGTCCCTGCCCAGCCCAGGGAAGAAGGGCCTGGCCTTTGGCATGGACCTTCCCTGGGCCCCCAGCCATGGGCCTGGCTCTCCCCATGCTGAAGATACTGAGGCTAGTTCCAGCGACCGCAGTGTGAAGATCTCTGAATCCCACCTCTCCGTTCCTCCGCAGCCAGATGGCTCCATTTCACATACAATACAGTGAGGCCCAGAGAGTGGGGAGTCAGGCCAGGGAGGCTGCCTGGAGCCTGGCATAATGGCCTCATTTATTGTGCTGCTCTGCCACTCACAAGGGAAGCACGACCCCAAAGTCCCCTTCCCGGTCCTTGTGAGTATCTTGTCCCTGGATTGCTGGTCAGCTTTGTCTGCCCCGAGCACTCAGTAGCCAGCAGGCTCCCCGCCTTTCCTGGAGTCTGAGGCAGCTGCCCAGCCACCAGGTGTGTGGACAATGGCTTGCACCACAGCGATGAAGGTGGATGCGATCTGGGTGTGATGGTGCCGGGTTTCCAGGGCTGCAGTCACTGCCTGGGGGTGGGAGGAGACGGGAAGCCTGAGCAGGGCTTCAGGTGCCACCTGAACCATGCCTGTGTGGTCACAGGCCTCAGCCCAGGTGGTGGTATTTCAGGCCAGGTCATCAGGAAGAGCAGGTTGGAGCCTGTTTGGTCTCATTGGAGCAGGGGCTTGGCCCTCATGGCACAGGCGCTCCAGATGGCCCAGGCACCAGAGAGAGGACACCAATCATTGTCCACTCCATGATGATCCAGGCCTCCAGTCCAGGATGCCCTGGGACCCCACACCGTGACTCAGTTTCTCCAACCCCCAGCACACCTGGTCAATGTTTCTCTCCACTGTTGTGACGTTGGGTAGAAGCTGGTCGTGCAGCCGGGGCTCCTCCACGGCCCGCTTCACGTCATAGCCGAACCAGAGGTTGTAGATGATGGCCTGGGGCATGGGAGTGTGATCAGCATGGCCTGGGGGCTGTGCAGGGTGGGCAGAGCCAGGGAGAAAAGGGGTGACACATACCAGTGCAGTGGCCGTGGTGATCTGCGTGCCCCCAGAAGCTCCCACCACCATCCGGACCTGGCCGTCCTGGCCCACCATGATCGTTGGACACATGGACGAGAGCGGCTGCTTCCCTGCGGCCGATGGGAGAAGGCGGGGATACCGGTCAGCTGCCTGCCCAGGACACCCCCCCTTCTCCACCTCAGCCCCCCACCCCCGGACCTCCACCCCATACCTGGCTGGATGAAATTGGCGGGTGAGGGGGGCACCCCAAACTGATTGGTGATGCTGGGAGAGCTGAAGTCATCCATTTCATCATTGAACAGGATCCCGCTGACTGGGGAGCGGACCTTGGAGCCAAAGCTACCGCCCAGCCAGGTCAGACAGTGCCTGACCTCGCCCAACCCATCCTGGTCCCTATCCACCCACTGAGGCTCAGACTTACTCCCTGAGAGGCCCAGGATAAGCTACCAAGGCCAGGCCTCAGTTTTCCACCAGGAAGAGAGGTGATGGAGCCACCTTACTGGATAAATGGGCAGTCCCTGGGCCACATGCCCCTGGCCCTGTCCCACCCAGGTGGCCCAGCAGCCCCTACTAGAGGTTGATGGTGCTGGTGGCGGACACAGCACTGCCGTCCTCTGCGACGACAGACAGGTGGGAAGTGCCTCCGTCATCTGGCGTGTAGAACTCGGGTTTGTAGTAGGAGATCGGGTGAGTGGTATCATCAGAGATCTGGGCCCGGAGCTGGGCAGCGAAGAACTCAGAGGTCATGTTGCGGACCACCTGCCGAGACCAAAGAGTTGGCCTGAGGAGGTGGGGAGGGAGGGTGGGGAGGGGGCACAGGTCTCAGAAGGCCCCCGACTGTGGCTCTGACCACAACCCTCTGGCACCCACAGCCTTCCGTGGCTCCCCAGGGCCCAAGGGCAGGCCCAGCACCTTGCATGACCAGTCTGACTCTCTGTTGCCTTCCAGCAACTCTGAATGTCTGTCTATCTGGCCCTCAGCCTCCAGACCCTTGCCGCATTCAATCACTCATTCACTCACACAAAAAATATTTCTAGAGTTTGCACTGCATGCCTGGCACTGGAAAATCAACAGGGAACAGATACTTAGGTCCCTGCTCTCATGCCAAGAAAAACAAATGCACACGGGGAAATTGCTGAAGCCACAAGCCAGGTAAGGGGAATCAAGAGGCATGAGGTATGGGCAGGGTGGTCAGGGAGGGCTTCTCAGAGGAGGCAACATGTGAAAAGAGCCTGGAATGCAGCCTAAATGGTCAGTGCAAAGGCCCTGAGGCAGGCGGTATAGGCTGGTAAGCGATAGGCAGAGAGTGAATGGGGTCGGGGGAGAAGAAGATGAAGATGCAGGCTGGGGCCCATCCCACAGGACCTCCTAGGTCCCTTAGTGACTGACTTTTGCTCTGTGCCACGCAGGCTTTGGGCAGAGGAATGAGCAGGCTGGGGAGTGTTTTCACAGGGTCCCTCTGGCAGTTGTGAGGGGGATAAGGATAAAGCCCAAAGGGGAGGCTGCGGGTATCAACCAGGCAAGAGATGATGGCCTGGGTGGGAGAAAGAGAAGAATTGAGGATGGCGTCAACTAGGGAGGTAAACCCTGCAGAAGGGGCAGGTTTGGCGACGGTCAGGAGCTTGCCTTTGGATGCTTCATCAGACCTGAAGAGCATGGGCGCATGTATAAGCATGGGTGCACCGGCAAGGGCGGGCTGAGGGATGAACATGGAGGTATTGACATTGAGAGGCTGCTGGATGCTACGAGCCTGGCCAAGGTCCCCAAGGCCGTGG
The DNA here is from genome assembly GCF_043159975.1 of Macaca nemestrina. Lineage (NCBI taxonomy): Eukaryota > Metazoa > Chordata > Mammalia > Primates > Cercopithecidae > Macaca > Macaca nemestrina. The sequence goes on along the minus strand of NC_092139.1, from coordinate 90,640,578 downwards.
CGAGGAGGAGATGAGGAGGTGAAGGAGGAGACAGAGAGGATGGGCCCTGAAGGCTGAAGAAAATGCCTCAGGAGAGTTTCAGCAACACCCCCACAGATTAGCAATCGCAGGGCAAGGTGCTCTGTCTGAATCTGCCCCTAAGGAAACAGAAAGGCAAATCCAGGATGTGGGACATCTTCCAAGACCACTGCCCCGGGCTTTAAAAATCAACAAAACAGGTCGAACACGGTGGTTCACACCTGTAAGCCCAGCACTTTGGAAGGCTGAGGTGGGAGGATCGTTTGAGCCCAGGAGTTTGAGACCAGTCTGGGCAACATGGCAAGATCCTGTCTCTAAAAAAAAAAAAAAAAATACAAAAATTGGCCAGGTTTGGTGGCATGTGCCTGTGATCCCAGCTGCTTGGAGGGGCTGAAGTAGGAAGATTTCTTGAGCCCTGGAGGTTGAGGCTGCAGTGAGCCGAGATCACACCACTGCACTCCAACCTGGATGACAGAGACTCTGTGTCCAAACAAAAACACAACAGAAACAAAACAGCCAAGGGAGCCTACTGTAGGTAAAGAGAAGGGACAGCAGGTTGTGTCACCCCAGCATCCTGCTGTGGTATGTTCAAGTCTCACTCTTGAGACACACCCTGAGGTGTGACATAAGCAACCTACTGTCAAATCCCTCAGAAAAACACGAATCCCAATAGACGTGGGTGGAGACGGAGAGAGAGGAAATCCAGCAGAAACGTCCACACTGCGGACTCTAGGGAAAGGGAACATTGACACTTGGACGGTTTTGGATTTTTTTAACATTTTCGTAGGTGTGAAAATTTGCAAAATGAAAACTCGAAGACAGTGTGGTGCGCTGTGTGAGATGCTGTTGAGTGGGGCCTGATGGGGAAACTGAGGCTGGATGTGGCAATCTGGTGGTATGGGGATAGAGCAGGGGAGGGGACACCCTGAAGGGAGAGAGGACATAGCCCAGCCATGTTTGCTGTAAGGGGAGCAGAGGACAGAAGGAGGCAGCAGATGGAAGTTTCTAGAGCTACAAGAGCTGCCTTTCTTTCGGGAATAATCCGTTATAAAGAAGGAAATGGTCAGAGGCAGAGAGGAGCATTGTATGAACAGTGCCCTGAGCCAGCAAGTGGACGGAAGAGCTGGCCTTAGCTAAAAGGGGACACGCTGTGGTGGCCCTGTCCCCTCAGAGAGACAAGACACCAGGTCACTGGCTACAGCAGGAGTCAGAGGTGCAGAATGCTCATGGGAAAAGAGAAGACACCACCCGGGCAGCTGAGGCCCCTCCGGGGAGGTCCCTGGTCAGTGTGGAGGGGTCTGCAGGTCTGCCCGGGAATGCCAAGGACCCGAGTAGGTAAGGAGGGATGTGAGGATCCTCAGCGGGAAGGGATATGACAGGGTCTCACAGGGACCCAGCATGGAGCTCTCCCTTTCACCTGTCCTTCTCCTCATGCCCGAGGGCTGCAATGCCCCCATGCGTTCCTCATCTCAGCACTGAGCTCGAGAACCACAGCATGTGCAAAGCACTTGAGGTAGGAGTGTGGCCACTAATTCCCCACACTGTCAGTTCTGTGGGGCAGAGGCCACGACTTGGGGTCACCGACCAGTCCATCTGAGCACACAGTAGGCCCGCAATCAAAGTTTGTGGCAGGAATGGATTCATAAAGCATATGTGAGGCTGCAGCCGCCCTGGGGAGCCCACCTGATGCCTCTACAGCAGGCCCCACACCTAGAGTGGGCCAGCCTCTGCCCCTTACCTCAGTCACATCCACAAACTTGGGGTCCCCAAGCAGGGTCCTCTTGGCATAGGCAAACCGGAAAGCCTCTACGATGCGGTGGTATGTCAGGCCCTTCTGCTCCGGGGTCTCCACACTCGCCCGGGAGAAGTTGTACCCTGGTTGATCAGAGCCAGGTGCACGTTGCTGAGCCCCAGAGGATCTGAGGGACTCAGAGGGTGAACACCTTCCTCAGCCACTTTGCCCACCTCAAGGAGCATTTAATAACCAATAGCAGCAGCTGCTTCAGAAGGCTGTGGTGAGAGTGAAGTAAGGTGAAGGCTCCCCAACCTGGATCTCACGTCACGCATCAGCTCTGGTCATGCAATGACCAAGTGGCAGGGCCACCCACTGGACCAGGGATGCCCTCTGGACCAAGCTCTGCAGCCCTGAGCTCCTGTACCTCTCTCCGTCCTGATGACTCCTGTTCCTCCTCCAACCCTTGAGCATTGCCCACTTCAGCCCTGTGGCTCTGCACTGCCTCCTTCAGGACATGGTGAGCTGTGACGCAGGAGCACTCCCTGGGAGCTCAGTGATGCAAAGACGTGGCATGGGGGCCAGCAGAGCTGCAGCAGGGGTGGGGCGTGTCATGGGTCCTACCACAGGGCTGTGGTGCGACCACTCACCTTTAAGGATGTTGAGGATGAGGGCCAGCACGGGCCCGCTGAGCGGCACGCTGGGCATGTACAGCACCGCATCTCCCAGGCTGATGTTCAGCGGGTGCTCAATCAGCTCAGCGCGGTAGTTGTTCAGGTCCTCGGCTGTCACAATGCCCCCTGCAACGCGACAGCAGCTCGAATGGGCGCTGGGAAGGGGCTGCACCCTTGTGTGGAGGATGGAGCTGCACCAGTGGTGTTGGGGGCAGGCATGGCTGCACCATAGTGGTGGGGAAAAGCCTGAACCTACCAGGGAGGACAGAGTGCACTGCTGGAGGGGTGGGACTGTGCCCTGGGAGGGGGCCACAGGCAACCTCGCCCCCTTGGGAACCTCACTCGCTCTTGAACTCCTGTCTCCCTGACACTGCTCACCACCCCACAGCTGGGCTGGGGCCACCTGCCCTCTGCCTGCTTCGCTTACTGGCTTCCTGTCTGCCTTCTATGGCCAAACAGTGTTTTCTTTTTTCTTTTTTAGAGATAGGATCTTGCTCTGTCACCCAGGCTGGAGTGCAGTGGCTTAATCACAGCCTTGAACTCCTGGGTTCAAGTGATCCTCCAGCAGATCCTCCCCAGTAGCTGAGGCTAAAGGTGGCACCACCACGCCCAGCAAATTTTAATTTTTTTGTAGGGTCTTGCTATATTTCTTTTCAGTATGCTTTGAATTTTTTGTTTTCTGGTTCCCCAGCCCCACCCCCACTATATTGATGTAGAGTCTCAATATGTTTTTTGTAGTCTCACTATGTTGCCCAGGCTTGTCTTGGACTCCTGGCCTCAACTTCTACCTCAGCCTCCCAAAGTGTTGGGATTACAGGTGTGAGACACCAAGCTTGGCCTCAGAGGGCCTTTTCTATATTTCTTTTTATTTTTTTGAGATGGTGTCTCGTTCTGTCGCCCAGGCTGGACTGCAGTGGCTTGATCTCGGCTCAAGAGAGATTTTTAGTAGAGACAGGATTTCACCATGTTGGCTGGGCTGGTTTTGAACACCTGACCTCAGGTGATCCACCTGCCTCGGCCTCCCAAAGTGCTGGGATTACAGGCGTGAGCCACCGTGCTCAGCTCAGAGGGCCTTTTTGAAATGGAGAATTCCTGCTGGTGTCCCTGCCACTCAGCCTCTTCCCATGATGAATGGATAGAGGGAGGGAGGGAGGTTCTTAATTCTCCAGGAGTCAGCTCCAGACAGACAGGGTATTGGCATGCTAATTTCCAGCCTCAGTGGTAAAGGTCGACATGCTAATCACCCTCCTCCATGAAACAGTGACAAAAATTACCTGAAGAAAGTCACAGCCAAGCTCCAGACCCTTGCCCCACAAAGCCCCTTCCCCATGCCTCTCTCAAGGTGACCCTCATCCACATAACCCTCCTGGTGAATCAAAGCCCCGTCTCCCTGGGCCTTAGCCCAGCTGTTCCTCTGCCAGGAATCCCTTCCTCTCTCTGCCTAACAAAATTATCTGCAGCCCAGCCACCACCTCCTCCAAGAAGTCCTCCTGGATCTTCAGGTTGTATTCTAGTGCTTCCCTACCCCTGGCTCTTGCTTGCACCTGCATTTACCCCACCAGGGACTTGCTCTCCTGGACTGTATGGTCTCTCTCAGTTTTGACACAAGCAGGAGCTGTGGACCCACATGGCCAGTCACTGACCCTCCTCCACCAGGAACTTCCTGCAGGCTCAGGCAGGACTGGTGGACCTCAAGGCTCTGGGCCACGGCTCAGGGTTTCTACTGCAGGGTTCCTCACCCCTGAGGTTATCCACTCACCAGCTGCCTGGATGTCCTTCACAATCTGGGCCGTGAGGCTGCCGTTGTAGAAGGCCTGAGCACCCTCGATGGCCAGCGTCTCGTAGGTGTCAGCCAGCCGCGGCAGGGTCAGTCTCTCCCCCTCCCGAAGCACCTTTCCATCCCGGCAGAACACCTCACTGGGGCAGAGGGGGCTCACGTGAGGAAGCAGGTGGGATGGACTCAGCTAGACCATCCCCCACACCCACCCACACAGGGGAATGGAGCAGAACAGGGGCGGCGCCTGTCACAGGTGGGTTGCCCCGTCACTCAGCGCTCGTCCTCCCAGTGTCCCTTCCGGAAGCCTCCTAGTGTCCCTTGCCACTCAGGACATATGGCCAGCCACAGTGGTCACTGGGATCCCACCTCAGAATGTGTCCCCACACGTGGTGGGAAGGGTCTGCATCTCCTCAGCCCATTATCAGTGCGGGGTCCTGAAGGCAGAGGGCCATTCCACTGCTGCTAGGGGCCTGCAGGGTCCTTGGGCTGTGCCTGCACTGCCTGTGTCAGGGGGCCGCACCCACAGACATACCACAAGACAGGCTGCTGCTCGATGACGGTCCGCTTGTTTTCCAGGGCTGCTGCCAAGCTCTTGCCCACGGGGAAGCCCTGGCGGGCCAGCTGGATGCTGGGCTGGAAGAGGCGAGCCCAGGGCAGCCGCCCATGCCGCTGGTGCGCCAGCTCAAAGCCTCGGATCTCTCCAGGCACCGCCACCGACAGTCCCCCTGGGGAGAGAGAGCCACAGTTAGCGACCGTGAGTAGGGAACATCAGAATCTCTCACAGGCAGCATCCCAGGCACATTCCCTGACTCGTTTTACAGATGGGGCAAAGGTTTATGTAATCCCAACACTTTGGGAGGCTGAGGCAGGCGGATCACGAGGTCAGGAGTTTGAGACCAGCCTGGGCAACATAGTGAAACCCCGTCTCTACTAAAAATACAAAAAATTAGCCGGGCATGGTGGTGGGTACCTGTAATCCCAGCTACTTGGGAGGCTGAGACAGGAGAATCGCTTGAACCCAGGAGGCAGCGGTTGCAGTGACAGGAGATTGCGCCACTGCACTCCAGCCTGGGCAACAAGAGCGAGAGGCCGTCTCAAAAAAAAACAAAAACAAAAACAAAAAATCAAAGATTGAGTATGTTGCAGAAGACTCCAAAGGGCACCACCCAGGATCCCCACCTGAGGTATAAGACTTGCTATGGTGAGTGTGCCCTGCCCCTCCAACCTCCAACTTTTTTTTTTTTTTGAGACAGTGTTTCATGCTTGTTGCCCAGGCTGCAGTGCAGTGGCACAATCTCGGCTCACTGCAACCTCCACCTCCCAGGCTCAAGTGATTCTCCTACCTTAGCCTCATGAGTACCTGGGACTACAGGCATATGCCACCACACCCGGCTAATTTTTGTATTTTTAGTAGAGACAGTGTTTCACCATATTGGCCAGCCTGGTCTTGAACTCCTGACCTACGTGATCCACCCCCCTCAGCCTCCCAAGGTGCTGGGATTACAGGAGTGAGCCAACGCACCCAGTCTTTTTCTTTTCTTTTTTTTTTTTTTTTTGACAGGGTCTCGCTTTGTTGCCTAAACTAGAGTGTGGTGGTACAATCATGGCTCACTGCAGCCTCAACCTCCTGTGCTCAAGTGATCCTCCCACCTCAGCCTCCCGAGTAGCTGGGACCATAGACACATACCACCACACCTGGCTAATTTTTTTTTTTTTTCATTTTTTGTAGAGACGGAGTCTTGCTACGTTGCCCAGGCTGGTCTCAAACTCCTGGGCTCATGCAGTCCTCCTGACTTGGCCTCCTTAAGTACTAGGATTATAGGCGTGAGCTGTTGAGACGCTCCCATCCTCCAACTTTTATCCCACAATCTATTGTGCCTCCTTTGAGCAGTGTCCCTGGATAGACAGCGGCTTCCCCTCAGGTACCTGGGGAATTTGGGGGCCTCCTCTCCACTGAAGACCAGACTGGAAAAGAGAGACTCCACCTCACACTCTAGAGCGCCATCCCCACAAATGAACAAATAAGTGAATGGGATGCCTGTTGAAAAGACAGGGTATAGACAGCCTGGGGTCAATTTTAGCTTCACCACCTCCCAGCTGTGTGACCTCAGCTGATTTGCATGACCTCTCTGAGCCTCAGCATCCCCACCCTGTAAAATGGGAATCCACACAGCATCCCGTATCGCAAAGGAGCAGGGAGGGGTGTGAGGGGCTTGTGGGTGAAAAGCACGGAGCACAGCCTGGGCCCCAGTGAGCCCTGGTCCGTGAGGGCTGCTAGCATAATAATTATTCTCTCCGTGTGCTGCACAGGGTGGCCCCGGAGGCCTCAGCAGAAATAACAGAAGCTCCCGGCCCTTTACCCTGGTGATGATGGTCCTGACCACTCACTGTGGGAGGATGCTATGGGGCCAGGAAGGGATGGGGGTGCTAGAACTGTCCCCGGACCCTGATGGGGCCAGGCTCCTGTGGGCAAGGCCCCTTCCCGGTGGCCCAGCCGGCTCTGCACCCACTCCCCAAGCCTGCAGGACCGCTTACCGTCTTGGGACTGCTCCGAGCTGTTGAACATGCTGGCAAAGGCCAGCCTGGGGGCCACCTCGCGGGCGTTGATGACCTCAGCTTTTCCTAGAAGGAGAAGCAGGTAGGCAGGCAGACCCATGCCGCGTGAGCCCAGGGACCACCCAGCTGTACCTTGGCCCAACCCACACCCCCTGCCCTTCTCCCTCGCCTCTCCCAAGGCACTCACGCGTGGTGCTGTTGTAGATGGTGAAAAATAGGCCTCCCCCGATGCCCATGCTGTGGGCATTCATGAGCCCCACACACAACAGGGCTGCAATGGCTGCATCCACCGCAGAGCCACCGTCCTGCAGTGCGTCCCTGCCATGTGGCACATAAAGACGTGAGAACCTGCAGGCTTCCATCCTGGCCCCACATTCACACCCTGCTGCCCACCTGCCTAACGGAGGATGGAAGAGAAGTCCATTCGAGTTTGGTTTTTTTTTTTTTTTTTTTGAGATGGAGTCTCACTCTGTTGCCAGGCTGGAGTGCAGTGGCATAATCTTGGTTCACTGCAACCTCCGCCTCCCAGGTTCAAGTGATTCTCCTGCCTCAGCCTCCCGAGTAGCTGGGACTACAGGCACGCGCCACCACACCCAGCTAATTTTTGTATTTTTTAGTAGAGACGGGGCTTCACCTTGTTGGCCAGGATGGTCTCAATCTCTTGACCTCATGATCAGCCTGCCCTGGCCTCTTTTTTTTTTTTTTTTTTTCTTGAGACATAGTTTCTCTTTGTTGCTCAGATTGGAGTGCAGGGATGTGATCTCAGATCACTGTAGCCTCAATATCCTGAGCTCAGTTGACCCTCCCATCTCAGCCTCCCAGGTACCTGGGACTATGGGCACATGCCACCACGCCCGGCTAATTTTTTCTGTTTGTTTTGCTTTTTGTAGAGATGGGGTTTTGCCATGTTGCCGAGGCTGGTCGAGAACTCCTGGGCTCAAGTGATCCACGCACCTTAGCCTCTCAAAGTGCTGGCATTACAGATGTGAGTCACTGCATCTGGCCTTTGTTTTATGAGACAGAGTCTCACTTTGTCACCCAGGATGAAGTGCAGTGGTATAGTCCCAGCTCAATGCAGCCTTGACCTCCTGGGCTCAAGCAATCCTCCCACTTCAGCCTCCTGAGTAGCTGGGACTACAGGTAAAAACTACTGTTCTGGCAATTTTTTGTCTTTTTTGTAGAGACAAGGTCTCCCTATGTTGCCCAGGCTGATCTCGAACTCATGATCTAAAGCAATCCTATCACCTCAACCTCTCAAAGTGCTGGGATTACAGTTCCTCTTCTTCTTTCTTTTTTTTTTTTTTTTCCTTTTTTTTTTTTCTGAGACGGAGTTTTACTCAGTCACCCAGGCTGGAGTACAGTGGTGTGATCTTAGCTCACTGCAACCTCTGCCTGGGTTCAAGTGATTGAACCTGCCAGGGTTCAAGTGATTCTCCTGCCTCAACCTCCTGAGTAGCTGGGATTACAGGCTCACGCCACCATGCCCAGCTAATTTTTTGTATTTTTAGTAGAGAAGGAGTTTCACCATGTTGGCCAGGCTGGTCTTGAACTCCTGACCTCAGGTGATCCACCCTCCTCAGCCTCCCAAAGTTCTGGGATTACAGGTATGAGCCACCTCGCCCAGCCAGTTTCCTCTTTTTCAAGCAAACAAATGTATATGACTTTTATAAGTGGGGCAAAAAGGGAAATTGCTATATTTTATTAATAACTTTTTTTTTTTCCTGGCTGGGGACGGTGGCTTGCACCTGTAATCTCAGCACTTTGGGAGGCCAAGATGGAGGATCACTTGAGGCCAGGAGTTCAAGACCAGCCTGGGCAATATAGTGAGACCTCATCTCTCCAAAACAGTCTTTTTTAATTAGTCAGGTGTGATGCACACCTGTAGTCCTAGTGACTCAGGAGGCTGAGGTGGAAAGATGGCTTAAGCCCAAGAGTTCAAGGCTGCAGTGGGCTATGATCATGCCACTGCACTCCAGCCTGGGCGACAGAACAAGACCCTGTCTCAAAAAATCAAAAACACAACATTTGTTCTGTTTAAGCCTTTAGGAGGGAACTGATCTTTGTATATAACACGAGATAGAAGTCTAAACAGTAGAGGCCAGGTGCTGTGGCTCACACCTGTAATCCTAGTACTTTAGGAAGCTGAGGCGGGAAGATCACTTAAACCCGAGAGTTCGAGGCTGCAGTGGGCTGTGATTGCTCCCCTACAATCCAGCCTGGGCAATACAGTAAGACTACACCTTTAAAAAAAGAAATAAGCTGGGTGTGGTAGCTCACACCTGTAATCCCAACACTTTGGGAGGCCGAAGCAGGTGGATTACCTGAGGTCAGGAGTTTGAGACCAGCCTGGCCAACATGGTGAAACTCCGTCTCTACTAAAAACACAAAAATTAGGCCAGGCGCAGTGGCTCGTGCCTGTCATCCCAGCACTTTGGGAGGTAGAGGGGGGCGAATCATGAGGCCAGAGGTTCAAGACCAGACTGGCCAACATAGTGAAACCCTGTCTCTACTAAAAATACAAAAATTAGCCAGGCATGGTGGCACATGCCTGTAGTCCCAGCTACTTGGGAGGCTGAGGCAGGAGAATCAGTTGAACCTGGAAGGTGGGGGTTGCAGTGAGCTGAGATTTCACCACTGCACTCCATACTGGGTGACAGAGCAAGATTCCACCTCAGGGGAAAAACAAACAAACAAACAAACAAACACAAAAACACAAAAATTAGCTGGGCGTGGTGGCGCACGCCTGTAATCCCAGCTACTTGGGAGACTTAGGCATGAGAATTGCTTGAACTCGGTTGGCAGAGGTTGCAGTTAACTGAGATTGCACCACTGCACTCCAGCCTGGTGACAGACCGAGATTCCGTCTCAATAAATAAATAAATAAATAAATAGAAATAAGTAAAAATAACAACCAAACAACAAAACAGAGGAGTTTATCCAAAGAGACAGAGACTCTTAGAACTGAGAAAAGGGGCCCTGTTGGCTTCTAGGAGACCCACACCCTGCTCTTGGGGTCACCGTCCCCTTCCCAGAGGTTACTGAGAGAGTCCAAGCAAAGCTTACATGTGGGGAAACTGAGTCTTACAGGGGCAGAGGTATTGTCCAGGTCCACTTGCCCGGTTTCCAGGGCCCATGACCCCATGCCCTGCCCTGCTCACCTCCCAATCTCGGAGCAGTGCTTGGCATCCGCAGCCACGGCAGCCCTGGCGTACACATGGTTGTCAGGTTCCTTGGAGGCCAAGGGCAGCAAGAGACAGAGGCCAACAATGTCCACGGCCAGCAGGCCCAGCACCACTAATTTCTTCATGGCTCTGCTGCATCCATGGGGTAAGGAGCAGGGTCAGGCCCAGCCTCAGACACACCCACAACTGAGCCTAAACTAGGCTGAGCTGAGCAGCTTCCCAGGATGCAGCAGAGAGAGGAGTATGAGGAAGAGGTAGACACGGCAGCCACTCTGGTTTCCCTGTTAATCCTCCAATCCAGCTTGATGGCTTTGTCACCACAACCCCAGAGCCACAAGGGTGAAACCAGAGCACAGCCCCAACCCCATTCACAGGCAGGAAACTGAAGCTTAGACAAAAGGCATTTACTGAGGTCAGCTGGCCCCAGGAGGTCTCAGACCTGAGGGTGAGCCCAGCCCCCAGCATGGAGTCACTACCCCTGGGTATGAGAACGTACAGATCTCTGGGGCTTCCCCAGGCCTGTCTACACCCCTGGACCGGATGCTTACCACCCAGACCTGGAGTTGGAATCTGTCTCCCACACTGTCTACCCTTGTGGTGCAGCGTTGAGAATTAGAAAAAACACCCCTTCAGTAAGATTTAATAACCTCTACCTGCTGGAAACCTGTTGAAAGAACTATATGTATCCCTATAAAGAGCTGAGAGGTGGCAGGCGCTCCCTGGAGTTGGGCAATGACCCCTTGCACAACCGGCCCTGTCTCACCCCAATCCACAGCCACACACAGAGCCCAGGAGTGGGATAAGCATGGCCCAAGGACACAGGGTCCCCCAACCCCATCACAGCTCTGGCTCTACTCTAGAGCTGATCCCCCCACCCCCACTCAGGGCTGCCAAATCCTCCCGGGCCTCAGTTTCTCCATGCTGCACTCTTCCCTCTTAATTCCAAGAAGCCACAGCTGTCTCAAGGGCTTCTTTGCCTAAGTCAGGTGACTCCCCCCAGCCCTCCTTCACCCACCCGCATACCTCACTCAAACCCACTCATCAGTCAAGAAACAGAGGCCCCCCCAGCCCAGACCCAGTCGGATAAAGAACCCAGGGCTCTGCCCACCTGTGGGATCCTTCTGCAGGGTGCGCCCACACCAGTCTCACCCCCTCGCTGAGCTGAATGAGGCCGGGTTTCAGCAGGAGACAGATTAGAACAAAGGTTCCCTGGGAGATGAGGCCACAGAGCTGGGGTGCAGCCAGATGCCCAAGCCAGGAGGGGTTGGAGATGTAAACATCTGAGACCCCACAAGGTCTGAGGAGCCTAGATCACCTCTACGACCCCAGGGCAAGGGATACCTCTCCTAACAGGCCCTCTCCCCAACTTGCAGGGCTACAGGCAGGGCTCTAGGAGCTGTTACTCCAAGGACCCCCCTCACCTGGGCTGAAGGGAGTCACATGATCCAGGAAGGTCCTTCCTCAACCCCCAATTTCAGCGTTCTGAGCAGATAGGCTGATGGAGGACCCCAGATAGTAGAAGCAGGGGGATGAGGCCTGTCCATCCATCACGCCCTCACCTGCTCTGCCCCATTCAATGAGATGGGGTGGGTGCCCCCACAGGGCTGGCAGGCCCAAGCCTCTCAGCCCTCAGATCGAGGCCCATACATGGTCTGCAACCTGCCAGAATTGTCACTCTTAGAAAGGCTCTCACTTAAATTCCTTCTTTCATTCCATCATTCATTCTCCCATCAAATCCTGGCCCCTCCAGATTCTTCTCTCAAGGAGCCCTGACCTGGCTGGGCATGAGACAGTATGGTCACCCCAGAGCGAAGAGCCCTAGGGGAGGGGCAGACACTAGAATAGGGGCCTTGGGAATGTAGCCCAAGCTGGGACTGGATTTGGGGAGGACCTGCCAGGTGGAAGGAACCACCTGACCCTGAAGGCTGGGAACTGGAACCTTTCCCAGGAAGTGAGGGCTACAGGGGACCTCTTGACCACCTTAGGCCCTTCCTGATCCCCGAGGTGTCAAGGCTGGAAAAGGAGGTGGCCGAGCTAAGACCTTCAAAGCCAAGTCAATCTGGACTTTGAGATCCCTGGGAGACTGGTCAATGTGTCACGGGCCCAGTAACCTATTAAGCCTGGCTCACTCATTAAGACCGTGGTGGGTGCCCATTAGCGCCTTCGCCGGCTTCAGGAGCCGAGCAGAGGGCAGGGGTCATGGGAAGAAGGGAGCGCTGATTGGGGTGCTAGGTGGAGGCTGGCTGAGCTGGCTCTCTTGTGTCCTTGTTCCTTGAGGAGTGTTCCAGGGCCAAGCCGGCCTCCAGCCAGGGACAGCTGCCAACACAGCCCAGGGGGTGGCGCCCCACCATTCTAGTGACTTTTACCTCTTTATCACCCCTGTGTGCTGGCACCAGCAGCCCACACTGCCTCGGGGGCTTTGGCCAAAGGGCCAGGTCAGTGCCCGGCTCAGCATCCAGCCACACGGCTCCTCTGAGAAATGGGCCCACTGTGGCCTCCAAAGCCCTGTCTGTTTCAATGGGCTGGGATCTGCCCCACCTCTGTATCTGGGAAAACAAGCTCCTGGTGGGGCAAGAAGGGAGCTCTTGGCATAGGAACCTGTAGCATGAGAGGGGAAGGGACCTGCCCAAAGCCACTTGGCAAGACAGTGACCCATGACACAAGTTGCAAAGCAGTTCCTGCAACTGGCATCTCATTGCAGCCCCACCCCACTGTCAGATCCAGAAAACTGACCACACTGAGTACCAGGAATCACCCAGAAAGCCTCGTGCCCTGAGTGGGCCATGGTGAGGGCCATGTTGTGGGGAATGGTGGGGGCAGTGCATGGGGGCGTGACATCCCGAACGGCAGTCATGAAGCTCACAATGAGTGAGTAATGCAGGATGGGTCCAGATGCCCGCCGTGCCTGGCCCATACTCCAGAACTGCTGGAACAACATCTCAGGGCCCCCTGGGAGCCCGAAACCCAATATTATCCAGGACATTTTATATCCCCTGGTGTACTGCACCAAGGAGACACTTGGTAAACTGGCTAAATGAAACTGACTTCAAATCCAAGCATCATAGCATTTGAGTCAAGATTGGGATCACAGAATCTCAAATGTTTGGTCTCTGATCTTCCAGCATCCCAGAAAGGTCGGCTTACATATCTTGCCCAGCAGGGAGCTCACTACCTCCAAAGACAGTGGGACTGTGTTTGGCTGGCAAGTTCTTCCCAACATTAAGCCCCAGTTTGCCTCTTTGTAATACCTGCTGCAGGTTGCAATAGTCCACCTGCTGCAGGTGGGCCTGACCTCAGATCCTGCCCACTGTCTAAGGCCACAGAGCAGAGAAGCAGGGGCCACCCCAGATCCTGTACCTGGCCACAGCCTCTCTGAGCCACAAAGACCACACTGAAGGGATGGAAGGAAGACTTCAGCTCAATGAAAGGGCTGGTGCCACTCAGTTGTGATGGAGGGAGGTCAGCACAGGCCAACTGTGGGCATGGACAGAGCTCCTGTGCCCCCAGAGCCTGGCCAACACCCCCAGTGCCATCTGCAGCATTTATTATTCCAGCACCCACCTTTCATGTGAGGACACAGGCTGGAGCATGGCCAAGTGCGTGGGTCCTTCAGAACTGTCAGCTTGTGCATGCCTGGGAGCACCCAGCCACAGGGCTGGCCTGGCACTTGGTGAACCAAGTCCAACTATCAAACCCAGAGGCAGGATGGCAGAGGCATGGGCCCTAGAGTCTCTGGGTTCAAACAACCCCAGCCACTGACAGTGTAGGTATCACAGCAGCCTTTCCCTTCCTGGCCTCAGTCTCCTACCTGAAGAGCAGGGATAACTAGAACAGTTGCTGGGTGGATTCCCTGAGATGGCCACACGCAGACTGTAGGAGGCACCTGCTACTTTCGAGGCCTCACAGGGTCTCGCCAGGCTCCGACACCGGGCTGTAGGAGCTTCTCTCCTTTCCTGATGAGCAGCTCAGAGCAGGGGCCCAAAGGGCGACCCTCCTATGCGCCCTGTCCTCCCTGCCCAAGGCACCCTCCACAGGTAGTATTTATCACATCACCTGCTAATTATCTGCAGTGTCTCAAAGCTCCAAGGAGAGGTTGGAGGTGGGGGGAGACTGTCCATGCCCCAGTCCCGACACAATTCCATGGTCTGATCTCTCAGAGAGCCTACCTGCTCCTGTCTCAATGACTCCCTGGTGGTACGTGCAAGCCTACCTGTTCACCCACAGCCCCACATGACTTCACTGATGGCAAAATGGCGCAGCACTTTCCACGCATGCCATGCTCTCACCTGGACTTTTGGGGACCTCCCTCTGCCTTGTAGCAGCACCTTCCCGACCTCCCTCACTTCTTGGATGCTGGGCTCAGGAATGCTCTCACTGATGAGTCTGCACCCCTGCTGGCTAATGTTTCAGACGCGCCAGGTGGACGTGCCCAAGCCTGAGCTAAGCAGCTGCCTCCCCAGACCTCCAACCGCCAGGCAGCCAGTGTCTAGCCCAGGGAGGCTGCCCCTGCATCCTCACTGGTCCTGTCCAGTTGCTCCCGCCTCTACACCCCACTCCCAGCCTCACCTGATCCCCAGTCCCCACAGGGCCACTCCTCTCACCCGGAGACTCCCAATCATAGGTTCCAGCCCCCCTGCTGTTTCCCTACTGCAGCCTGGGCACTCAGTAGGCAAATCTGAGCATTCCATTTCCCCACTGGGAAAAAAAGCATGCCAAAGGCCCCCTTTGTCCTACCTTGCTGGCACCCATCCTTTCCTCTTTTTTTTTTTTTTTTTGGAATTGAGCAGCTGGATATGAACCGTCCTTTCCTCTTGCTCCTTCCTGATCTTTGGGACTTTGCACTGGCTCCATTGTCATGGCCTGAGGCACTCTTCAGACACCAATCACAATGCCACCTCCTCCTGAAGCCCTCCGGCACTGCACCTCACTCTGCAGGCCAGCTGCTACTGCTGCCTCCTTCACAGTATCCACAGTGCCCAGCAATCTTCACTGAATGGATGGATGCCAGCTGTCAGGTGGCTGTTTTTACTAAAATGCATCTTCTAGGACTTTACACTGAATCCACCTAGCCACCTGACAGCTGGCGTCTCTAATCTTGTAATCCCAGCCCTATGGGAGGACGAGGTGGGTGGATCACTTGAGACCAGGAGTTCAAGACCAGCCTGGGCAACATAGTGAGACCCTGTCTTTAATTTTTTAACTAATTTTTTTTTAAAGGTCCAAGATGACAGGGTTTGGGGAGCTTCATGTGGTGGCTGACAGGAAGGGGAACAAGAACTCATCCATGGCCAGGTGTAGTGGCTCATGTCTATAATCCCAGCACTTTGGGAGTGCGTGGTGGGTGGATGGATTGAGCCCAGGGGTTCCCGACCAGCCTGAGCAATATAGAGATACCCCATCTTTACAAAAATAAAAAAAATTAGCTGGGCATAGTGGCACATGCCTGTGGTCCTAGCTACTTGGGAGGCTGAGAGGGGAGGATCACTTGAGCATGGGAGGCAGAGGTTGCAGTGAGCCGAGTTAGTGCCACTGTACTCCAGCCTAGGCAACAACAAAAAAACCCAACTCATCTACGTGTCCAACTCCACCAGGACAGAAACTTCTGTACTTGGGAGTCTTCCAGTCCTCACCCTATGTATCTCTTCATCTGACTGTTTATCTGTAGCCTTTATTTATTTTATCTTTGTGTGTGTGTGTGTGTGTGAGAGATGGAATCTCTCTCTGTGGCCCAGGCTGGAGTGCAGAGGCAGGATCTTGGTTCACTGCAACTTCTGCCTCTGGGGTTCAAGTGATTCTCCTGCCTCAGCCTCCTGAGTAACTGGGATTATAGGCTTCTGCCACCACATCGAGCTAATTTTGTATTTTTTGTAGAGACAGTTTTCACCATGTTGGCCAGGCTGGTCTCCAGCTCCTGACCTCCAGTGATCCACCTGCCTCGACCTCCCAAAGTGCTGGGATTACAGGCGTGAGCCACCGTGCCCGGCCTATTTGTAGTTTTTAAAGTTTCCTTTGAGCTACTGACTTTAAGTGATGATAAAGTATGTCTGAGGAGAAAATAAAATAAAACATCCTTTGAAATAAACCGACAAACAGGTCTCCCTGAGTTGTGTGAGCTACTCTAGCAAATTAATTGAACCCAAAGAGGGTGCTGTAGGAACCCCAACTAGAAGCCGATTAGTCAGATGTTCCCAAAGCCCAGACTTGTGACTGGTGGGATGAGGGGTGGTCTTGTGGGACCAAGCCCTCAACCTGTGGTTTCTGAGGCCATCTCCAGGTAGACAGCATGAGAATTGAGTTGAATTGGAAGACACCAGCTGGCGTCGGCTGCAGAATTGATTCTTGCTGGGTGTGTGGGGAGAATCCACACATTTGGTCACAGAAGTCTTCTGTGATGACTGTTGTCTTGTGACAACAGAGGGAAAACACAGTAGTGTTGTGTGTGTGTGTGTGTGTGTGTTGAGATGGAGTCTCGCTCTGTCACCCAGGCTGGAGTGCGGTGGTGCTATCTCGGCTCACTGAAACCTCCGCCTCCTGGGTTCAAGCAATTCTCCTGCCTCAGCCTCCTGAGTGGCTGGGACTACAGGCGCATGCCATCATACTCGCCTAATTTTTGTATTATTATTATTATTATTATTATTATTATTATTATTTAGTAGAGACGGAGCTTCGCTATGTTGGTCAGGTTGGTCTCCAACTCCTGGCCTCGGGTGATCCACCCACATTGGCTTCCGAAAGAGCTGGGATTACAAGCGTGAGCCACCGTGTCCAGCCAAAAAACACAATTCAAATTGATTTTTCTTCACATGACCTTATTTGGAAATAGAGTCTGTATAGAAATAATTAGTTAAGATCATACGGGATTAGAAAGAAAACTAAATCCAGTAGCTAGACTTCTTACAAAGAGGCTGTGTGAGCTGGGCATGGTGGCACTCACTCGTAATCCCAGCTACTTGAGAGGCTGAGGCAGGAGGACTGCTTGAGCCCAGGAGTTCAAGACCAGCCTGGGCAACATAGTGAGACCCCATTGCAAAAATAAGGAAGGCCATGTGAAGGCCACACAGACACATAGGGTAGATGGTTTCAGAGACTGGAATGATGCAGCTACAGCCAAGGAAGCCCAAGTGTGGGGAAAAGAAAGAGAGATCAGACTGTTACTGTGTCTATGTAGAAAGAAGTAGACATAAGAGACTCCATTTTGTTCTGTACTAAGAAAAATTCTTTTGCCTTGAGATGCTGTTAATCTGTAACCCTACCGCCAACCCTGTGCTTGCAGAGACATGTGCTGTGTTTACTCTAGGTTTAATGGATTTAGGGCTATGCAGGATGTGCTTTGTTAAACAAGTGCCTGAAGGCAGTATGCTTGTTAAAAGTCATCACCATTCTCTAATCTCAGGTACCCAGGGACACAGACACTGCGGAAGGAAAGCCAGGTATTGTCCAAGGTTTCTCCCCATGTGATAGTCTGAAATATGGCCTCGTGGGAAGGGAAAGACCTGACCGTCCCCCAGCCTGACACCCATAAAGGGTCTGTGCTGAGGAGGATTAGTAAAAGAAGAAGGCCTCCTTGCAGTTGAGATAGAGGAAGGCATCTGTCTCCTGCTCGTCCCTGGGCAATGGAATGTCTCAGTGTAAAACCGGATTGTATGTTCTATTTACTGAGATAGGAGAAAACCGCCTTAGGATTGGAGGTGAGCCGTGCTAGCCTGTGCTGGCAGCAATACTGCTCTTTAATGCACCCGGATGTTTATGTAGCAGCACATCAAAGCACAGCACCTTTTTCTTAACCTTGTTTATGACACAGAGACATTTGTTCACATGTTCTCCTGCTGACCCTCTTCCCACTATTACCCTATTGTCCTGCCACATGCCTCTCTCCAAGATGGTAAAGATAATGATCAATAAATACTGAGGGAACTCAGAGACCAGTGCCAGGCGAGTCCTCTGTATGCTGAGCACCAGTGCCCTGGGCCCACTTTTCTTTCTCTATACTTTGTCTCTGTGTCTCTTTCTTTTCTCAAGTCTCTCATTCCACCTGACAAGAACCACCCACAGGTGTGGAGGGACTGGCCCCCTTGATCAAGGATTGCCAGGAGCCACCAGAAGCTGAAGAAGCAAGGAAGGATCTTCCCCTGGAGTCCTCAGAGGGAGCGTGCCTTGTCCTATACTTGGATTTCAGACTTCTAGCCTCCAGAACCATTCTGTTGCTTTAAGCCACAGAAGTGGGTTGTGTAATTTGCTATGGCAGGTCCTTACTCTGTCTGTGGTTACACATCCAACAAGTGGGAGCCCAGGGGATTTGAATCCAGGCCCTGAGCCTATACCTGTAATCTCAACCCACCCTGCCAAGTTCTGCTGCCTACTACAGCCTCATGACAATTCCTGGCCCTGCAGAAGGTTGACAACCCGTAACTGTAGAGCAAGCACAGGGGACATCCTCTCTCCTTAGAGTATCCATCTGCTTCCTTCCTCCCAGTGAATGCCCCCAAATCATTCTGTGTCCTTCTTTACAGTGGCTGCCAGGATGCTCAGTGCCACCCAGCTACATGCTGAGGTTACATTAACCCTGAGCTGGCCTTTTTTCCTCCTAGGCTCGAAGAATATCACCAGGTGGGTAGAGAAGGGCCCAGAGGCAGTGCAAGGCCAGTTCGAGCCCTGGCTACAGCCCTCTACCAGCCCACTGAGCCAACTGGACCTTGTGTTCCTGTCATTTGAACTGGGCCACTGCATGGGTGGCAGAGGGCTTGAGGCTCCAAAGGTGTGGCTGTCATCAGTTCCTGTCTCCTGGCAGGTCCCACTTGGAGCCTAGTATGTTCCCATTAGAGCCTGAGGTCTAGCTGTGTCCTCCCTACCTGATTCTCCAGCTCCCAACCTCTGACCTCACTGACTCCCTAGGGATGGCAGGGCTACCCAAAAGGATCCAGGGTAAGCCCTTGAGCTCCCACATCATCCCTGGGAGCTGAGAGAACAATATCACAATCCCTCCACCCCCTGGGTCTCAACAAGCACAGCTCTGCTGCTCAGGGTAACCCCAGGGAGAGGGGCCAGCAGCCTTCTGTGTCAAACACATGGGCTGGCGAGGTGGAATCACGCCCCCACGCCTGAGGGGATAGCTCTGCCTCTGGGGGTTCCTGTTCAAGTCAGGTTAGGCCAGAAATTGTCTCCAAGAGCCCATTTACCCTAGGCGCCCTGCAAGCAGGCAGAGAAAAGCCCATCCAAGGATCTAGGCCCAGCCACCACCCTCCCTCTTTTGCTGGAAAAATGTCCTCTAGGAACCTCTCAGCCAGGGACACAGAGGGTGGAGGATGAGAGGCAGGGGCTGGGGCAGTTCTCTGCCTTCCACAGGACTCTAAGCTCTGGGCACTCCCCCACACCACTCCCTAGGTTGCCCCTTTCATGCCTCGATGCTCAGCCCTCCATCCCCTCCTCCCTCCCCCCTCCTCCCGCCCAGTCTTCTCACATTCGAGGGGACAGTGTCCAGGCCTGGCTCAGCCTCTGGGAGGACATGGTCAGGATCTGGGAGCCCTCCCAGCTCTGGCTCCAGCCCTGAGGCTGCAGGGGAAGGGGAGGAGGGCTTACCTGCTGCCTGCTCTGGGCAGGGGGTCTAGGAGGTCCCTGGGGCACTGGGGCTGCTGCTTAAAGCTCTGACCCACTTCAGTCGCCACTTCAGTTCAGCAACAGCACCTTGGCCCTGGGGGAGGGCAGGCAAGGCCGTCGTGCAGGTTTGCCAAGGAGGAAACCTGTGGTGCCAAGGTGGCCCCAGGACAATACTGGCTGTACTGAAGCGGGAGGAGAGGTTGTTATGTCCAGCTGGCAGGTGCCAGGAGAGAAGGGGATGCAGGCACAGGCCCAACAGGGGTTGGAGGTCCGTGGATGGTCAAGAGCTAAGACATCCTGCTGTCCTCTGCCTTGTCTCAGGGACCCAGCCCCACAGGATGACAGAGCCTGGCACCCTACCCTCTCCCCACTGCCATCTCTGGGCAGGCAGTGCTTAATCCAAAGGAAGGAACCTTGAATCTTCATAGGGTAATTAACAGACACACACATACACACACACACGGGAGCTTGGCTGTCATCCCTCACTATATGCCCTCGGACGGTGTTCAGCCCTTCCTGCACAACAGGTACCCATCCTCACAGGCTAGACACATGCTCCTTGCTTGAGGAAGTGGGGACTGCAGATCAGTGCCTCAAACATTGTGAGGATCCCAGAGCTGGGATTGGGGCTGCAGGGGCCCAGCAGGCCTCCAACAGAGACCTAGATTTCTGCTGAGGGAACCCTGGGAAGTGGGATACTCCTTGAGCTGGTTGGGTCAGTACCTCACCCTGGTCCTCAGAGGAACCAGGGCCCCCACCTCACCCTGCCTGCCCCCCACCCCCCGCCCCACCCCTTGTCAGGGAGGAAGACCGAAGCCAGTGGCAGATACAGCCCGCCTGCTGCCAGCCTGCCCAGAGCTGGGCTTAACGGTTAACCTCACTCTTCATCCGGTTTATTCCCCAGGCTGGAGTCAGAGGTGGGGGCCTGCCCCAAACCAAGAAGCAGGAGGCAGTAAATATTTGCCAGTGCAGGAGTGTCCATGCAGTGTGAGCAGGTCCTACACCACAACTGCCAGCTGCAGGGAAGATTCCTTTTTTTTTTTTTTTTTTGACATGGAGTCTTGCTCTGTCACCCAGGCTGGAGTGCAGTGGCACCATCTATCTCGGCTCACCGCAACCTCTGCCTCCCGGGTTCAAGCGATTCTCCGGCCTCAGCCTCCTGAGTAGCTGGGATTACAGGTGCCCACCACCACGCCCGGCTAATTTTTTGTATTTTCAGTAAAAACGGGGTTTCACCATGTTAGCCAGCCTGGTCGAACTCCTGACCTTGGGTTCCGCCTGCCTCGGCCCCCTAAAGTGCTGGGATTACAGGAATGAGCCATCGCGCCCGGCCTAATTTTTGTATTTTAGTAGAGACGGAGATTCACCATGCAGGGCAGATTTCTAAAAGCAGGTGGGGGCAATACCTAATGCTGGCACACGCAGTGGAACCCCCACACCCGCCTGGAATGCTCTGCACCGTCAAAGCGACTATTCCCCAGTCAGCACTGGGGCCAGAGGGTAGAGCGGTGCCAAAAGCCACCTCGTCCCGGCCGAGCTCGCGTCTCCCTTGGCGGCTCCAGGCCCTCGGGACAGAGCTCTGGCGCCAAGAGTGACGCAGGCAGGGCCTCCTCCAGTGAGACCCGGTCAAACCGAGGAACCCACTGGCCTAGCTCAGGCGCCGGGTAGGGCGGGCGCTCAGCCTTCGGATCCGGACGTGGCGGTGCGGGGGTGGATGGGGGGGGGCGACTAGGGGCGGCCCCGGGGGCGGGGCGCAGACCGTCCGGCCTCCTGTGGATTCGGCGCCCGACCCGCGGCCGCCGTGGGGGCGCGGCTGAGCCGGCTGGCCGGCCCGGCTGGCCGGCTCGAGGCTGGCTCCGAGGCCGGGGCGGCGGCCGGCTGCGCCCGCGCCCTTCGAGCTCTGAGTGCGGTGGCTCCAGGCCCCATGAAATCCAGTCCACGCTCCGCGAGCGGCGGCCAGGGCGCGCCCGGGAGCTGCTGCCGCTCCTGCGCCAGACGAGAGAAGGAGGCGGCAGCCCCAGGGCTGGTGGCCAGGGAGGGTCTGGGGGTCTGGGAGGCGCGGGGCTGTGGGTTGTGGGCATGTATCCGCCGGGAGGCGAGGCGGAGCTGGTCTCGGGCGCGCGCGGACGGGTTCCGAGGGCGCGACGGGCTGCTGCGCGCGGGGTCTTGAGTGGGCTAGAGGGCGGCCGGCCGGCGTGAGGGCTGGGTGAGGCCGGCGGACCGTGTGTGGAGGAGGGGGCCGCTGAGTGTGTCCGGGTCTCTGGGGTTTGAGAGGGGTTGTGTGTGTTGAGGGTGGCCCCAGCCCGGAGCTAAGAGCCCAGATTCAGGCCCTGGCAAGATGGGAGGGGCCCGGGAGGAGTGGCAAGTGAGGACGAATCATCTTGTATTGAGAGACAACGGAAGAGGGTGGCTTCCCCCTCCTCCAGGATCGGGGAGGCACTGGACCCTGGAGAGGACCCAGGGCTGGTCTGCGGGTGCAGCCTCACCCCAAGACACCATGGCAGCCCACACAGAGCTATCGCATGCATCACCAGTTCTCCAAAAGGCAGCTCATGCTCTTAGAGTACACACCTCCAGCATCTGTGCATCACAACACTCGGTCCGGTGGTGGCCCTGCTCCTACACACACCAGGTACACTAAACCCAGATCCCAAGCCCTGGGTTGTCCCAGGATGCTGGTCCCCCCCATCACCTGGGCAAGCCACTTCCCTCACCACCCCGTCCCCACCCCCTGCAGCAGCTACCACCACTACCTGCCCCATTCTGTGAGCAGAAAGTCAGCCGTGCAGGTGTTTGGCCTGCAGAAGGTAGATAATTAGAAATGGGGAAACTGAGGCATGTAGCGAAGTGGTCATCCCGGGGCCCGCAGAGAAAATGTGGGGCAAGCCAGGGCCAGAGCCCTTCTTCCTGTCTTCCTTTCTCAATCTCCTCCAACTCTGGGTTCAGCAGGCTGGAAAAATGGAGCTGTCCCTTTAAGAGGAGCTGTCTAGACCCTCAGAAGGCAGGCTGGCAGGTTGCAGCGTGGGGCCCTGTTTGGGTCTGCCAGGCTCATCAGCCAGCCTTCCTTCTGGATCTTCCCTAGCTGGCATCTGTGGCAAACAGCAGAGCAGCACTGAATCAGCCAGGCACCCAGAGGCAGGGATCTCAGTCTGGGATGCCGTCTGGAGCCCAAGACACCAGTTGGGCATTTTAGCTGGGAAACTGGAGGGAAAGAAGGATCCTCAGAGACCAGCTAGGTCACCTCTTTCTGTCCCAGAGGTTGGGATTTGAGGTCAAGGGAGGGGCTTGTCCTGCTCCATAACCTGCAGGGACCCTGCAGCTGTGACCCACGGACTTCCCTGCCAGGCCCAACTTCCTGTGCTTGGGACCCACGCACACAGCATATCACCTATGGATTGGAGAAGGCCCACATGGGGTCTAGAGGCCCCTCCTCGCTGTGGCTGCCCCATCAGCTGTCAACGTGTCCTCTAAAGAGACCATCTGGGCCGGGCACAGTGGCTCACGCCTGTAATCCCAACATTTTGGAAGACTGAGGCAGGCAGATCATCGGAGGCTGGAAGTTCGAGACCAGCCTGACCAACATGGAGAAACCCTATCTCTACTAAAAATACAAAATTAGCTGGGCATGGTGGCGCATGCCTGTAATCCCAGCTACTCAGGAGGCTGAGGCAGGAGAATTGCTTGAACCTAGGAGATGGAGGTTGCGGTGAGCAATTGCACTCCAGCCTGGGCAACAGGAGCAAAACTCCGCCACAAAAAAAAAAAAAGAGAGAGAGAGAGAGACCCTCTGAAAGAGTGTTCAGCCCCACACCAGTCCTGTGGGAGTAGACAGGAGGAGAAAGTGGAGGAGTGAGGCAGGAAGGCCAGGGCAGGTCTGTGCAGGCGGTGGGGTGAGGGATGGATAGGAGAGGAGGCTGGAGGCCTGAATCCTGGCAGGAGTGGTGGGGAGAGAAGGGATGACTAGGTGAGCTGGGGGAGAGAGGAGGAGGGCAGAGTGTTGGGGGGTTCCAGGGCTTCTGGCCCCAGTGCCTGGGAAGATGGGCATGGAGGCGCCCTACACTGAACTGGGGCATGGGGCATGGGTGGTGAGGCCGGCTTCAGGGTAGCATGCCTTTGAGACATCTGAGAGAGAGCTCCGCCCCCAAGGGAAGGATCCAGACCTGTCCGCAAACAGATGCTGGCAGCAGCTCAGGAAAACCAAGGGATAGGTGGGAAGGCAAAGGGTCTGAAGGGAATGCTGGGGAACAGGGGAATTTGAGGGGTCAAAAGTGGAGCAAACCCCCCTCCATAAGAGGAGAATCCCACAGACAAGCCCTAAGCCCAGAGAAGGCAGTGTCACAGCGCAACACTTCACCTCGAGGGAACTGGTCTAAGGGTTCTGGAATTCACTTATCACTTCCCTGATGGCGCCCATGCCCCTCCCCTGTACTTATCCAAAGGGTCCACGAAGGCCAAGTGGCTCACACCTGTAATCCCAGCACTTTGGGAGGATCGTTTGAGCCCAGGAGTTTGAGACCAGCCTGGGCAACATAGTGAGACCCCATCTCTACAAAAAATTTTTTTAAATTAGCTGAGTGTAGTAGTGCCTGTCTATAGCCCCAGCTCCTCAGGAGGCTGAGGTGGGAGGATCCCTTGAGGAGGCAGAGGTTACAATGAGCTGAGATCACACCACTGGACTCTAGCCTGGGTGACAGAGCAAGACCCTGTCTCAAAAAAGAAATAAGTAAGGAAAAATGAAAGGGTTCACCCACCACTGGAAAATTAGCCCATGGCCGCCTGTGGGGAGAATACAGCCAACCTTAGGGAGGAGATGGAGAGACAGGAACAGCAATAAGCAGCATCTGGCTGGCTGGGGTGGGGCCTGGAGATGGGAGACCCGACTGGCTCACTCAACTTTCTCTTCACCACTCACAGGACCTGGGCCTTGAGGGGACCCTCCTTACTGACATCCTCTACAGAGATGTGGCCTTCCTCAACCTGGTCAACCCCATCTCCCATGACCTGCTTGTGAACCTGGCCACCACCCCTGCCTCCACCTGGGACTCCACAGCTGCTGGGCTGGGACCCGAACCCCAGGCCTGCTGCGCCAGGTGACCCACCACCCGCCTGGCTCATTGCTACTGACTTGTGATGCCCTCAAGCACATGGTAGTGGGCCATGAAGGTCGAGGAGGACTCACAGGCCCCCAGAGATCCAGTGCAAATGCTCAGCCTGAGATTAAGGGGACAGAAGGAGAATGGACTCATAGGAGGCCAGGAGGCCAGCCCCGGCTAGAGGCTCAGGCTTCCCTCAGTGGGAGGAGCCCCAACACCCATAGTGTGGACCCTGCAATAAAGAGTGACACCCGCCTCTGCTTTTCTGCATCACCGATCTCAGGGTCACTGAGCAACAGCCCTGCTGCTGGGGTGGGGAGAAAGGGTGGCTGTGTCTATCCAAAAGGGAGGGACAAAGGTCACACTGACCTTCCCCCAGGTGTTCCTTGGGGAAATCCCCCATGGAGTCTAAGATATGGGGGTCCTGGGTCCATCCCTGTGGGCTGGGGAGTTAAAGGAGGCCTCCAGGGAGCAGGCCCTCACAGCTGGGCAGGGCTTGGGCTCCTTGAGAAGGGGAGCTGCGAAGGAGCGGGTTGGGAGCCCCAGGAGGAGCAAAGCCCCACAGTAAGCTCACATCGAGCCTGGGCTGCCAGCCTTGCCACCAGAGCCCTCTGGGCTGGGAACAAGGCTGCATAGACCAGAGGCAGGGGCCACAGCGACTAAGTGGGAGGATTTGGTGCCTGCCTCCCACAGGGTACAGTGCTGCCTGCCACCCCCAGTACCCAGCCCTAGGCTTGTTATACTTGGTGAGGGGCAGCTCTGTGGGGTTAGCACAGACAAAGTGCTTGTGTGTTCCCTCTAGGCCTTGGGGGTCCCCCATGTGGGAGAGCATGCGGGGGGTGGAGGTGGGCATAGCCAGCAGCAGGGGGCCTTAGTCCAAGGGCTGTCCCTGGCAGGGGGAACCATGTCCATTCCTCCCCAAGCACCATCAGGGTGGGCTCCCAACCAGAAGCCTGATGCCACAGTCACCCTCAGCCCTGTGTGAGGAGTTACAGTTCAGCCCAACCAGGAGACAGGCAGGGCAGGCGGGAAAGGAATTTAGAGATGTCCGGGGGGATACTGAGGCCCAGAGTAGGGAAATCATGTGCTGAGCCAGGAGGTAAGGTCTGGGGGCAGTGGGCCCCTGCTAGAGGAGGAGAAACTCAGCAGCAGAGGGAGGCTCCAAGGCTAAGGAGGAGGCAGGGGTCCTCCTGGGCCTACACACCCCAACCCACCAGCTCTGACTTTTCCTCACAGCCACGGCCTACAGAGGACTGTGAGCGGCGTATCCATCCCCCGTGGTGCACAGATTCCAGCACATTCCCAGGCTGGCTGGATGCGTAACAGCCTCTCAGGGCAGAAGGAGATGGTCAAGGAGGGTGAGGGCGGGACGGTGTTGGGTCCCAGGACTGGGATGGAGGCAGTGAGGAAAAGGATCTTCCTTAGGCCCCACTGATCTCACTGCTTTAGGTGGACTTTTCACCCAAAGGCTTTGGAGAGACTGGAGATGTCACACTTCAGCCCTGCTCTGCTCCTGACTTGCGTGGGACCTGGCCAGGCCTTTCCCTTTTCGGGGTTTCTGCTCCCTCCCATCTGTTAAATAGGACTTTCAGCTCTCAGCACTCCATCGGGGTCCAGCCCCCTCCCAGCTCTCCTTGTTTTAGGGACTGGCCCTGCCCAGCAGCTCAGAAGCCATAGAGGCATTTCCCTATGCCCCTACTCTGGAACAGGGGGTTCAGGCTCCCCAGAGTGAGGCAAAATGGGGTAGATGGTGGGAGGGGCCAGCAGAGAAGATTATGAGAAAATGAAAGCTCAAACCAACATGCACTTATTCTGTGAGCAAGCTATTATTTAAATCAAAACTATGAGAGCCCACCCTGGGCCAGGCAGGCTGATAAACCTGTCACATAAGCAGACATCTGAGCTCTCCCTGAAACTCCTGCTGGAGAAATGCCAAGCTCTCCGGTCCCTTGTGCCCTGCTGACTTCTGCCCACCACTGGCCCTAAGCCAGCCCACAAACCCTCCACCGTCACTGAGAGATTCCTACCAGGATGGTGCACAAGGACCTGAGCTGGTGTCCTAGGCAAGCTCTGCGGGAATCCAGGTGGCGGCAGATGGTTTCAGTCTCTGCCTCTTGGACAGAAGCACATGATGTAGTAGCGAAGTCAGAGCCTGAAACGGATCAAGTGGGGAAGGTTGGCCTCACTGCCATGCAGGTGTTCACAGCTTTCACGGAGCCTTCATGACCACCAGCAAGGCCGTCCAGGGCAGGGCCACCAAGTTCCAGGAAGTGGCAGCTTGTGGCTCATGCAGCCTGGTGAGGCAGAGAGCTCTGGCCAGGACAGCTCCAGCCCAAGCTCTAAACAGAGGAGGAAGCAGGTGGGCCATACTCAGGCTGGTCCTCACACAGGCCTAGTCTAGGAGGCAGACAGGCCTGGCCTTGGTCCCAGCCTGTCACTTGCTGGTGATGTGGTCCTCTCAAAGCCTGTTCCCTCATCTTGGGAACGAGGTACACCAAGCCTCCCATTATCCCACTGGAGTGAAGATGACGTAAGTTTTGGAAAGTGTCTACTGCATTGAGGAGAGGAGGGCAGGCAGGCACTGTTCGATGTCAGCAGGGCCTCCACCCAGGGCTCTCTGGGTGGCAATGGCAGGAATCCAAACCTTTGGGACTAGGCCAGAGATGAAGCCATTTTTTAATTCAACAAGCACTTCCCTAGCCTCCCTTGGGCTAGGTCCTGTTCTGATGGCCTTATACTCCTTTAATTCTCTTCTCATTTGAAGAAGGTAGGTGCTCTGTTTTCCAGGTGAGTCGACTGAGGCAGAAAGAGGTTAAGAAAGGGGACTTGTCGGTCGGGCGCTGTGGCTCACTACTATAATCCCAGCACTTTGGGAGGCTGAGGCAGGTGGATTACCTGAGGTCAGGAGTTCGAGACCAGGTTGGCCAACATGGCAAAACCCTGTCTCTACTAAAAATACAAAAAAAAAAAAATTAACCAGGCATGGTGGTGAACACCTGTAATCCCAGCTACTTGGGAGGCTGAGGCAAGAGAATTGCTTGAACCTGGGGGGCAGAGGTTGCAGTGAGTTGAGATCGCACCATTGCACCACAGCCTGGGTGATGGAGCAAGACTCTGTCTCTAAAAAGAAAAAAAAGAAAGCGGACTACTTGTCCAAGTTCAAAGAGCCAGGAACTGAAGGAGCCAGGGTATAAGCCCAGGGGGCCTGGTGTCAGTCTGTGACGTTAATGCCTGCATGCTGCTCCCTCACCTGCAGCCATTTCAGGGACTGTCACTGAGGCTGCTTGGCCCCAGGATTCACCTACATGAGCAATCCCCTTCCAAAGAGGCCATTTGAAGCAGGAGAACCATCATGGTCCTCCTGTGGGGAACAGACCTCTAGCCTCATTGTCCCTGGAGCAAAGCCAGTCAGGACCTCCCTGGACCTCACTTTCCTGATCTGCAGCTAGTTGGTGGAAGGAGCCATGATGATTTAGGCTTTGCCCTCCCACAGGATTGTAAGAGACTAGTGAGGAGTGGGTTTGGAAGTACTTCCCAGGCTGAAGAAAACCCAGGCGGCCCAGGCCCAGGAGTGCAGCATCCATACCCAGCTCTTGCAGTCTGCCTTCAGCTCCCTGGGACTGAGACTCCTCACACCTCAACCTGCCTTGCAGGGATGCTGAGAACATCAAAAGCAAATATGTAGAAAAGATACTGTACTCCACAGGCCCAATGTGACCAAGACTCGGGAACTTCTTTTCTGTCCTACAAGGGAGGATATTTGAGTGCAAATAATTTGCTTTAGGACATGAGCCTGCAGGAAAGGTCAGCCTCTGCAGACGGTCTTCATCTCAAGAATCCAGTCTTGGGCAACTGATCCTAGCTGCTGCTATCAACCCAGCATGGAGGTTTTTCTCTGGGACCTGGAAGGAAAGGAAAACGCACTTCTTCCACTTACAGCTAGCTGCTAATCACCCATGAAAATCAGTATTTTCTTTTTTTTTTTTTTTTTTTTTTTGAGACGGAGTCTGGCTCTGTCACCCGGGCTGGAGTGCAGTGGCGCGATCTCGGCTCACTGCAAGCTCCGCCCCCTGGGTTTACGCCATTCTCCTGCCTCAGCCTCCCGAGTAGCTGGGACTACAGGCGCCCGCCGTCTCGCCCGGCTAGTTTTTTGTATTTTTTAGTAGAGACGGGGTTTCACCGTGTTCGCCAGGATGGTCTCGATCTCCTGACCTAGTGATCCGCCCGTCTCGGCCTCCCAAAGTGCTGGGATTACAGGCTTGAGCCACCGCGCCCGGCCGAAAATCAGTATTTTCTTTTCCAACTGTGCACTACATGTGGTTTTTTTGGTTTGTTGTTGTTTTTGAGACGGAGTCTTGCTCTGTTGCCCAGACTGGAGTGCAGTGGCACAATCTCGGCTCACCGCAACCTCTGCCTCCCAGGTTCAAGTGATTCTCCTGCCTCAGCCTCCCGAGTAGCTGGGACTACAGGCACCTGCCACCACGCCCAGCTAATTTTTATATTTTTAGTAGAGATGGGGTTTTACCATATTGGCCAGGCTGGTCTTGAACTCCTGATCTTGTCATCCACCTGCCTCGGCTTATCAAAGTGCTGGGATTACAGGCATGAGCCACCTCACACGGCCTGTTTTTTAAAAATAATGTTTTATTTTAAAAAATAACCCTTCATTGAGGTATAATTGAAACACAATAAAGTGGACATTCCAAGCCTTACAAGATTTAAGTGTGCAATATGATACATTTTGCCACATATATACATCCATGAAGCCACTATCACAATCAAGATAGTAAACGTACCTGTCACCCCTAATGTTTCCTCATGCCTCTTGGTAATTCCTCCCTCCTGTCTCTCCCTGCCCGCCACCATCCAAAAGCAACTGTTGATCTGCTTTGTGTTTCCATAGTTTTTTGGGATATATGGAATCATATAGGATATAGTTTTTTGTTTTTTTTTTTAAGTGAAATCTCACTTTGTTACCCACACTGGAGTGCAGTCTCAGCTCACTGCAACCTCCACCTCCCAGATTCAAGCAGTTATCCTGCCTCAGCCTCCCGGGTATCTGGGGCTACAGGCGCATGCCACCATGCCCAGCTAATTTTTGTATCTTTAGTAGAGATGGGGTTTCACCATGTTGGCCAGGTTGGTCTTGAACTCCTGACCTCAAGTTATCTGCCCACCTCAGCCTCCCAAAGTGCTGGGATTACAGGTGTGAGCCACCATGCCCGGCCGGAAATACTCTTTTCTATATGACTTTTCACTTAGCATAACTATTTTGAGACTCACTCACGTGTACCAGCATTTATTGCCGAGTATTCCGCCGGACGGTGTGTCACAATTTATCCATTCATCTGCTGATGGACGTTTGAGTTGTTTCCAGTTTTTGGCTATTACAAATAAAGCTGCTATGAAAATTCATGCATAAGTTTTTGCATGGATATATATTTCCTCTTCTCTTGGGTAAATACCTGGGAGTGGAATACGAGATCATAAGGTAGATGTATTTTTAATGTTTTAAGAAACTGTCAAACTGTTTTCCAAAGTAGTGGTGCAGTTTTACATCCCCATCAGCAGTGTTTGGGAGTTCTTGTTGCTTTACATCTTCAACAGCACATAGCATGGTGAGTTTTTTAAACGTTAGCCATTCTTCTGGGTATGTAGCGGTATCTCTGTGGCTTTAATTTGGCGTTTCCCTAATGACTAATGATGTTGAACATCTTTTCATGTGTGTGTTTGCCATCTGTATCTTCTCAAGTCTGTTCACATTTTTTCCCGATGTTTTATTTTATTATTGAGCTTTGTGAATTTTTTTTTTTTTTTTTTTTTTTTTGAGACAGAGTTTTACTCTTGTTGCCCAGGCTGGAGTGCAATGGGGTGATCTCGGCTCAGCAAACCTCCTCCTCCTGGGTTCAAGCAATTCTTCTGCCTCAGTCTTCCTGAGTAGCTGGGATTACAGGCATGTGCATCATGCCCGGCTAATTTTGTATTTTCAGTAGAGATGGGGTTTCTCCATGTTGGTCAGGCTGGTCTCAAACTCCTGATCTCAGATGATCCACCTGCCTTGGCCTCCCAAAGTGCTGGGATTACAACAAATTAGCTGGGTGTGGGGGCGGATGCCTGTAATCCCAGTTACTTGGGAGGCTGAGGTAGGAGAATCACTTGAACCCGGGAGGCAAAGGTTGCAGTGAGCCGAGATTGCACCATTGCACTCCAGCCTGGGCAACAAGAGTGAAACTCTGTCTCAAAAAGAAAAGAAAAGAAAAACCACAGACAACCGAAGGAAGAAAATCACTGACAAAGAATTCAAGAAGGTTTCACAGAAATTAAGGACAAGAGTCCACTTGGAAAGGGGCGTGGCATCGAAACAGATGGTCACCAAGCCAGGTATTAATATATCATTGTGAAATTTTGGAACACTGGTAACAGAAGGGGAAAAAAACCAGTCATATAGAAAGAATCTGGACACAACATCACTTCAGACTTCTCTATAGCGATGTTAGATGACAAAGTAACCACACCTTCAAAATTCTGAAGGATACTGATTCCAACACAGAATTTCATATCCAGTCAAATCAAGTGTGAGCACATTTTTAGACATGCAGGTACTCCCCCAAAATAAGGTGATAAAAGAAAGGTTACACAGAAAACAGATCCAACAGAGGAGCAGTGTGGGGAGTGCCCAGGGTGACAGCGACACACCAAGCACAGGGGGAAACCAGTCCAGATTGGGGTGGGTCAAGAATAATAACTGATAAATGATGTGTCATGATCTTTAGATATGACTGGGGTTGAATTAGTGACAAATAGAAAACTAAGCAAATAAAAATGCAAGAGGATTACTTGCAGGGAAAAGTTCCACAGTAATCTAGTCTATGATATGACTCAGCTGTGAATATTATGACACTGCCATATTTTTAAAAAGTTTAATCACATCTTAATAATTTAACACTGAATATGATCTAACCAGATTACTATCAGGGAGATGAGTGACAGGAAATATATTCATGGTGGGCAGGAGGAAGAGAGGATTCAAAAGATAATGGTGGCCTGGTGCAGTGGCTCACACCTATAATCCCAGCAGGCCGAGGCTGGCAGATTGCTTGAGCCCAGGAGTTCAAGACCAGCCTGGGCAACATGGCAAAACCCTGTCTCTACAAAAAAATACGAAATTAGGTGGGCATGGTGGCGCACACCAGTATTTCTAGCTACTTGGGGGTCTGACGTGGGAGAATCACCTGAGCCCAGGGAGGTCGAGGTTTCAGTAAGCCATGATTGTGCCATTGCACTCCCGCCTGGGGGAGAGTGAGACTGTCTTAAAACAAGCAAACAAACAAAAAACCATCAAGGAATAGCATGAAAACATGTTCATATTGAGACATGGAGGTAAATACAAACAAATCAGCCAAGAGTTGGAAAGACTATCGTGAGACAAGGAAAGTGGGGTAAAGGCAGGGTAGGAGGGCTACTGTTTTTCATAATAAACCTTACGGAACAACTTGTTTTCAATATGCGTTAACTGATTTTTTCCCCCTAAGATGCAGGATACAAAACTGTTTACAAAGCTACATATTTTAGGTTGATCCTCCTTCACTTTTCAGGATCTAGTTAGGGTTATAGCCAGTTTCCACTATGTGGAGAATCTGCAAGGCTGGAGATCCTGTATGGGTCCAGGGTGAACTACATCAAAAGTCACTTTTGAGATCGAGGATGCAGTTCACTACTATTAAGTGTAATGTGTTATTATTCAAAGTACTGTTTACTGTAAAAGTATGATAAATTAATGGGTATACTAAAATAACATATTCTAGTACAGGGTCAAAATATGGCTCCAGGTCTACTTAAGATAGAATACTTAAGATAAGAATCACTTATCTGGGGGACAAGGGAATTGTTTAAAATGCAGATTCCTGGGCCCCGCTCCAGGCATGGGGCTTGCAGTCTTCATTTCTAGCAAGATCCTTAGGGGCTGTTGAAAACCACTGCTTTCATTTGTTTTTTTTTTAAGAGACAGGATCTTGCTGTCATCCAGGCTGGAGTGCAGTGGTGCAATTACAGCTCACTGCAGCCTTAATCTCCTGGCCTCACGTGGTCCTCCTGCCTCAACCTCCAGGGTAGCTGGGACTGCAGGCGTCAGCTGTACTAGGCTACTTTTCAATTTTTTATAGAGATGGGGTCTTGCTTTGTTGCCCAAGCTAGTCTCAAACTCCTAGGTTCAAGTGATCCTCCCTCCTTGACCTCCCAAAGTGCTGGTATTATAGGCGTGGGGCACCATGTTTGGCCTGAAGCCCTACTTTAAATGCCTATTGTATCTGGCCAACTCACTGATGCTTATTCCTTTTTTTTTTTTTTTTTTTTTTTTTCTTTTTTGAGACGGAGTCTCGCTCTGTCGCCCAGGCTGGAGTGCAGTGGCCGGATCTCAGCTCACTGCAAGCTCCGCCTCCCGGGTTTACGCCATTCTCCTGCCTCAGCCTTCCCGAGTAGCTGGGACTACAGGCGCCCGCCACCGCGCCCGGCTAGTTTTTTGCATTTTTTAGTAGAGACGGGGTTTCACCATGTTCGCCAGGATGGTCTCGATCTCCTGACCTCGTGATCCGCCCGTCTCGGCCTCCCAAAGTGCTGGGATTACAGGCTTGAGCCACCGCGCCCAGCCAACTGATGCTTATTCCTCAGAAGAATACCAGTTCTGTAATCTCCAGGTAGTATCATAAGACAAAGCTTATTAGAAACTCATTAATTGATGCCAGGTTAACTAATGTGCTGGATTTTTTTTTCTTCCTCTTCCATTACTTGAACAATCTGTTCAATGAGCAATATTCTAAAAGCCAATAATTGATCATTTTCCTCTTGATGCTTATACTGTAGCTCATACCGTACTGAATCCCTGGCAAGACCTCTTTTTGGTTATTTGATCTTTTCAGGCTGCATTTCCCATTTCTGTGTTGTTGTCACAATTATTCACCCTGCGTATCTCACACTCTTTACTACTTCTTCTTCTTCTTTTTTTTTTTTTTTTTTTTTTTTTTTGAGACAGAGTCTTGCTCTGTAGCCCAGGCTGGAGTGCAGTGGTGCAATCTCAGCTCACTGTAAGCTCTGCCTCCTGGGTTCACGCCATTTTCCCACCTTAGCCTCCCGAGTAGCTGGGACTATAGGCGCCTGCCACCATACTACTTCTTATCTTTCTTTAAAGACAAAGTCTTGCTCTTTTGCCCAGGCTGGAGTACAGTGGCAAGGTCATAGCTCACTGCAGCCTCACACTCCCAGGTTCAAGTGATCCTCCCACCTCAGCCTCCCAAGTAGTGAGGACTACAGGTGTGCACCACCATGCTGAGTTAATTTTTAAATTTTTTTGTAGAGACAGGGTCTCACTATG
Source organism: Macaca nemestrina (assembly GCF_043159975.1). Classification (NCBI taxonomy): domain Eukaryota; kingdom Metazoa; phylum Chordata; class Mammalia; order Primates; family Cercopithecidae; genus Macaca; species Macaca nemestrina. The sequence continues at coordinate 90,606,585 of NC_092139.1, read as the reverse complement.
TCTCGCAGGCTGGTTTTGAACTCCTCTCAATCCTCTACCTCAGCCTCCCAGAGCACTGGAAGCAAGCCACTGTGCCCAGCTGCTGGTCACCCTTTCTACACTAAAAACTATGGATGTGTCAATCAATGCTGAGATGCTCTGATAAGCTCCCAAGAATCTGTTTCCCCAAATCACCACAAAACTGCTTGTGTAGCCAGTATAGGAGCCAAGGAAGTTGGCCACTAGGATCCCCTGAATTACCTTTTTTTTGGTTTGTTTGTTTGAGATGCAGTCTCGCTCTGTCACCCAGACTGGAGTGCAGTGGTGCTCACTGCAATGACCACCTCCTGGGTTCAAGCGATTCTTTTGCCTCAGCCTCCCGAGTAGCTGGGACTACAGGTACACGCCACCAGGCCCGGCTAATTTTTGTATTTTTTGTAGACACAGGGTTTCACCATATTGGCCAGGCTGGTCTCAAACTCCTGACTTTGTGATCCACCCACCTTGGCCTCCCAAAGTGCCGGGATTACTTGTGTGACCCACCGTGCCCAGCCCTGAATTACTTTTTATTATTTGATTACTTTTCCCAAATGCTGAACCACTAGCACATCCAGACTACAGGGGTCAGAGCATTGGACTTTATCAAGGGACAGGGTCACCTGCATTGTTAAAGCTGAGCTGATGACAATTCCACAAATGTTAACTGAACAAAGTGCCACACTAAGTGCCGGTGTCTAAAGATGAAAGAGACACAATCTGTGTGTTCTTGGAGTTTCTCCAAGGTGAACTCTTCTGGGGCTTAACCTGCAACTGGCCAGGAACAGCGGCTTAAACTCTCATCAATAGCTGTGCTATTTCAAAGTACTAGCATTCTCCCAGGACACCCCCCAGGGTGTCAAAATTTAGCCAAAGCAAACTCCAAATGAATACAAAGTCCTTATTTTCTCAAAGGAAAAAAACAACAAAACAGAACAAAAAACCCCCCAGATTTATTTAGCTTCAACATTTCCCCTGATCTAAAGAGAAAGATGTCAAAAGATACCTAGGACATATACACAAGCACCCACCCCAGTGAACTCAGATAACCTGAAAGAAAAAAGGGCAAAGGTCTGTTCAACGGAGAAAATTATCTTCGCTTTTGAAAGATGTTTCCACGTCCCATTCCACGTCCTCTTCCTCTTGCAGCCACTGAAAGGGAAGAAGAGAAAACAGGAGGCCAGGTCAGTGTGGTCAGTGAATGCTCATAGCACAGAGTAGCCAGGGCCTAGGACACCAGTTAGAAGGGTTCTGAAGGGTTACCTGGTCCAACATCACCCTGGCCATCACATTTCTGCTGCCTGCCTTCCCCGGCCCCCCCAACCGCCTTATTTTTTGAGATGGAGTCCCGCTCTGTTGCCCAGGCTGGAGTGTAGTGGCGTGATCTTGGCTCACTGCAATCTCCACCTCCCAGGATCAGGCGATTCTTGTGTCTCAGCCTCCCGAATAGCTGGGACTATAGGCTTGAACCACAACGCCTGGCTAAGTTTCTGTATTTTTAGTAGAGACGGGGTTTCACCATGTTGGCCAGGCTGGTCTTGAACTCCTGACCTCAGGTGATCCACCCACCTCAGCCTCCCAAAGTGCTAGGATTACATGCTGAGCCACTGCACTTGGCCAACAGCCACTGCATTTCACAGAGGGGATGGTGATAGAGGGGCAGGGGCTGGGGACTGGCATCAGAGCAGGAGGTAGTACCACACTCTTGCCTTCCAGTCCCACACTGCTCTCTCCAAGAGGCTGGCAGGTAGCACGCTGAGGGCAAAGAATGTGGTCTGAGAGCTACAGAAAAGACAAATCCCTGGGACTGGCCTCTGGTGAGCTAAGAAAACATTATAGATGCAATGAATTCATTTTTTCAATTCTGAAACAAATACAGTTAAGTGTTAACATGTGTTAGATCTGGGAGAAGGGTTATACTATTTTTTGTGTTTTTTTCCTGAGAAAATAATTATTTCAGGCTGGGTGTGGTGGCTCATGTCTGTAATCCCAGCACTTTAGGAGGCCAAGGCAGGCAGATCACTTGAGGTCAGAAGTTCGAGACCAGACTGGCCAACATAGCAAAAGCCTGTGTCTACTGAAAACAAAAAAAATCAGCTGAACATGGTGGTATGCGCCTGTAATCCCAGTTACTTGGGAGGCTGAGGCAAGAGAGTCACTTGAACCTGGGAGCTGGAGGTCACAGTGAGATCAAGCCACTGCACTCCAGCCTGGCAATGGTGACTTAATCTAAAAAAAAAAAAAATTATTATTTCATAGGAGCAAGAAGAAAACACTCTCCGTATAAGCTGCATGATAAGACTGCTGTTCTCCGTAACCCAGGGTTCTAGGAGCAGACAGGCTTTGAAGGACAGATAAAATCTTCTTCTTCTTCTCTTTTTTTTTTTTTTTTTTTTTGAGATGGAGTCTAGCTCTGTTGCATGGGCTGGAGTGCACTGGCATAATCTTGGCTCACCGTAACCTCCACCTCCCGAGTTCAAGCAATTCTCCTGCCTCAGCCTCCCAAGTAGCTGGGATTACAGAGACCCGCCACCACGCCCAGCTAATTTTTATATATTTAGTAGAGGTGGGGTTTCACTGTGTTGGCCAGGCTGGTCTTGAACTCCTGACCTCATGATCCGCCCGCCTTGTCATCCCAAACTGCTATGATTACAAGCGTGAGCCACCACACCCAGCCCAGATGAAATATTCTGATGGCTACTAACTGGAGCCTCATCCCTCTGCTCATACAGAGCTTGGAGTTGTCCTGAAGAGGAAGGGGAGAGAGCTCACCTGCCAGCTGACAGGACCACAGCGGACTTAAACTTGAGCTTTCATCCATGGTCCCTGGCTCATAACTCCTACAGTCCTTGTGATAGTCTTTTGTTATAATGTTGGGGCACTTTAGGCCTCAGAAGCAGGACTTGGGGGACAGAATCTCTCTCTTGAAACTTCTCCTGCCCCCCTTTCACCTGCCCAAGGCCGGACCCTAATCTGAGTGTGGGTCATAAGACCTCACCCCAGAGAAAGCTCCTGCCCTATACCCTGGAGGAACAGATGCTGCACAGAGAGGCCAAAAAGAGTCTGGACAGGCCTTGCGGGGTCTCCCCACCCCGTCTCTTAGTATTAGATCACACCCTTTTTGTCTAATGGCATTTCCACATGGTTGTCCATCCTTTAACCATGTCAATCCAATGAAGTCTCCATAAAAGGCCCAAGAGGACAGGGTTAGGGGAGCTTCGGGACAGCTGACCACGCGCAGCCTGACAGGAAGGTGAACAAGAACTCATCCATGTGCCGGGAGGAAACTCCATGGGGATAGAAGCTCTTGTGCTTGGGACCCTTCCAGATCTCACCCTACGCATCTCTTCATGCGGCTGTTTATTTGTAGCCCATAAAATATCCTTTGCAGTGAGAAGAGGCAAAAGGCTGCATTTGCTCAGCCCTGCAGGGTCAGGAGAAGCCCCCTGGGCATGACTGTCCTTCAGCCACCAAGTCCTCTATCCCACAGGTGGGAGTCCTCAGAGGGCCACGGTAGCCGGAGCCCTCGACCTCTCTTGGCTCCCCAGGGTATCTGGGGACAGCGCACCTTCTGGGGGCCCTGAAGCCTGCAGAACCCCTCTTGCTTGCCTGGATTGGCGGGGGGACATGGCTGCCAAGAGTCCCATTCGAGGCCTGGTAGGGAATGGTGCAGGGTCTGAACTTGACCCTTCTCACTCTCCCAGGGACTACAGTGGAGACCCCAAAGAGAACCCTGCCCTCAGGGCAGAACGCCAGGGCAGCTCCCCTCCTTTTTGGGGAGAGGAGGGACATTTCAAGCAGGGGTCCCAGCAGTGAGGAAAGGGAAGTGGGGGTGCACACCGTGAGGGGCTGTAGACGCCGGGCCCAAAGCATCTCCTATGGGCCATGAGACCTGCGGCAGGGCCATATTTCCAGGGGCTGGCATGAAGGAAGGGTTGCAGGGAGGGACTGGGGCAGGTACCTGCACCCAGGACAGAATCGTACGTCCCTGGCCCTTCCCCGTCCCCTGTCAAAAGAGGCCAGTCGAGGGCCAGGCCTGGGCCTGAGCCACCCCGCTGGCCCCACTCCACTAAATGCAGTGCCTGGCACCTAAGAGCAACAATAAATATGTACTGGCCAAGGATGTGGTGGCGCACAGGGGTCGGGGAAGGAGGCCGAGAGATGCTTGCAAGTGAGATAAGTGGCAGGAGGGTGAATGGGAAGTGGGGTGGGGGTGGCCTGTGGCCAGTGTCCTGGTTCTAGAGTTCGGGGCTTCCCCTAGACTTTCCCGGATTCAGCCCCACCCTGATGAGGACCCACAATCCTGGCTCCCCCTCCGCGATCCCGCCCTGTCAGGACTGGGGACGCAGGCTGAGGCCTCTGCTGGTCTCCCCCGCCTCCCTCCTAGCTCCCAGCGGGTTTAGGATGGGTCTGGCTCAGATCTCCCATCCCCATGGACTGCCCCATGACATGGACCCTCAGAATTTCTTCCCACCACCCCTAGCACAGCCACAGATGGCCTGACAGATGGACAGAGGCTGAGCCCAGAGGGGCATCTGCCCAGGCCTGGCTGCAGCCAGATGGACAGACAGATGGGGGCACAGAAGGGCAGGGAAGCATACCTGCTGCGGGTCCAGGCCCGGGTCGGGGGCTGTCGCCAGGAGCAGCAGGGCCCAGGGCAGGAGGGCTGGCTTCATGGTGCAGTCTGTGTCTGCAGCGAGCAGTGTAGTGGCTCCGAGGCAAGGTAGCCAGACAGGCTCACTCCCCGCCAGCCTGGCCCCACTTGCCCTGCACTCTGTGCACTGCCCCACCCTGCCCTGCCCTGCCCTTCCCCACCTAGTCCCCTTTCAAAGTCCACAAGTGCTTGCATGGACAAGCAGGGCCCAACCTGCCCCATTAGCACATTCCTGGCCAGCAGGCCTGGGACAGAGCAGGGGGCCGGACCTTGGCCCTGGAACCCTGTGGGAGGGTGAGGAGGCTGGAGCCTCCAGCTGCAGGACATTTGGCAAGCGATAAGCTGTATGTCCAGAAGCCAAAGCTCAGACCCTGGGTCCCACCCCCACCCTGCATGCAGGGCGTGCCAGGCGGGGCTGCAGCAGAGGACGGGATGCACAGGGTGGGTAAGGCAGGGCTGTTTAAGCTCCAGGCAGGATTCTAGCCTCTGTGGCCCTGACATTGACCTCCATCTCTAGCCCTCATCTTCCTGCAGGAAGGAGGTGCTCCCAACTCATCCTCCCGGGATGCGGGAGCTGTTTGGGTCAGACACAGGCTGAGCCCTGGGGCTGAGGCAGCTCTGCAGGGGACCCCTCCGGAGGGAGGAAGGAGGGAGGGGAGAGGAGGTACTCAAACCCAGCTGGGGGCCCAGAAGGGAGACAGGGTCCATCCCCGGGCTCCAGAGATGCCACCACACTGGGGAGCCTTGACTCTCCCAGTCACACCTAATCCTGCCACTCAGAGTTTGCATAGTCTAATCAATCTGCTCCCCTTCTTGAGCAGATGAGGAAACTGAAGCTCAGATGTGGACAGGCAAGGCCAAGCCAGGCCCATGGTGGCTTCTGGGAGCCCTTGCAGCCAGGGTGGGCGGTAAGGGCTGTGGCCTGGGATTGGTCACTTGGGCCCTGCCATCTGGGCTGGATGTCCAGACAGGCGGGTGGTCCTCTCCCAGCTGCAGCTTCTCAAGGTGTCCAAAAGGGACTCTTGCCACACTTGCAGGGAGTCAGAGCTGGCCCCAGGGCATGAGCTTAGGCCATCTGGTCTCTGATCTGCCCAGCACTTGGGGCCAGGCCAGTCCATTGTTCCCCGGCCTGTTCTCTCTCTTGCCTGGGTGGTGCCTGCTGGGAACCACAGCGTGTTGGCAGCCACCTGTGGCTCCAGAGGGGTGGCCCTTACTGAAGGTGTTAGAGGCGTGCGCTGGGGGACTTGGCTCCTGAGTCCCCACACACAGCTGTTCCAGGGAAGCCACACCCACATTTGATGTCTTCCCACCTCCCAAAGACATTTGGTGAGAGGCCCTCAAGACCTTCAGCTTCTCAGGGACTGTTTCCAGAGGGGAGAAATTCCCTTAACCCACAATGGCGCTCAGGGCACCTCTGCAGGTGAGTGTCCTGTGAGTGGACACTCAGGTGCTGAGCCAGGGAGAGCCTGTCTCCTGATCCCAGGCTGGCGAGGGCACTCATCCCAGGCCCAGGCCTGAAGTTTCTCCCTACAGCACTGGGTGCAGGGGAGGGTCTGAGGTGTCCGTCCTCCTGTAGGTGAGGCTCCGGGGAAGGGTGCTAGGGGGTCGGCTGGGAGAGCTCCTGCTTCCTGTTTCTTCCCTTGCTGCACATGTCTGGAGACGATGGAAGTGCGGTGGGGGCTAGGTGGGCAGTCTGGGAAGCTCCTTACCCCAGGCCCTGCAGGGAGGGGGCGTCAGCTGAGTAACTGCGGCCGGCAGGCTCATCTCAGCCCTCCGAAGGCGGGTTCAGCCAGAACCATCTAGGGCCGCCAAGCCTCTGGTTCCACAAGGGCGGTGCCCAGCCTTTTACGCCTTCCTTCCTGGGTGGTGGGCGTGTCCAGCCCATGAGGGGCACAGGGCAGTGAGGAGGGTCCCCATCTCCATCCTGGACAGAGAGCCTGCTCCTTGGGAGGTCCCAGGGGCCAGGAGGGCCCCTGTGGTGCTGGGAGGGGAAGAGAGTGGTGAAGGGTGGGTTTGGGCCCCTGGAATCTGTGCATTCCCAAGACAGATGGGCCTGGCGCCTTCAGGGACGGGGCCAGCTCTAGGGACTTGTTTAATGC